>NC_056742.1:107652752-107967752 GCF_019279795.1 Protopterus annectens | reverse complement strand
GTAATGTCAGCTGGCATGATGCCAGGATAATCCTATGGACTAGGCTTGTAAAGGCTCCTTGGCCATTCGCCTAGTACACACCTATGAACCTATGGATCTCAGTACTGGCATATGTGTGTGTGTGTGCATTAGTGTGTATGAAAGTGTTTATGAGTGTGTAAACATTTAGGTGAAAGTAGTTTGAGGTGCTTCTCACCCAGTACACCTTCCATTGTCATACATTACAAGGGCTGATGATGTTATTCACTTTACAGGTACCTTGGGACACTCTTCACCCTACAAGCCCTGTGGTGTGTGCGGTACCTGCATAACACTATAGTACTAATAACTGGATAGGTAGCTTTTCTAATTTGAGTCCTTGCAAATGTGAGTGAGTGTGTGTGTGTGTGTGTGTGTGTGTGTGTGTGTGTGTGTGTGTGTGTGTGTGTGTGTGTGTGTTTGTTGATGCATATGTGTGTGTGTGTGTGTGTGTGTGTGTGTGTGTGTGTGTGTGTGTGTGTGTGTGTGTGTGTGTGAGTGTGTAAACTATATCCATTGTGTGGCCGTGGTTTACAATTTTAGGCCATGGTTCTCCCAGTACATGTTCCAAGGTCCACTTTACATAGCCCACTGTTCACATCTACCATAGAGGTATCTGTAGACACTCTTCAGCCCTATAAGTCCCATGCCACCTGCAACAGCTATGTAACAATATGGAATAAATAATATGATAGGCAGGGCTGTTAATGTCAGTACTGGCAAATGTGTGTGTGTGCACTGGTGTGTATAGCAGTGTTTGTGAGTGTATAGACTCGTAGTTGACAGTATTATTCCTTGCCACCCAGTGCACCTCCATTGCCATACCTCACAAGGGCACATGATGTTATTCACTTTACAGGTACCTTAGAGCACCCATCACACTATTAGTTCTGTGTCACCTGCAATAACCGCATAACACTGTACTACCACTAACTAGATGGGTGGGGGTTCCAAACCGAACCTGGCAACTGTGGTCCTGTGTGTGTGTGTGTGTGTGTGTGTGTGTGTGTGTGTGTGTGTGTGTGTGTGTGTGTGTGTGTGAGAGAGACTGTGTGTGTGGGAACAATATTCTCTGTGTGTTTGGTCGACACAATATCTCTGGGGGTGTGGGTTTTATCAATCTGAGGTGTGTTCCACCCACTACACTTAACATTGTCCCCTTTACAAGAGCTGCTGTCAACCACCATAGTCTTACCTGTATACACACCTGAGCACTATAAGCTCTGTGGCACATGCAATAACTGTCACATAGACCTCTTAAATGTGTACATGTACAGCTGTATCTTGGCTATGATACGGTCGATGTGTTACCACTCTGCCATACCCATCCTTGGCAATGTCTGCAAGGGCCACATCCTGCTGACACACAGATACCTAGAACACAAACAGAATACAGCATGTGAGACTACATTCAGTCAGCGTTACTAACACCAATCATCAGGGTTGAAAAGGTACACACACTCTGAAGTGTACCCATTACAAATGCCAGCTGACAGCACCTTATACAGAATTATGTAGCTAAACTGTACTTAATTCACCCTGTGCATCAGAACCATGTTAGCATGTCCCTGCATCAGTGGTATGGATGACAGGGATGTGGCACAGGTATCATCATATGCACAGGGTGTTGTGTGGGTTTGCCAGAGGCCTAGGCTGGGCCATATGGTTAAGATCATGTGTGTGTTTGGATGGGTGTCCTATGAATGGGTCTTGCAGGGGTGGTATAGAAGTTCACCAGAAACTTTAATGATTAGCGCTTTCGTCCATTCAAAAAAATTGGACTTCATCAGACAACAGTTCTTCAAGTCATTCAGTATTTTATAACAACACTCAGCTTTGGAGTTGTGTCTTTTCCAGGATCTGTATCCCTGACAGGAACTGGCCAGGATCACGTGCTCATGGCCTGCTGCATTGTGGTGTGGACAGCAACCCCCCTTCAGTAATGCTGGTGGTACTGCCAGTATGGGAGTATGAAGGTGCACGGCCTTGTAGACCCTCAGCTGATTGTGGTGCTGACCTACATCCACATGGCTGCCACCCATCTCCCACCACATGATCCAGCACAGACATAACATGGTCGAAGAGTGCCATGGTCTACGCCTGGAATGGTATGGGGCAAACAGTGACAACTCTGGGTACTTGACTAGAGGGGACTCGTACATGTCCTGTACTGTTATGTGAGCGTGCTACTGGAATACTTCAACTGGTTTCCTATCTGTGTCTAGGGTATTAGCAGCATTGATCACTAGCCGTGATAGCATGACACTTGAGAGACATGTATCTGAAAGTGTGCATGCTGTCATTTACAGGCATGTGGTGGGATAGTTGAACATAGTTTATTAGTATACCCTTCATACAGCTACTACCAACATTTCCTTACTTGTAAAACCTGTAGAGAAAATATCTGTTAACACTACCTGATTGTTTTTACATTTATTCCTGATTCCTTGTGTGTAGATATGCACACATCTTCGTACCACTCCCTGGATTCAAACCGTGTCTGGGTGTGCAAAATAACAACTAAGCTATTTCTCATCACACTGAGCTGCTGGGGAACTGCTGTTTCTTGTTTCACTGGTTTTGCCTATTAGTCTCTTAGTTAGACAGTCTGAACTTGTAATCCTGTGATGCATGCATGACAGATAGTGTACTGTGCATTAATCCTTTGAATTACTACAATCTGGAAAGCAAAGGTTAACACAGGGAATTTATATCTTGTTTTACAGCTCCATTCTAAGTCTACAACAACATACCATAGTAAACACAACAGTTTCTGTTATAG
Organism: Protopterus annectens; assembly: GCF_019279795.1. Taxonomy (NCBI): domain Eukaryota; kingdom Metazoa; phylum Chordata; order Ceratodontiformes; family Protopteridae; genus Protopterus; species Protopterus annectens. The sequence continues at coordinate 107,964,952 of NC_056742.1, read as the reverse complement.
ATGTTTATTTCAGATCAATATTAAGTGGACATACTTTATTTATTCATTTAACACAGTTACAGTATACCTACTAGCACTTCACAATGGACTCCTTCTTAGTTATTTGCAGAATATACTGCAAAATAGATTTTTACTCACCAGCCTGTTGACGCAGCCTGAGCAGTCTGTCTGCATGGGTTTTGATGTTACTAACCCTCTCTGCTGCAGCTGTAGGGGAGAAAAACAAACATTATGCATACTTGTCTATCACATCCTCAGGCTAGAATTCGGTACACCTATTTCTGTGATACTTACAAACTGCTGGAGCATGCTTGTCCCTGGCATCTTGGATCCACTGGTCCAAGAGCACCACCTTTCTCTGCTTTAGGTTGGCATAGTGGTGCCGGACCTGCTCACCAGTTCGGGGCATTCCAGTAGCACTGGTGAGATCATGGGCCAGACAGTTCCAGGCCTCCACTTTATGTTGTGAGCCCTGATACTGGCCCTGCAGCAGTCTCTCATCATGGTTACTTACTAGGAGTCCAGCCATGACTCTGGTCTCCACGATGAGCCAGTGCTGCTCCCTAAAGCGTGAACCCTCACCTACTCCAGCCATGGTTCCTGCACAGGTTGAACTATAACAGGTACTCGCCATGTTCCCGCTTGTGCAGTTTAAATAAGGCCATATTTCTGCCCTTTGCTGTCATTGGTTGATTTTGAAAATGTTGAGCACAGCTTATCAGTGTGCAAACCCGCTAAGCCGATTTTAGCAATGCTTAAAGGGGAAATTGTTGAGCCCTGCTTAACAGTGTGCATATCTGCTTAGCTGAGCTGACTGTTGCTTAGCATTCATGTCTAAGCATTGCTTAAACTGGCTAAGCATAGCTTAGCATTGCTAATCATTGCTCACTTTTAATTTTTAGATATATTAGAATAATAACTTCATTCAATAAGTGTATATGATTTACTTTACATGACGTCCCTCTATGTGCTTTCATTACATTACCAAGGGGTGTGACTATACTATATGGGACACTTGTGTATACATGGGTGGTTTCATGTTATATGCACTCATACTTCCATTTTAGACCAGCTACACTACCCTGGTTGACAAATGTCACTTACTACATAATTTACAAAAAAAAAAAAAAAATTTTAACACTGCTTTCCTATGTAGGGATAAAGTGCCTGTCTTGGTACTCAAACCATGAATGCCTGCATTCAAAGCTGGGACTCTAACTATTGCGCTATCCCAGCATTAGGATTTTAGCCATATATTTTTCTTTATCTCATCTGGGGTGTTTAAGCAATGCTGGGCAGAGGGCCATAATGCGCACACCCGCTTAGCTATGCTTAAACATCACTTGGTATGGAAACATTTTTTTTAATTATTTATGGCCTTGTAAAGCTTTGTTACTCTAGGAGGTTGACGGATATGTGAGGCAGGCATCTGGGAATTCTGCAGACACCTGTACAGTTAACAGCTATGGCTGTATGGCACTTTTAGATGGCAGACATTTCTGTTTCAGTCTTTATACCCTGCAGGAAGTCTGTGCTACTGCAAACCTTTTATTCTGTCAGCTTTCAGGTTTGTCAGTGCACTATTTAAAACGTTTCCTTATTTTTGTGGTTTTGTCCCCTCATTATTTATGGCTTTGTACTGCTTTATTGCTCTAGGAGGGTGAGATGTGTGTGAGGCAGGCATCTGGGCATTCTGCAGACACCTGTACAGTTAAAGGCTATGGCTTTGTGGCACTTTTGGCAGACATTTGTGTTTCAGTCTTCATACCCTGCAGGACGTCCGTGCTACTGCAAACCTTTTATTGTATCATCTTTTGGGATTGTCAGTGCAATTTTTAAAATGTGTCCCTATTTTTGTGGCTTTGTCCCCTCATTATTTATGGCTTTGTACTGCTTTATTGCTCTAGGAGGGTGAGACGTATGTGAGGCAGGCATCTGGGCATTCTGCAGACACCTGTACAGTTAGCGACTATGACTATATGACACTTTTACAATGCAGGGGGTGTGTGACAAAACCTGTCACCCACCCCCCTGCATTGTTTTTTGCTCCCCTTGCTATTTTAGTGTCCGTGGACACTAACATACTCATTTTAATTTCATTTTAGTGTCAGCAGACACTGAAATACTGTTTGAAAGTGCCACACAGCACTTTCTGAGTGCAGGGGGAATGTTCAATGTCTGTGTACTACTTTAACATGCCCCCTGCACTTGTTCATTGTTCGTGTCCATTTAGCCTTAACAGCAGCTCACCTTCATGAATATGCAAGGCTCGCTGCTGTTATGCTAAACGGATACGAGACACTCTGTGCAGGAATAGCACTATTCCTGCATGGAGTTTATTGAATCCAGGGGATTGTAGACTCTTACATACAATTCCAGTTTTTAATTCAACTGGGAAAACACAGTTCAGCTGTTCATACATTGAAGACCACGCATAGTTACCGGACAGCTCTTTCTGAAGATTAATCTTTCCTTGCTTTCATTTACAGCATCCTTGGAATGAACTGCTGCTTTACGACTTTTAGCCTTATGCTTACCAGTTAAACTTGTCAATTTCACTGCTAGCAGTTTATAACAAGACAGTGTACCTGTTTTCACTTTCTAGCAGTGCAATGTCTGTGTGACAGTTAAGAAGTACTTCAGTCTACATGCCCATTTTTTTCTGTTAGATACTCCTGACATGCAAATAGCAAAGATTACTTCACTGACACTGTAATAGACTGAACAGCTTCCATTAATAAATTCTAGCCCGAAAAGCATTTTTTTTTTAAATTCTTAGTTCAAGGGATATTGCCTTTGAAATACTGGACATAGTTCATTGCAGGAATGCAATTAGGAAAAAATAATGTTTGCCCTCTTTCCATGCATTTTGACAGAATGATGAAATGCTGAAAGATTACCAACCCTTCACTTTCTTCATTTAACAAAACACACACTGTCACGAGCAAGAGGCAACTGATCCAGTCTTCTTTTTCCCCTGACAATTTCTCCATTGAAACATTCCAAGGATCTGTTATAATGACTAGTTAGGAATATAACAGATCCTTGTTCCTTTCTTATTGCCACAAGTCTCTTTCTCCATGTGCTGTGCTGCATCACAAATTCTGCAGGCAGATGAAATAATATACTACATTCTTTGTAGATCTACACACCCCTGCTGTTCATCTCAAAGTAAGTTTACTGAGACATAAATTACATTGTGTTAACAAGTGTGTTATTTAGAATAGAATCAAAGGCTTACTGAAATTATACAAGAGTGAATCTAAAATGTCAGACTGCAAAGGCTAATACAAAGAAACACAGTACTTGCTCAACCTATGTGTTATATTTGGAATTATTCTGTAATCATACTCCAAACAGAAAAATAATGCACTAATCATTTGTGTTATCCGTTGAATGACATTACAGATGGCTACATTTCTAAGCAAGTTTTCACATGATTTCATGTTGCAACAGTCAGTGATTTTTTTTCACATAACTATTCTGCAGTTATTATAAAATCTGCAATAAAAGCAAGGTCTATAGTAGACTGTCTACATGATTCTAATTTTTCACCTACCTAAGTAATGTTCCATATTACTCATTTTATTTATTTACATACAAAGCAGAGCTATGCTTTCTTACCTAGACCTTCAATGTGAAGTTGTAGCATATCTGAAACATTTCTTACAGAACACAAATCCTGCCCAGTTCGCTTAGAGATAATGTGAGATAATTTTACTAGAGAAAATCCATTTTGACACATATACTTAGCTTTTTGTTCTAACAAGTTGTAGAACTTTCAAAGGGATAATAATTTGCTTCCTAAACAAAAAAGAACTACTTTCTTATACCTGTGAGGAAAGTGGTGAGCAAGATGGAGACAGCAAACATTTTGTATGTGTGTGTGTGTGTGTGTGTGTGTGTGTGTGTGTGTGTGTGTGTGTGTGTGTTTGGTACTGAATCTAGTCAAACTGACTAACCCTCAAACAAAAAGCTTTTGTGTGATACTCTTTAACATAAATGTGACAGGCCTATTCAAGTGGGTAACAATTTTGAAATGGAAATGTGAGTAATTGACAATTGTCTGTACTGTAAAGCGGGTGTTTAGAATTTTGTGTCATAAATCAAAGAGTAAAAAGGTCAGATAGGCAAACCAATTAGTAAAAATTACAAGAAAAACCTAACCAAGCTAGAGTTTTCACTGTGTAATATCTCAGACCCCCTGTAATAGAGCCCCATGGGATATATGCAAATGACCCCTTAAGGATGTTAAGTGTTTCAGCTGTATGACCTCTGAATGTCCATGACTTTTTACTTTATTGGCCTGAATGTGGTCATAAAGACTTAAAGTGGAAAAAGAAAAAAGTCATGGACATTCAGAAGCCATACAGCCAAAACACTTAATGTCCTTAAGGTGTCATTTGTATATATCCCATGAACCTCTATTACAGGAGGTTTAAGGTATCACACAGTGAAAACTCTTGCTTGGCTAGGATTTTCTTGTAGATTTCTCTGTCATAAATGACTAAGAGTTGGCTCCAATGAAATATTAAAGCACCTGTCGAAAAGAAAAAAAATGTGAACTGTTGGCGGTCCAACCAATTGTGCTTAGGAATGCAATGGTTCAGACTGGAATCTGATTTAAAAAAAAGATCCCCCCAGTCAATGGAAACAAAGACTAAAATAAAAATGTTCTCAGTGATAGCAGTAATTGGTTAAGCCCTGATGAGAGTTTGACAGGGACTTAACCTATTGGAGGGATTTTGTCATCTTGACTGTAGCGTAAGAAAATATCAACCATCAAAGAATCTGTGTTGACTGATATAGGTATGTGGTTAAAAAAACTTGAATGTTCAAGCTTTTGAGATTTTCAGATGAAGGCCTGTGCTTGAGTAACACAATAAAAAAGTTAAAAATCACTTAAGAAATACAGTAGAATACTTTTCAAATGTAGTCCATCCATAAAAATATATGGAGACTATGTAAAGCTCTATTCAATAGACAGCTTATACAAATAGTGTAATTACTACATTCCACCAAAATGAATGGGAAACTGTAATAAAAAATGAAAAAGTGGGCAAATGGAATATCTATAGGCCTGGTTTGTGTGGGACAAGAAATATCCTGTTGTGTAGAATTAGGGAGGTTGACCTTGTTTTATGACTCATGGGAAAAAGATTCACACACACACAACACACACACACACACACACACACACACACACACACACACACACACACACACACACACACTCCTCCACGGGTGGAAAAAAACCCAGATTTGATGCTTTAAAATGAATAGCATTTCAGTATGTCCTCTGACAGTTTTTTTTAATATGATGTGATATGTTGTATATTATTAGGAAACTAAGAAGCCTTTCTTCCACTGAAAAAAAATATTCAGAGTAGTACAACAGTTTAGGAATTTTAACTGTACAGTGCTATTGCTTGCAAAAGTGCTGTGAGGCAATCTTTGAATATAAAAGGTATGCCATTATTCCACCTGTGTCAAGACTCAAACACAACATGCTGGAGAGACAGATCTGTGCCTCAGAGATTGTCCATTCTTTGGAATAGGCTTCCTATTCACATTAAGCAGAGCCCTTCCCCTCTCTTCAAATGCAATTTGGATTAATGGCTGGGGAATCACAAATTCACACGATCAAAGATACTTAATGCACAGGCACAAATCTATGCCATCCTCTTGCTCCTATGGGCCATATTTTGGGTAAAATCGGGGTATATTGGCAAAGCTGTGAATCTATATTCACAGTCAGGATCACCACAATGTAGGCAGGTTTGACTTCAAACTCCAAATCATGTCTTAACCAAAAGCACAAAAAATGGAGGCAATAGAAGTGTTTGCAATGGGCAGATGCCTCATATTGTAAAGGTCACACAGCCATACCTCGCAACTGTACAGATTTTCGCAGAATGTGCAGATTTTTGCCTCATATGTTTGGTGTGTACCTCTTAAAATCTGTACCTTTCTGCCAAATACCTGAGAACTGAAGTCATTAAATAATGACAAACATTTGAGTTTAAGACTCCAAATCCTTCAGAAAAGTCATATTAATGCAAAACCTATCATTATGTCAACTATCTACATTTGTAAGAGCAATATTTAAAATCTGCCCCTATTTGTCCCCCCATCATTTTAGGCTTTGTCCAGATTTTGTGCTCTAGGAGGTTGAGAGGTATGCACACAGCAGTCTGCTTGGAAGTCACTAGTAAATGATTAGAGCAGACACATTTAATCATTAAGTTATTTCTTGTACAAATTACTGAACCAGAAAATAGCCTGACAGAATGACCACTAAATGTTGTCATACTCAACTGCTTATCTAAAATTACATTAAAAGTAGAAGATCAACCATAATATTTTAAAAAAGATGAATTGCAGTAACAAACTCAGGTGGGGCAGCCAGCCGCTGTGTTCCCCTTGTGCAACATTAATATGTTTTGTAGGAAAGAAAACCACGAAAGACTACACAGACACAGAAAGAACAAGTTAAACTGACACACACACACACACACACACACACACACACACACACACACACACACACACACACACACACACACACACACACACACACACACAGTGATAGGAGGTCAGAAACAAACTTCAGAGCTGTAAAACAGAGCCAGCAAGTCACCATGCTGCATTAACACCTGAATGCCTTGTTTTGTTATCCCGCCTTTCTATCAAGCTTTTCTTTCATTGTCACTGCTTGGTGTTTGCAGTTTGATATGTAACACTCATTCTTCTAGGTAATATTCACCTTTTTTCAAGAATATACTTGTACATGCTTTGCTTTCCATCTCTTGTAAATTCTTTACCTCATATATCTCATCTGTATATCTTTCAGGCTTATGTTTCAACACATTTCTTAGAATTCATTCTTTGTTACAAGTTGGTTTGTCTGACTTCCAGAAACACAATATTTTAAGATATCGTTGGATTTCCTGGAGCTACATGAAACACCTAGTTGTGGCCTCAATACCTTAGCAGCTTGTGTAGATCAGAGCATGTATGTACCTTTAAGAAGCATTTTTATATGTAAACACGTGCATATAAATAGTGAGCATGTGCAGGCAACAGTGCCATTTTGAGAGAACAGCCAGAGTGTTAACATGTTTAAATGTGGTAGTCTGTTTATATGTTTATTTAAGTTACAAAGTCTCATTCTGATGTGTTTGTATATAATAAAGCTACTTGAACTGAACCCATACATGTTTGCCAATTCTACCCTGACCAGAAGAGTGACATAGTGTCAGAACCGGGATTAAAAGCCCAACTTCTTCAAGCCATGAGGTGCAGAGTTGAAGGTGAAGGCAGATTAAGCTGATGGAGTGAAATGGAGCTCAGACAAACAAAAAAGGGCCAGAAACAAGCTAAAGGTAAAGAAAATTGCACAAATGATTTATTTGGCAAAGAAAACGAAATGGCGCATTTATAAGACACAAAATGCATTATTAATCAAACCAGAAGCACAAAACATATTATTAATCAAATGAAATGCACAAACCGCATTATTAATTAAACAAAATGTTTGAAACCACAATATTTGATAAAACTAGTAGAGATATTCAACTTATATCACTGACTTGAGGAATAAAGCTAAAATGTGCAGATTTGGTGACTTAAAAGATGAGTTAAAGGACAGGCTTGTGTGTGGTGTCACTACTGCTGCAGTGAGAAAGATTTTGGCTTGTGACAGGGATTCAACGTTAAGCAAAGCCATAGAGACTTGTCAAATCCATGAGCTCACAGAAAGGTACACAAATATGCTTGCAAGTGATAAAAGCATGGTTTCCACAGCCTCTAGAGCAAGCATAGACAGCATGCAACACATGGCAAGCAGAAACAAGCCTAAGCACATGGCAGCTGCAACCCCTGCTGTTTGGCAGGAAGGCCTCATAGCTTTCTAGCAAGTTTCAAGACTAGCTCATAAAAGGCGCATGCTCAGTACAGTATAAGAGTGAGTCAGCAAAACTCAAGTCAAGTCTTATTGTTAACTATCGTAATTGTGGTGCCAATCATGAGTCTAGAAGAGAGAAGTGCTTAGCATTTGGTCAGCAATGCCACAATTGTAAATAAATGGAACCATTTTCAAAAGTTTTGTAAATCAAGCAAGTCTCATTCAGTAATTAAGAAAGGTCACTCAAAAAAGCAAGTTGATCATATAGAGAGCTGCAACCCTGCTTTCTATGTGAATGGTGTATCAGTGGTTGGTGAAAAGGTTAATGCAGTAGATTTGTTGGCAAAGAATGAAGTATTTTGTACTGTCCTGATCAAAGCTAAACCCACAAGAGCTCAAAGTAGACACTGGTTCAAAGTGTGATGTAATGTCAGCAGAAACATTTGCTAAAGTGAGGGCTAGTGAGCAACTTAATTTGGGCAGTTGTGCAAAGCTTGTTGCTTATGGAGGTGAAGAGATTCAAAGCGAAGGCTCAGTAGTGCTTTCATGCTGTTCATCTAGGAACAGTTACAGCTTGCAATTGTATGTATTCTGAAAACCTGTTCAGTCATTATTAGGTCTCAGAGACAGTTTGAGAATGAAACTGTTTTCTTTCACCAAAGAAGTCCATCATGTAAGCACATATCCCATTTATAGGTTTACTGATGCCATTTTCTCAGAGTATGCTGATGTTTTCGATGACAAACTAGGCAAACTTTCAGTTGTGTACTCCATGAAAGTAGACCCAGAGGCCAGTCCAGTGGTCACACCAGCAAGGAGAGTTCCAATAGCTATGCAGGACAAAGTCAAGGTCCAGTTAGACAAAATGGTGCAGCAAGGTGTGATTTGTCCAGTCACAGAACCAACTGATTGGGTGTCTTCCATGGTAGCTGCTCATAAGAAAAGTTCAGATGACATCAGAATATGCATTGACCCAAGAGACTTGAACAAGGCATTAAAGAGACCTCATCATCCAATGTGTACAGTTGAAGAGATTGCTGCCCTCATTGCAAATGCCACTGTTTTTTTCTATCTTAGATGCAAAGAGTTTATTTTATTTATTTATTTTTTATTTTACATTTGTTAACCGGGAGAGTCCGACTGGATACATGTCCATTTTCAGCGGAGGCCCGGGGAGAAAAGCTCTAAGTACATAACAGACATATGAACATTGTTAATGCAAAAAAAGGAAGATAGTTGAGTTCTAAATACAATATAAAGATACATCACATCTTGGGAAAAAAAAAACAACAGCAGCAAATAAAAAAAAACATAGGTCAGTTGCAAAGGCGAGGCGCCTTGTTAAAAAGCGGTTAAGGATAGTGAGGTAAGAGAAGGGTAAATGATAGTGGTTAATCAGGTTTGGAACAGGGACATTGTTTTGGCAAGTAATGCTTGATCACAAATCTTCACTACTGACTACATTCAGTACCCCATTTGATTGCTACAGATTCCTCATGATGCCTTTTGGAATAAATTTTGCCACTGAAGTCTTTCAGCATGAAATGGAGCAAAGTTTTTCAGGCTACCCATTTCCAATAATAGTTGAAGATTTGCTGGTTGGAGGTAATGATGAAGCAGAGCATGACAGAAACCTTAGGAAAGTTCTGGACATAGTGCATGAAGTGAACAGAAGGCTCAATCCTCTGAAATGCAAATTCACACTACCAGAAGTTACTTATATAGGTCATTTATTTACCAGTACAGGCTTATGATCAAACCCTTCTAAACAAGCAGCCATTTTTGGGATGCCAGCTCCAGACAATGTTCAAGCCCTGCAGTGTTTTCTTGGTATGGTTAAGTATTTAGGTGAATTTATTCCTGACTTTAGTGAGTTATCAGTGCCTTTAAGATTGCTGACACACACAAATCTTGCATGTTCATGGTTAGAACAACATCAGAGAGCATTTGATAACCTCAAACAGCAAATTACTAACCCTCCTACATTAAGATACTATGATGTCCACAAACCAGTAGTTCTTTCCTGTGCTGCTTCAATGCTCGGTCTTAGTGCAGTTATTCTTCAGGAAGGCAGACCTGTTGCCTTTGCATCTAGAACTCTTACCCAAACTGAGATGCAGTATTCTCAAATTGAGAAGGAACTTTTGGGAATTGTGTTCACATGTTCGAAGTTCCATGATTATATTTATGGCCGAGCTATCCAAATAGAAACTGACTATCAACCTCTAGTCACTGTTTTAAAGAAGCATATATATTCTGATCCATCAAAACTACAAAGAACAATGCTCAAATTGCAAAAGTTTAGTTTCAAAATGGTCTATACAAAAGGTAAACTTCTTTATCTGGCTGACACCTTATCCAGATCACCCAGAAATACCACGGAACAGCTTGATGCAGAGAATTTTGACTTTGATGTCATGGAAGTGTGTTATTTTTCTTCCACAAGATTTGATGAGCTGAGAGATCATACAAAGAATGATCCAGAAGTACAACCTTACTTTCCATACAGAGATGAGATGCTGATGGAATATGGTATGATTTTCAAAGGTCCAAAAGTTATTATTTCTACTTCCTTACAGCGTGAATACATTCAAATTTTACAACATGGCCACCCAGTTTCCGATTCTACCAAAAGAAAGGTGAGAGGACTAGTATTTTGGCCTTCTCTATTGAAATATATTGATAAAGTGCTTTCTTCTTGTTCAGTGTGCAACAGTACTAAGCCGCATTTGCAAAAAGAGCCACTTCAGGTAATCCAAATTCCTCAACTACCATGGTCAACAGTAGCAACTGACATATTTGAGTGGTCTGTCAACATTACTTAGTGTTGGTAGACACTTATTTGAACTGGTTTGAGTTCGGTTTACTACCTAACCTAACATCCAGTGCTGTTATTACTAAAATGAAACGTCATTTCTCAGTCCATGTTAGTCCACACAAAGTTATTTCTGACAAAGGTTCTAGGTTTACCAATCAATTGTTTCAGAGATTTGCTAAAGAGTGGGACTTTATCCATGTTACCAGCAGTCCTGAATTTCCACAGTCAAACTACCTTGCTGAATGTGCAGTACATAGTGCAAAGCAATTACTAGAGAGGTCAAAGTGTGATGATACTGCTATCTTCTTGAATTTACTCAATCTCAGAAATATACCCTGTCACAACCTACTTGGCTCACCTGCTCAGACTTCTGTCTAGGCAAACCATAACAACCTTTCCTATCAGTTCTAGTTTGTTGGTGTCCAGTGCTAAAAACAACAGAGCAATCAAAGCCCAACTTTTTTAAGAAGCATTCTTCTCAGAAGTCCAGCTATGATAAAATGAGCAGATTTCTTCATCTGTTAAAAGAAGGAGAGACAGTGAGGATGCAAATGACGAAAGTCTTTGATCGAGTTGGTCAAGTGAGAGGTATATGTGCCGAGCTGAGATCCTACTTAGTGGAATCTGAGGGTATAAAATACAGGAGAAACTGCAGACATATTCCTGTATCTAAAATGATATTGCAGCATTATACCTGTGATACAGACTCTAGATCTCAGCACAACCCTGATAATGTTCATACTGAAGAACGTCTCAGTATCCATTCTCATTCCTGATGATGTCCCAGTTGTCCCCAAAGTTGAACGTTCCTTGAAAACAGTCCCCATTGCTAGATCCAAGTCTGACTTTTATGTTACACGATGAGGTTGCATTTCTAGACCTAGTGTAAAATACACAGCAACCTGGAAGTGATTGTTCTATACATGTCTAATTTTGTATGATTGCATATCATATAATTAGTTCTGTATAATTGCATGTCAAAAGGTCATTTCTGTAAATTGCAAGTCATTGAATACTGCCATTTCATATATGTGCTATTTCTCAAAGAGGGAGGATGTAGATCAGAGTGTGTGTCTATGTACCTTTAAGAAGCATTTCCAGATGTAAGCACGTGCATATAAATAGTGAGCATGTGCAGGCAGCAGTGCCATTTTGAGAGAACAGCCAGAGTGTTAACATGTGCGCGAGTGTGATAGTCAGTCTGTTTATAAGTTTATTTAAGTTTAAGTTACAAAGCCTCATTTCCGATGTGTTTGTATGTAATAAAGCTGCTTGAACTGAACCCACGAATGTTCGTCTGTTTTATCCTCACTAAACGAGCGACAGTTTGTACTTTTTTTTTCTGTATCTTGTTGGTCGCTGCATATGCTATGACAATCTCAGTACATTAAAGTTTCATTGTACCACATCACATCTCCTGTTTCATATTTTGAGTACACTCTACTACTCACCATCTGCTACATGCATCTGCCCTCCATCTAAGTATCCTTGAAACATTTCTAATGGAATATGGTTTTGGGTGATTAATAATAATGTAAAATGCACATGACCAGTTTGAGTGACATAGTTTAAAATCACCACCCTCCATACCTCTCAACCTCTCAGTGCAAAAAAAAAGCTAGACAAAGCCCGGTGGAATGGGTGGATGAAGGCCCCAGAATAGGAACAGATTTTAAATATTGTTCTTCTAAACTTAGAAATTTTCTAGAATAGCAGTATTTAACTTAGCATGCATTTTTCGGAAGGATATGAAGTCTGAAACCCAAATGTGTATCATTATTTAGTGACTTCCATCCTCAGATTATCCCAGTGATTTGGCAGAAAATCACAAATTTTATGAGGAACAGATCAAAAATATAAGGCAAAAATCTTGACATTCTGTGAAACACAGTTGAGCGGTATGCCACCCTCCTTTTCTTGCAATATCATTCTCATTTTCTGGTATGTGTGTACATGCACGTACACATGCATATGCACACCCACACCTGTGGCCAAATTAGAATGTACAATCCACCTGCGTCTTTGGAATGTGGGAGAAAACCAGAGCCCACTATGTACTTTGAATATTACCCTAATAATCTTGTTAGGTTTAGGTGGAGAACAGTAAAAAATAGAAATAATAACTAAATATTACATTGTGTTACTAATGATTACTTTGTAATGCTCTGTTGCTGACTGCAATCCTCTTTTCTCCTTTATCTTGTTTAGACTCTATTAGTAGTCTTTGTAACAGTTCTGCACAGCTGCGATGGGAAACAAACATTCATTCAGTAATGAGCACATTTCATTATCTTGTACTGCAGTATCTCTTGAGATAAAGTAGACTAACTTGGATGTAACATAGTATAAAGTTTTTGTATTCATAAAAAAAAACTGATGTCTCTTTGTGCACTGTCTTTTTACAGAGCATTTGAAACACAGATGACTCGTCTTGAAGCTGAGTTTGTAAGACGTGAAGCTCCACCCTCTTATGGACAGTTAATTGCTCAGGGACTTATACCTCCAGTTGAAGACTTCCCAGTTTATAATGCATCACAGGTAAATCTGGAAAAAAAAACATAGTGAAGGCTTAAATACACCTGAAATTTATAAGTGGTTGTTATTTACATTTGTAACTTAACAGTCTGAAAATCATAAAACAAAGATACTATGTGTGGTACTTCTTTGCATTGCAACACTAGTGGGGTGAGTTTCTTGTTTTCAAACTTTGGTTCTTTAGATAATGGAAATGCCAATAGCATAGATATGTAGGTTCATAGGTTATTACATGACAGGTTGTTTGAATAACCATATATTGCCTAGTTTACCTCCCTTCTTCTTAAGGGCCATTACAGAGTTTAACAAGCAAGGAAAGGTTGTTATAGGGAATTCTTTAGATAATGTAACTAACCCTCCAAGAGGTTTTGTTTACATTCTGATGTAAGCAGAGAGTTTTGGGGCAAGTCTTCCTAACATTACAAGTGTTTCTGAGGTGGAAAAGATTTTGCAAATTTGCCCTTTCATAGCACAAAAGCAAGGCAGAGATCTCAGCGTAGGAGTCTGTAGGGCTGAAAAAAAAAGAAAAATGTTTAATCTGTCCTGACAGCTAAAGCAGCCTATCTGTTTGCGTGTTTTTATTAGAAAATCTTGCATTCTTTCAAGTTGGGGTATATATTGGTAAGATACATAAAAAATAGAACATTCCATTTACTGGTCAACTTAGTAAGGGACTAAAATCTTTTCAAATCCTAAGGTTATACCTTTGATAATTAACTGGTTAATGAAAAATGATTTCTTCACTATAACTTATACTTTATGATCAAGGTACTATTCACTTTAAATGAAAAAGCTTATATCTATAAACAACTGTATTGATCTTAAGTAGAGGGTTCATTTATGTGACTGTCAATGAGAAAGACTTGTATCCTAATTAGGACCACACCACTCTATACATTTTTTGCATTAATATAAGACCATGCTTAGAATCCCAGGTCCTAAAGTAACTTGCAATGTACAACAACTAAAATTATAACTAATTTATGATAACTTAGCTGGAGAGAATTATTTTATTAAAAACACACTCTAGCATTTTGACAATGAGTCTTCCAGGATAATTTCAAACACAGAATACAAATATTTAATAAAAAAGGACAAAAATAAACCACAACCAGGCAACATTAACTAATTAGATATTTCCAATTAAAATCAACATTCAGTATCTTAAGATTAGAAGTATCAAACTTCAGAATAAAGACACATTCTTTAACCAAAGGACAATCATTTAGTGACAAATTCCAATCTAATAGTGAGTTTTAAGTGTTCTCAAATATATTCATAAAGTTACTTGTGTTAAAAATGCATCAACAGTAAACCCTGCTGAACAGAAAGAATGTATACATGTATATTAGGTTGTATTGTAACTGATGAAATGTGTATGTTTTATCAGAGAACCCTGGAAGAGTGGAAAGTTTGAAATTGTGTTATAGCTTTCAATGCTGCCACAGATCTCAGCAAAGCTCTTTGCGTGTACTGTACTAGAGTCAGGTGACCAGAGGTGATGTCATCCTGTAACCAGTATCTGGTTTCTTTGGAACTCTCACAGCAGCACTTTTGAACCTGACAGGAACAATTTCTGAGAGGATATATATCTTACACATCCACACAGACAGAGGGAAACATCATCTGGCTTTTGCTGTGGTAAGACATTCAGCACACATCAGCTTGCCTTGCTTTAGTAAGTAGTCAGGGAACAGTAATTCTGTAGTCAGTAAGGGACATTTAGTGAGAGTATTTTAGTATTGTTTTCTGCATCGGTGAGACACTACCAACTGTATTATATTTTATGTCTCTGTGGTTGAAACCTTGTTGTTTATTGCATTCAGTATTTTCCTGTTTTCTGTTTTATTATTTATCATTAAATATTTTAATACCTTTCATTGTGGCTGGTCCTTTAGAGAATACTTTTTTAACATCTTGATAGTACTTATGCTCGATTTAGTGACACTGTGGCCATTCCTGAAAGCCTTGCTGCTTTGGTCACACCCTACCATTTGTATTAGTATTAATTTTATACATTGTAATTGGGTACCCTTTGTAAGAGCCTTAGGGTAGCTGATTGGTGGCAGAAAGAGGCACAGCTATTAAATCTGTTCCAGATTTTCCCAGGTGTGTAGCTGTGTGTGTGAAACTCAGATATCCAAGTGTGTGTGTCAGCTACTGGTAATAGGGACACAGAGCTCCAAAGTGGTCATTGTGGAGTTTGTGTGGGCCTGGAGAGAGAAAGATAATTGAGACAGGCCCTGCCTTTGGACCCTACATTACTTGGCTTGAGAGAGGTGCCTAAGGAGGCACCTGATTCTCAAGGAAAAGGGGAGACTGTATACTAGAACAAAGGGTTATTGTACAGAGAGTGGACCCCTGAGGGAGGGCTAGAGTGTGGAGTTTGTGTGGGCCTGGAGAGAGAAAGAGAGTCTGTCCCCAGGTCTGGAGTATACTCCCTGTGTGTTCTTAAGGGAAATTGTGTTTAGTGCAGGGAACTTCATCTGAAAATATGGTGTGAATGCATCTTTGCTCTTAGTTGCCATCCCTCACCAGAGGCAGTGATGAGGACTAAGTCTCCTTGATTGCTGGCCTGGAGTAGGGACCCATCACACATACTATTAAAGTATATAGCTGAAAGGGCTTTCCTCCACATCATCTTTTGTGCCCCTCACATATTCAGTTATTATCAGCTTAAAATTTCTAATAGTTTCACCAATATAAAATAAGTCACAAGAGCATATGAATATATAACAGGAGTATTGCAATCATAAAATGTCACACATATCAGCTCTGATTTCATTTATTTTTCAAATTTGTGCACTACATACATACAGATATTATAAGAACCACTCTAGTAAAAAAATGTGAGTGTTAAAAACATTAACTAAGTTTGTCTTTCCTTTCTCAAAATGACTTTTAACTAAAAAAAAAAAATCAGAAATAATTCTAGCCCTATGGTATAAAATATGAGACATTCTTTCCAATAATGGCTTAAAAAACTCATCTGTGTATAGAATACCTCAATGTTTTTTAACCGCTTGAATGACTTATTCAGTCAGAACAGTTTAGTCCATAATAAAATAAACTTGTTTTGTAATATTTAATGGTTCTGGGCAGTCACAGTGGTGCAGCTGTTAGCGTTGCTGCCTCATAGCAAGAGGTTCTACAGTTCGATTCTCGGCTAGGGTGCCTTTTGTGCGGAGTGTGCATGTCCTCCCTGTGGTCGCGTGGGTTTCCTCCGGGTGCTCCAATTTCCTCCCACATCCCAAAGACATGCTGTAGGTAGATTGGACACTCTAAATTGGCCCTAGACATGAGTGCGTGCATGCGTGTGCCTTCTGTGGAAGCACCGGGCTGGCAACTCGACACTGTAAAACTCCACTGCCAATCATGAGTGGACAGGTGATCTGCTGTGGTGACCCTTAACCGGGAGAAGAAGAAGTAATATTTAATGGTTCTCTGGCCTTTTATTTACAGTTCCTCCAAATCTACTATTATTCCTGTCCTAGGTTGTTTTATTTATTTATTTTATTTATTGATAGTGGTCATGGTGGTGCAGGGGTTAGCATTGTCACCTCACAGCAAGAGGTTCTCCAGTTCAATTCTCGGCTGGAGCACCTTCTGTGCAGAGTCTGCATGTCATCCTTGTGGTCGAGTGAGTTTTAAAGACATGCATGCGTGTGTGTGTGTGTGTGTGTGTGTGTGTGTGTGTGTGTGTGTGTGTGTGTATGTGTGTGCCTTCTGTGAAGGCTGGGTGCCAGGCTGGCAATGCAACACCATAAAAACACCACTGACAATCAATCTGCGGATCAATGATCCGCTGTGGTGACCTCTAACCAGGAAAAGCCAAAAGATATTGCTTTTATTTTATTTATTTACATTTGATTACTGTGAAAGTCCAACTGGGTAGGAGCCCATTTTCAGTCAAGGCCCAGGGAGAAAAGCTCCAAAGTCTTATAAAACATTTTGAGAACAATAATTTTAGTGTCTTTAAATACAGTTTAAATAATTATACCAAATTAGACTTAATATGAAAACATTTTTTTAAGAATAGATGCAATTTTTATGGCAAAGATTTAATAGTTAGATAAATTTTAGCCAGTTTATATAGAAATGAATGGTATGTTAGTAAAATACAAACTGTAATTGCAATACAAAGTGAGAGAAAAGTGGGCTTATGGTATCTTTGGAGAGAATGCCAGGGGATAGAAATTGATAGAAGTAAGGAAGTGAGTGAAGGAAGGAGAGTAAGGAGATGTAAGATATTTCTAGGTATTTGTTCATATTTAGGAATATAGTTTATCTTGGTTTTGAGCAAGAACAGAGCCAGCTTTTGGCTAGGAAGTCTTTCAGAAAGGTTTTGAAGGATGGAAGGGAGGGTATTAGCCAGAAGGATAGAGATAATGGATAAGTAGTTCCAGGACTTAGTAACTTGTACAGGTACAGACAATGCCCAGCATATCTGATAGGTTTGTGGATAGACAGGAGTTTTTTGGTCACTGGATTGTAATGACCAACTAGGAACATATTTGTGTAGAATGTTACTGAGTGCCAGACAAGCAGATGGATTCTGGATAATTTTATAGGTGGTAAGAAGCTGTGTTTATAAATTTAGGCTTTTAAGTGCTATACAGTGGTGGGATTAGAAAGGGGTACTCTCTGCAAATTTAGCTATGTTGTTATAACATTGTTCAAGTTTTGATTTTTACAATGCCTGAAGGTTAGTAAGGTGGGCATGCTATAAAGAAGTCTGGGGACAAGATAAGTAGTGGCAAGTGTAGTTTTAGTTGCACCCGTGAGAATGTTTTTGGCTCTGTAAAGCATCCCTAATTTTTGATACGTTTTTCCTTATGCTAGTTTGTATATTCAGGTCAAATTTAAGATTATCATCCATTGTCATCCCTAATGACTTGCTATGAAAAGTGACTTCAATGGTTGTATTACCAAGAGAGAGGAATTTGATTTTTTTTTCTTTCATGGGAGAGAGATTTGGGAAAAAGTAGTAGTTTTTTTTAGGGTTGAGCATGAGTTGTGAGTTGCAAAGTCATGTTTTAGTTGCTTTTAAAGTTTACTAAGTAATTTTTTGATGTGTGCCATATTGTTAGATGTGTGAATGAGTGTGGAGTCATCTGAGTATTGTACTAAGGAGGCCTGTTATGTGGATGTGTGGAGGGTGTTAGGGAGAATGTTAAATAGGAGGGGACCAAGGATAAAGCTTTGTGGTACACCAGTAGTGATTGAGAGGTATGGGGAGAGGGTGGCGTGCCATTTTACTGACTGATACGTATTGGATAGGTTGCTTTTGAACTGTAGAAGATTGGACTTATGAGGACATTTGAAGTAGAAATTTGCTATGACAAACTGTGTTGAAGGCTGTAGGCAAGTCTACAAATAAGGATGAAACATTTGCTGTTATATGTAGCTTTATTTACAGTATTTATGTAAGTTAGATGTGCAGTGTTAGTACTACGGAAAGGACAGAAACCATGTTGTGTGAAGGACAGGAATTCTTTCTGCAGGAGACAGTTTAGCAATTCTTTTTGAATACATTTTTTCAAGTATTTTGGAAAGAGAGGATAAGATTGCATAGGTTTAAGCTTAGTAATGTCTTTTGAATTTCCTCATTTGTGTAGAGAGATAATGTGAGACTTTTTCCAAAGAGAGGGAATGTGGGATTCCTGGACTGACCTATTTATAATGATCAATATAGTAAAAGTTAGATTACTGGAGTTGGTGTTAACCATTGTAGGCCTATGGTAAGTGTGTGGAAGAAAATTTTCTTGATGTTCATTGTCGTAGGTGGATCCAGGATTAAGGTGAATGTTTTCTCCTAAAAGGATTTTAATATATTATGAAATTATTGATACTTGAGTTCTGGAAAGTATTTTTCCACTTAATTTTGTTTTGAAATGGAATTTATCATCCATATTTTCAGTAAAGGTGAGGGGTGTCATAAAATAGGTTTGATGTAATGTGTGGAGAAGGTAGGGAAGAAGTATGACTGGATGGTTGGGAAAGAGTTGGAGATATGTTGAGAGCCATTATAGATTCATGGTAGGATGAAAGAATGGTGCAGCAGTAGGAGAAGAGGATAAGCTGAGTAGTAGCATAATTAAGCTAAGGGATATGTATGTTATAGTTAGCAGGTAGAGGGGAAGTAGGAATCAAGAATGAATAAGACGTTGCAGGGTAGAAGGATATTTAGTGGTGGAAGTGTCTGAAAGCTTATATAGGGTTGGTAGAAAAGATGTATTTTCAATTAATGAAGAGAGTTAGGTTGTCCTACTATCTTTTATGGAATTTAAGGAATATGGGGGATTAAAAGACTAGAGTATGAGAAAGTAGGTAAAATATGAGGAAGTGAAGGTTTATGTGGGAAAAGTAGAAGATACAATGTATAATAGATAGTTGTTGTTAGGGAGGGGTGTGACTGTAAATATATATAGTGCAAATCAGTATTGGCAGGAGAGAGGTAGTTGGGAATGGTGCTAAAATTAAATGGAAGTTGGAAATTAGATAAAGAGAAACAGGAGTGTGTGTATGACAGTAGTAAGGTTGCTTTGGAGGGTTAGGGAATAGGAGTCACAAGTGTAATGTGTCTATGTAGGAAGTATAATAGTAGAGTAAGTGTTGGTGGGTGGGAACTAGGGGTAGGGTAGGGGAGCAGACATAGTGGGCTTCCACTCTCAGGTCAAATTATAACAGAGAGTAATCATTTTATAGCCAAGAAAAGGCAATTATCAGGGATGTACAAAGTAAAACAGGTTTTCTTTCATTTTGTGAATGCATAAACCTATCGGCCAGGAAGACTAAGTAACTTGCAAATACAGTATAATCTACTGGTCAAGAGAAGGGACAGTGGCTGACATAGGAATTGGTACTTAGATTGCAAGGACAAGGATTTTAAAATCTAATTTCTAGCACAGGGAGGCACATATTTGACTAGATGAAGTTAATACACACAGCAAGGTGCTTCAAGATAAATTTGCTTATATTTTACAAAGATAAATTTCTCAGTGAAAATATTTGGGAGTTGGCCCTTGTGACAGAACTTTTGCAGAATTGGGATCAGGTGTAGTGACTAGAGGCTCTGAAAGGAAAGAAAAGAGAAAAACTCTCCTAAATTGTTATGTTATATTGAAGCAATAAAGTTGCTACATATAAAGAGAGATGGAGGAATGACCACAGTAAATCAGAGCAAGAGAATATGGGGAAAGTATGATAATAGAGAGATGACAAAAAAGTTTATGAATGTAAGCTGAAAGTTGGTTAGCAGAAGGTATGCTGATAGAGAACTTCAGTAATACAGTGTATATATAGAGCTGTGTAGAACAAGAACAAGTTATCATAGCATAGCACTACACTGATAAGCACAATATAAAACCATCACTTAGTAACATTCATGGGATTAACCATATATCAAGATTGTTATATATATATATATATATATATATATATATATATATATCAAATCACCAGAAACTGATCTTACATACTTGTTAAAAGGCAACATATAAAAAACTTATATGACTTGAATGGAAGTGATACAAATACAAACACACTACCAAGGTCTGTTTATTGTTGTTTATAGTTTTAGAAAAAATAGAACTGTAATAACATATGACACATACATGCAATGTGAGGAAATTGGGGACTGAGTGATAGAGAAGAGAATAGAGAGAGGTATATTTAGCAATATATTCTACTACAGTGACCCTCCCATCCTCAGGTCATATTATAACAGGAGTAATTAGTTTATAGCCAATACAAAGCAATTAGCAGAGAAGTACAAAATAAAACAGGTTTTCTTTCATTTCCTGAATGCAGAAACCTGTCAGACAGGAAGACTAAGTAACTGGTATATACAGTGTAATCTACTGGTCAAGAGAAAGGAAAGTGGCCAACCTAGTAAGTGGTTGTTAGAGTGCAAGGAGAACTCTGTTGGTTTTTTTTTTAAAAAACATTTTAAAAACTAAGTTCCAGCAGAGGCAGACATGTATTTGACTAGATCAAGTTAATACACAGCAAGGTTCTTCAAGTTAAGTTCGCTTATATTTTACAAAGACAAAATTCTCAATTAAAATGTGTGGGAGTTGGCCCTTGTGGCAGAGTTTCTGAAGTATTGGAGTCAGATGTAGTGACCAGAGACTATTGTACAAAGACAAAATTCTCAGTGAAAATGTGTAGGAGCTGGCCCTTGTGGCAGCGTTTCTGCACTATTGGGGTCAGATGTAGTGACCAGAGGCTATTGAACAAAGACAAAATTCTCAGTGAAAATATTTGTGAGATGGCCCTTGTGTTACATGTGCAGTACCGAGGTCAGCTGTAATGACCAGGGGCGACTGTACAAAGAAAAAAATTTCAGTGAAAATGTGTGGGAGTTAGTCCTTGTGGCAGAGATTCTTCAATATGGGGGTCAGATGTAGTGAACATAGACTGTTGTACAAAGTCAACATTTTCAGTGTATATGTGTGGGAGTTGGTCCTTGTGGTTTTGGAGTCAGATGTAGTGACCAGAGGCTAGTGTACAAAGACAAAATTCTCAGTGAAAATGTGTGGGAGTTGGCCCTTGTGGCAAGGCTTCTGCAGTATTGGGGTAGGATGTAGTGACCAAAGGCTATTGTACAAAGAAAATTCTCAGTCAAAATTTTGGGAGTTGGCCACTATGGCAGAGCTTCTAAAGTATTGAGGTTAGATGTAGTGACCAGAGAGGCTATTATACAAAGACAAAATTCTCAGTGAAAATATTTGGGAGTTGGTCCTTGTCGCAGAGATTCTACAGTATTGGGGTTGGATGTAGTGACTAGAAGCTATAGGACAAATACAAAATTCTCAGTGAAAATATTTGTGAGTTGACACTTGTGTCAGAGCTTCTGCATTATAGCAGCTGGATGTAGTGACCAGAAGCTGTTATACAAAGACAAAAAGTTTTCAGTGAAAATGTTTGGGATTTGCCCTTGTGGCAGAGCTTATCCAGTATCGGGTCAGATGTAGAGATCAGAGGCGCTGCACTGTGAGGAAGTTGGTGATTGCTTTAAAAAGTATTCCTGACTTACTTTACAGAATAGCTGCTATGGAGAAACATTCTACTGATATATTTTGCTTCATCAAGAAAATTATTCCAATCAGTACAAAGTCTCCTAGCTTTCAGAAATTCTCCACAAGGAAGGGCTGATAGTAGATGACTCTAGCTAGGCCATCTTGGAGAATTTAAGAGTCTTTGGGATAATCAGTAATGACAATCAGTTTGCAGTCATCTTTAAACTTGGTTAGCCATCCACAGACGTTGGACATCTGTTTTTTCATCAGAGAAAGGAACACGGTATAGAGCTCTGAAGGACTATATTTGTGATTAATCTGTTAGATTAGAAGCTACCACCATCTCTCACCCCATTTAAATGATCAGAGAGAGCCAATTGACATTTCAAGTAATACATGGATTAATATTTAAGCTGCAAAGTTTTTCAACAGTATCTATAGGATGTTGTATTGAATGCTTTTGCAAGACTGAGGTAAGTGGCATAGGCAACATGACTCCTATCAGTGGCATCAATTATATCCCCAAAACATGAACCAGATAAAGTAAGGAAGGCTTATCCTTTACAAAACCATTCTGACTAGTGACTAGGATCAAGTGTTTGTAAAATTACCAGTCCATCTATTGATGAGACTGACAAAGTTCCACTCCATGATTTTTACATATAATACTAGTGAGGCTAATGTGATGACTATTTCCAGGGTCAGTTACAATAAAACCCTTATTCTGAGGCACCCCAAGTTCTGTTCTTCATAGCTCAGGTGCATACCCAGTGAAGAGGCTGAGATTAAAAACCATAACATCTGCATGCAGTCAATTTATTAGGTGTCACATTTTTGACAAGCAGGCTGGACAGGAATTACCCGTAGCTGAGAGTAAAATCAAGGAACAAATGTAAGAAAAGCTTTTCATCTGAACTCAAAAAGCAGCATTTTGAATTTCTTGCTCAGATAAAGTTACTTTCTCACAGTTAAAGTGCCTAGTCAGAGGACTGAATACAAGAAATTCAGTAGCATAATTATTGTACAGTAGGGCAAAAGCACTGTGAGTGGGCTGTCTGTCAAGTGCTATTGGCTTAATTGTAGACAAGGCAGTCCATAGAGGTAGTACTACAGAAATAGTTAAGCACACAAGCACAGTTAGTGTTGTAGACATTAAGGAGCTAAGGAATGATTCTGCAATATCATAATTTCGATTAAAAACAGGACAGACCAGTATGTTGCCAGGACCCAAGGAATTACTATTTTTAATTTAGGTAATAGCTTCTAGGATCTGACCTTTAGTGATAATGGGAAGAACAATGTCAAAAGATTCAAGGCAGAGGACATCAGGCTGTGAAAGACAGGAAAAATTGGGCTACATTTGTCAGCTGGAATGTTTTTTATGGCTTTGGTATAGGAATAGGTAATGCTGTTCACTTCAAGGTCAGTTTAGGATTAGACATTTGTTTATCAGTAATGAGAAGTAATATATTCAAAGGTGATACTCAGGATAACAGGAATAAAAATTTCACCTTCTTGGTTATACAATAGTTCATATTCATTTTTATTCCTGTAGAATGTAGCCTGGCATACGATCGTCAAAATTTAAAAATTAAAAGCACAAATACCATAAATGGAAAAATGCCCATAACACAGATGATTGTGTACATTGTAATCAAATGTAATGTAAAGTACAGTTACCTAAACTTAAAAAGCTTTTGCTGACTCACGTTACTAACATTTTCAGCCCTTTTATCCACATTTGTATTGTAACAGGTGTCAGTGTTACAAAATATCAGAACGGCCATGAGGCGGCAAATGAGGCGGCACTCTTCCAGACGTACCTCAAGGCAGTTTGGCAGGATATGGAGCAGACTGTTTCACAGACCAAGAGTTCGGGGGCAAATCCCACTACTTACACCACCCAATGAATCTCATCCTTCTCTGGTTGTGAGAGTTCAGCCTAGTGAAATAATTGACACAGTCCCTGGATCTTCAGCTATATGTGAAAGACACAGATCTGAGACTGATATAGGAACACATTGTAATGTAGAAGAACATCAGGAATTCAGTAACAATTCATTGCAGTCAGAATTTGCAGGTGCTGAGATACATTCTTCAAGTGTTTTATTATCTACTTCATGTACAGACATCCAAATGGAACCAGATATTTTACAAATTTCTCCTATCTCTGCTACAGAACAGAGCTCCTGCAATGAAATGTGTGCAATTTCTGAACCTATATCTCAAGATCCATTCAGAGATCCATTACTAGAATGTGTTCCAGACACTTTACTTCCCAGTGTAACCAGAAACTGTACATCAATGACAAGCATTTCAGGGACCACATATATAAAAAACAGACATAAAGCTGAGAAAGCACAGCACAGATCGCTTCTAAACCACAAAGACATGGTATCATTTTGCTCAGAACAGTCTTCAGACAGTCTCAGAAATACAGACCATGAACGTTATAATTGCACATGCTCTTTTGAGGAAGAAGCCCTCAGTGTTCAAGCTACTTGCTTGAGATGTCATTCTTTGGAAGTGCCAATACAAGAACCATCTACTCTGCTCTAAGAAAGCCATAGTAGGGATGACGTTTCATTGTTTGCTAAGAAACTTTTTTTCATGTGAAGTGTAATGCCAAATTTCGTAACTTCAAATGTTGCCATGTTTTAGTCTTTTAAATACTATATATGCATTTTTGTATCCACTTTTCCACATAGCAAAATGAATGTAAAGTACAATGATTAGACACAGCATTATGATGTACAAAGACACAGTATGTTTTTCTTGGTTCATTTCTTGTTTTTATTGGTTTACAGTCAGTTGATTGGATCACCTGAACTTGTATAATAGTTGCTCAGGCATGACATATTAACAGTAACTTGACATACATATGAGCGAAATGCTGTTGCTTGCATGTATACATGTAGCACATGCAGTGATGTTAGCCCCCCCCGAGGAAAGAATGATATAGGTTTTACACTGCCTGTCACTGGCTGTTTTTTCTCCAAGGTGTAGTGAATATTGAGTGAGAGTAAAAAAGTAATAGGGGATGTAGGGGCACTTTCCCCCTATAAAACCCACACACACACACACATACACACACACACACACACACACACATATATATATATATATATATATATATATATATATATATATATATATATATATATATATAATCTGTATCAGAAGATCGAAATTTCAGAAAATCGAATGTCATATGGTTGTGACCATATGACTGACTTTCCGAAATGTCAAACAAGACTAAACAACAAAAATCTACATATATATGCCACCTCCAAGATCACACTACAGAGAGGAAAAGGTTAAATTCCCCAATCCCCACTGTACTGTGATCTCCATATAAAAAGTCTGACATTTTGGAAATGGACCTAGATATATATGTATATATATATATATATATATATATATATATATATATATATATATATATATATATATATATATATCTATATACACACACACACACACACACACACACACACACACACACACACACATACATATACATGCTTATGTTGTCACAAGCCTGAGTACATCTAATCTAAGTTTCTATGCACCTGAGCCTGTGAAATACAAGTTTGTGTTGACAAGTTTTTGTGGTATTAGCTGGAACCATTTTTTTTTTTTTACTTTAGACCCACCTATGTCTAAACCACATCTCACTGTGAGAAAGGACGTATATTTTTACTGTGATATACAAGATAACAAAACCTTCTAATTCATAATGTCTGCTGGGTATAAACATAGGGAATGGCATAAGTATGATAAAGAATATGAGGCAGCCGAGAGAAATATAAATTAAAAATTGCACTATGATTAATATAAAGCCTTATATGGTAGCATTCCAAAATGTCCTCTCTGTGACTGGTAATACATTCATTTGCATTGAAATACTATTTTCATGCATGTGACAGTGAGATACTCTCTTCTTAAATAGCATCAGTTTCTTGCAGTAAGTAGGCATTAGGAGAATTAGATTCATAGATTAGTACTAAGCTAGCTGCCCTTGCATTTTGTAAGCTTAGCCAATTATCCCTTGTGAGACTCAAACCCTGCATCTTGTGTTTGTAAGGCAAACACCTTAACCATTAGGCCACCCTCTCAGCCAAACTATTAAACACGTGGTCAAAGAAGATGTCGCAACATCCAATCTTTCTTTTTCAATGCCGCCAGGTTTTATGTCTCCTTTAAGTGCATGAATTACTAAGTAAGAAATAAGAAATTCGGTAAACAGTTCCACATTTCTTTGGCATTTGTCATCAGCTTGATAGCTGTAACTAAATTTCTGTTTTTAAATTGACCTTTGAGGTGAAAATTGTTTCTATTAATGAAATGAGTTTGTAAATTAAAATAAACTGGAATTACAATTATTCATTGAAGATTATGCAATGAAAACAAAACTTGTTTTCTTTTCCTAGGTTGAATCTACTCTTACATGCCAGCCACCTGTGTCTCCCTTTCTTTTTTTTTAAACACCGTCATTAAATTATCTTTTACAAAAACTTAAACCCACTACCCCCTCAGCAGATAACCTTCCTGCTGAATTCCTTCAAGTAGCAGCTAAAGTTATCGCCTACCCTGTTTCTATCCTCATAAACAGATCCATAAAAGAAAGAAAGAAAGTACTTTTCCGGAAGATATCACAGATACATACATCATACCACAGGCACAAAGGATGGCACTTTCTTCTAACTTTCTACCTATAGCTATTATAGCTTATAAAAGCTAAAGCTAAAAAAAATGAAAAATCACAAACACAACAACAACAATCTCCTTCATAACAACCTACAAAACAACCTACACACATTTAGGACCTTCACATAGTTACTACAACCTTTACTTTCTTTTACCACTTTTTCAAACCCAACAACAAAAACAACACACACAACTACCTAGACCTGTCAACCCTAGACCTGTCTTCGACATGGACAACCTGGACAACCACACACATCTACACATTTCTTATTTTTCCTCTTGGATTCCTTCTCCTTTTCACTTCTCTTCTTCTCATGAAAAAATACTCTAAGCACTAAATACCTATCTCTAAAATAGTACCTCTGCTTTCTTACCTATCTCTTTAGATCTATCTCAATATTATAGACTCTCTCTCTGTATTCTCTCAACTATCTATCCAAATTCATCTAAATCCAATCTACCAGATGATTCACCATTGCAGATGATTCTACCATTATTTCACAATCTACTCACTTCCAATAAACTCTCACTTTCCTCAACACACCTACTCCTCAATCCACCGTCGAACAGTGGTTCTCAAAAGATGTCTTCTCTAAATCTTCTCAACTAAAAACACTACTACAACTAACCTCTCTTTTCTAACCTTCTAACTAAACTTCTCTATTACTGCAAGTCATGACTCCTGCTCTCAACAGACTTTACTACTAAATCAAATGGTGTTAATATTGATAATAACACTATAAAATCATAACAAACAGAATCACTGTACAGAGTTAAAAGACCCATTCACTGTACAGAATTAAACAATCACTTCCTGCTGCCCCACACTGTACCCTACTTAGCACAACTATCTCTTATCTCATCCCTGAAGAAACTTACTACATCCTACCACAATCTCTAAAACCTGCCCACAAAAGCCTACTACTACATCCTACCATAATATAGCTACACTTACATTCGTGTTGCCTTAATACAACTCTATCTAACTAACAAACCTCTAAACTTACACTAGTTGGACATTCCCAACATCTATCAACATCAACAACTCTTAACACATAACAATAAATATTAACATTCAACCCACCCCCTGCAAACCTCCTGCTTGGTCCCCAATCTTAGAATTAATAATTTCCAACTCTCCACTGCGCTTCACAAAGCAAAGTCACAAGTAGCACAATTACAAATTTCAAGGCACTTTTGATCTTTTTTCTCTCCAACTCACAACATAAAATAACTCTTAACACTCCTTCTCTCTTTTCTTCTTAACAATTTCTCTAATTAAACTTCTAACAATCACCTCTTACTTCTTTGGCTCATCACTTAAAATCAGATCCTACTAATCTCTACTACTACTACTGTTACTCATACTTTCAAAACTCAAATCTGCATGTGATCTAATGAACTTACAATGACATGTATGTAACTACTGTTAAAAAAAAAAATACAAAAAAAAACAATTAATGTTATATACATACATATACATAATATACATACACATACATATGCTGGAGTAGTTATGTTTTGTATGATTAAAAATGTTATAATCTTTCTTATGATAGCACTTTCTGTGTGTTAATTTTTTATTATAAATATTTAATATCACTATCTGTGTCACAGGCATTTGTTGTAAATGTTTTATATCTATAACCTTGTTATAAATAATGGATTTTTTCTCCCAGCTTTTTTAACATACATTAGCAGAAAAGAAAACAAACTAAATTCACTTCCTGGGATAGAGTCTATGACCCTTATGGACAAAGGCAGTCTGTAAAACTTGTCAAAGCCCTGTTTGCTGACCCTGATTATATTTCACCTAGGAATAGAAAATTGGGTAAAATCTGGATAAAACTGGCTAGGCTTGTAAAGAATCTTGCACCATTATCCTAGTAATCTCCTTTGAACTATGGCCCTATACATTATACTTTACATACGTTTTCTTTCTTTATAACGAGTGCCACTCGGCCTAACATTACATAAATTGCTCATTTCTTGCCTTCCCTTAAACCCCTCCTCCTCTTCCTCCTGAACATTATTCTGCATGAATTGTTCCCACAAATTCATTTTTTTATGTGATTTGCTCTTTTCCTTTTCTAAAGATCCCTCTTCAGCATCTTTCAACTTTTTTTTACAATATTCAGTACGTCAGATACAGCTGGTCTAGATTTTTTGGTCTTTTCCTTTGTGGTCTAATTGCCCATTCTGTTTCCCAGCTGCATCTTCTTTTGCATATCATATGACTTTGTTAGGAGGTCCCACTCCAGCAGATTTTTACATGTCAGTTCCAAAACCGTTTTTTGGCAGTTAGTGTTCTGATGCAAAGGATGTCATCCACGTAACTAGAGGGTATATTCTTAACTTCTTGACCCTTGTGGTCATGATGTGTGTAGTAAACAAAGGCATGGCATCTAGGTCCGAGGAAATCATTGTTCCACTGTATTTGGCATTCATCAGACCTATCATTGAGTACAATGCCCCCTTTGGTATGTACCTAATGAGGCACATCCAACAGTTGGAACATCCACAGGGTATAAGTAACATTGCTATGCAGACTACCTCAAGGCCCTATCCTTATATTTTGTCTCCTAGAGGCTATTGAGGGGAGATCTGTGCTGGCATACAAGGCATTGCCAGACCCTGTCCTGATGGGCCTCCTGCATATCTGCAAAACAAACAGCATCAGAATTTCCCATTCTAAAAAGAATTAAACCTTGCCTGTGACATAAATAGGACCTTCTGGAAAGACAGGCATGTACCTCAGAAAATACACCTTCTCTGGAACAGGCTCTCCATCCATGTGAAGCAGAGTTCCTCAATAACCCAGTTCAAGAGGAACTTGGAGAGTTGGAAGTAGAACAGGAAATTCATCCCTGGTTTGGCACCTAAGTAACATGGACAATTGGAAGTGGAATGGGAAATTCATCCCTGGTTTGGCACCTATGTCTCTAATGGAGACATGCAGCCTTTAAATGGTTTATTCCCTAAGCTCCTGCTTACACTTATCAAGGGGACATTTGGGATGCATGGCAAGGCTGAAAAAGGTCTTGTGGTCATTAGCCTAGTAAACACCTATGAACCTAAGTGGGACATGTTGTGCCAGCCTGATAATGCTTAAATTCTGTTGCAGATATGTCAAAAATCCAACTATTCTAAATGATCAGCACTTTGTGTGCCAAGGAGCACATTGTGGTCTGTTTTGTTATTGCTTTACTCCTCTGCCATCGTACTTTGGGGTCAGTATAGAAGAGGACTAGACAACCTTTCTTCTTGCAAGAAGAGTGAGCCATCATCAACCACATACTACCATCTCCATTTGCCAGCTCCTTTTCCACACAGATCACTGGTTATTCTTTGGTCATATGGATTTTAGACAGGACTTTATCCCTCTAAGTCACATAAATTATTACAGAACCATTATTTGACGTAATTAGTATATCACAGACAAATGTCTACAATCCATTCTATTACATTAGAATTCAAAGTAAAGAACGTGGAGATGTTTTTGCTTATGTTAAGAATTACCTCCATTTACACTCAGTCAGTCATACGTAATTTTACACTTCACTGCTAACATTAATGACACAGTCAGATTTTTTTTTGGTTTATCCTTCTACAGATCCAAAGATGAGTTTCTTCTACATGTTGTTAATTTCAACACTGCTCAAGAGAATTTAGTTTAATTTAGTTTCCTAACACCCATTTGCATATACATGTTTGCTCACTTGTGGTGACTGAATCTGTAATTAGCTGAATTTTATCAGTTTCAGACTTTGGCAGTGGAAGTAGTACTAGTTTTTCCTCATTATATATCCTTCTCTGAGGTGCAGCTACCTCACATTTGATGGATAAAGTAGTTAAAAGTGAATCTGGTGCTTTGACCATTACATCAAACAGGTATATTTCCTTCTGTTTGCATACTGTGTTTGTTGTGTGCATGCATTTGTGCACAGATACTCCTTCTGTATACCATGTATTTGGTGAGTTAATTTTGGTGTGATCTGGATATTGGGAGTTTGGCATAAATCCAGATCTATTTACAGCAATCACAAACCTTAACCATGACCTACATCTCAGCTAGATCCTTGAGCCCACTCAATCAAACTTTAGTGATTACCTCAAAAAACAGGTAACCATCATGGGTATTCATTACACTCTGGAGCAATAGCCAAAGTATGGAACTCTTTCCCAGTGGATATTTATTCAGGAACAATTCCATCAAAGCTTAACTAAGAAACTGTATAAGAAATGATTAGGATTTCCCTATGTATGCCTTGTCTTTATAAACTCTGCAACACAATATAGATGTTAGTAGTGATTCCATTTTCTCTTTTCTTTAAAAAATTTCTCTTTTCCCAAATGCCAACTATCACTCATAGTAAAGTTTCTTTCATTTCTCCTCAAACCCGTTTTCTTACATTAAATTTCTTTCTCCATACTAACCTTTCTTATCAGCTGCCTGTTGTATACCATTACTCTAACATCTATATTCTATACTCCTATATGCTTACCAATAGTCAAATATGATATATTGTGCTGCTATAATTTCTAATATTAATCTCTTTCTCTGTCTGTGTTAAATAAACATTTGTATCTGATTTTTTTCACTAAAAATTTCTAAATAAGGAGCAGAAAGTGTAAAACATAAATTAAGAACTCCAACTCGCTAGTCTAGAACAAAGTATTTATTAAAATATTAAATGCTTTCATTATTGTATAGGCAGAAATTCATCAGAGTAAAACAGCTATTACACTCCATACTTAAGTAGTACCAAATGTATTACATCACTAGCAGAAAACGTATCACTTGATTGAAATGAAAATATAGCTAAAATAAAAATATTAAAATAATAAAACATTTATGTAAAAGGTAATGATTTTAAATAGCTTTTATCTATTTTGTTGTCTGATTTATAGTTTACATATCCTATGGCCCTTTGCTTAAAAGAGCTACTTGTGTTGAGTTAGATCATCCCATTTAACAAACTGAATTAAGTAAGTAAATAAATAAGTAATTTTTGAGGTTTTAACTATCCTAATACAGACGGGGAACTATATCACTGTAATGGGAAAGGTATGGCGATTCACTGCCCAGAGGGGCAAGTTACTCTTTTCATAGCCTGTGACTGAGAATGTGGTGGGGTAGAGTAAGGTTTCAGCTATTAATCCAAGTTATAAAGTTTTAAGGACAATAAGAGTTGTGTGTTTGTATGTGTGTGTGTGTGTGTGGGGGGGGGGGGGGGGCTGGAGTTCTTTGCCACACACAAGAAGAGGTAATTAAAATTACATGATGTAGTTCAAGATTATAGGCTTGGAAAAGATCTGTTCATATTTGTAAGCTATGAAAAAAGTACTATGTCCCAGTATAATATACATGAACATAGCATTAGAGTTTAGCAATAGTATTAAAATCCCAACTAGTGTAAGTGATACTTTTGGCACAGTCCAATAGACATGAATTTCTCTTTTCCTCAGAAAATTGAATCATTCTACTGTTATGTTCAAAAAGAATGTCAGCTGTAAAGATATTATAAGAACCTCAAAAGTCTGTAACTTTGACAGGGGAAACTATTTAGCTACAACAAAATTTTCTTTCCACGCTAAAGGAAGCAGTTTAAATCAAATATATGTATGTTTAAGTGCATCTGTTCCGGAATATAGTACATGAGTGCACTTATTAGTTTTTGTGTTTATTTATTTATTTTTTTCATTTATTGATGTGGTTATATGTTTAATCTCCATGTTTTTATTTGTTTGTTTATTTAAATTTTACTTATATTTTATTTATTGAAAAAAACATATTCCTAACCTTCAAGTATTTTATAATTATGTGAACAAAATATACACATATTAATAAAATGGCACCAAAGTTAATCCACTTTCACAGGCAAGAATGCACAAACAATTGTAGAAATTATGGAAAGGAAAAACAGAGGCTGTACGAAAGCATTAAGTAGGCTATCATAATGCAGACAATATTTCAGGGAAAACTGTCATCAGAAGCCCATGGCCGGATGAGTTATGGAAGTCAGTTCAAGAGGTTCATTGCAAGGCTGGCTCAAAGATGTTTCAAGGAAAGGTCTAGGAGGTGGAACAGCCATCAAACTCTCATCTGATCACAACTGGTGTCTTGCTAGACTTAACAACACCAACAACTCTTTCACATAAGCAGAAGACAAGTCATGAAGCTTTTATTTTGCTTTATTTTATTTATTTACTTATGAATATAAATATATGACAGGAAAATGTCAAAATCTTAATGATACATCTAGACATGACTGGTAGCCATTGCAAATAATGCAAAAGTAGCATTACATGGTACATATGAAATATCTCCATGCCCACCTTGCTGCTAGAGTCTGCACACATGCACGCTGTAGTTGATCACATCAAATCTAGCAGGAGACTGCTGGAAGAGGCCTGTCAGAAGCAAGCAACTCCAGCAAGGTCAAGTATCCAGATGATGAGTAAGTACCACTCACTGGTGGCTGCTGTCAACTACAGGACAGTCCATAGCTCTTCTGAAGTTTTCCCTGATTGTTGCACTCTGGGGATGGTGCAGTGGTGTGGCAGTTAGTGCAGTCACCTCACAGAAAGAGGTCCTCCAGTTTGATTCTCAGCTGGGGTGCCTTCTATAAAGAGTCTACATGTCCTCCCTGCATTTGTGTGGGTTTCCTTTGGGTGCTCTGGTTTCCTCCCACATTCCAAAGACATGTAGTAGGTAAACTGGAGACTCTAAATAGGCCCTAGGTACAAGTGTGTACATGCACGCTCTGAAGAGGGTTGGACCTTGAGCTAGCAACTCGATCCCGTAAATCCATACATACTATGGAAACAACTACTGCTGACGGGTGCTCATTGCCCAATGTGCCGAAGAGCATGGGAGCAAATCCAGGATCCAGGATTGCACTCTTGAGGCAGCTGGGGCAACTATTCCTGTATTTTTGCAGTTCTGCAAGATCATGAAAGATACCATGGTTCAAGGATACTGTATCCAGAAGCTACATTATACCATTCACTGACTGCAATCAATATCACCGCCTGATAGATGTCCCACCATATTAAAAATCAGTGTTTAGGAAGGCTGTGCTAAGTGGTTTGAAGAAAAGAGCTATCTAAGTAAGCATACAACTCCAGATACTTTTTAATGAAAAGAAAAACAAAGAAGTTCAGGTCCATCCTGAAACTCAGCAGCATAAACCTTCTCATCCCTGAAGAAACCCTTAATTTGGCACCGGTACTGATATTAAATATTCTCTATCTCAAGGAGATTGGATGTACTCTTTGGACTACCAGGATGCCTACTAATTGAGCAAGATCACCAAGGACACACAAAAAAAATACCCAAACTTCAGTGTAGGAGCCATACATAACCACTTCAGTGGTCTGGTCTAAAATATATGTTTATTCCCATCAGCATGTTTTTGTTAAAAGTAACACACTCATCTCACATGTAAACCATAAAAGATTCTTTCAGAAAGAAAAATAGTACAACTATTGCCAATGTGTAAATATGTAAGTATTCCATATCCCATTAGTATAAAAGGGACCTGGAAATATGTCTTTCGAGATCATTAAATAACTTGCTTCTGGTTTGTCTAGTTAGGTCATATTTGTTTTTTATTAGTTTTTAGAATATACTTCTGTGCCACAGTGACAATGTTTTTATTTATTTAATTAATTACAAATTCAGGAGCCTGGGTTTCAGTCTTAACATAAGAGCATGACAATACAATAACGTCAGTCCACCAAAGACTGCAGGGAACAACGATCTTCCCTTATGTGGATTGATGGCTCCTCACTTCACTGACCTCAGAAAACCTGATAGTCAGTATGGAGTATCTGCTCAGATTTCTCAGTTGTCTTGGAATTACAATATGTCTGGTAAACCCAACCTCCAAACTGCTCATCTCAGTACTTTTGTTGCTGTACCATGCACCATAGAAACACCAACATTGCTGAACATTCCTCTCTATGGACAGAGGTTGGATTATCCAAGAGAATGCGGCTGTAAAATCCAGTCCACTAGCTACAGTAGAAACTCCTCTCGGAGTTTTGATTCTCATTGCAGTGGCCATATTCATGGTTTCATATGTTCTTCTGCACACATGACTGTTACAGTAGTTGTGTGGAGCAGTAGAACAAACAGTCGACTAGTTCATCAACTAGTCCAGGTCCAATTGGTAACTGCACTCAGAGAAACTTTCAGTTGACTGCCTTTTCCAGGTCTCTGATTCTGCAGCTACAGTTAAGGCATATGTATTTACCCTAAAGGTAGGGTAGGGAATTATAGTGGACAGACAGTCCAGAGTACTTGCTCACCTTTAGATACACGTATCCACATCAGTGTGGTGAAAATGAAAACCAATTTACCTTATCTTAAAATGGCATTCTCAAACAGTCTTCCTCAAGAAACCATTCGCATTTTTATGAACAACACTGTAGCAGTCTGGTATATCAAGAAGCAAGGAGATGCTCATTTCTACACACTTGCCTAGAAGGCCATGAGGTAGTGGTAGTCAGTCTTAGAAAAAATAATTCCTGTTTTAGTTCATATTGGTGATGAGCTAAACTTTCTGGCTGACAAGCTAACCGAGAGCTTACGTCTCTCCCATGAATGTCCCCTACGTGAAACCATACTGAAGAGGTTATTTTGCATGGGTTGGACTCTAGTCCTTGACTTGTTTGTGTCACCATCAAATGCAAAATGTCACCATTACCTGTAGTCCCTCTCCACAATGGCCACTAGAAGGATGAGCTGGTAAAGCATGTCCTACTGATTTCTTGTATGTCTTCCTCCCTTTCCCCGATGAACAGATTCATACAGAAGACAAAAATCAACCATGTCTGAGGGATTCTTTTTGTCCCATTCTGGCCCTTAAAATGCAGTTTCTCCTTTTAATACCACATAAAATAGATGGTCCTATCTACATAATCCCTTTCAAGAAGCTACTGTCTCGACTCCTAGATGCCCACACCCAGACCTATACTCCCTAAAGCTAAATGCCTGGCTTCTCTTCTTCCAATCTGGGCCAATAACCCAGTTTCCACAGAAAATAGTTAACATCCTCTTCCACGTTACATGATGATCACTAGGAATTTTAAGTAGGTACCTTTCTCAAAATAGGCTGAATCAAAAGGCATGATCTTACTTGTGGCACTGATCCCTAAGATCTTAGAATATCTCTTAAAGTTATTTGATTTTGGGTCACTACTACTCTAGTATGAAGGCACACATAGTGGCAAACACCAAATTTTACTCAGGCTCACAAACCACATCACTAGCATTGCTTAAGGTAAATAAAATCTTTGGAAAAAGCACATCCTTGACAATAACATATCTACTGTTATAAAAAGATGTTTTGAGGTAATGCATTTTATCTTACAAGGCACTGCAAGCAAGTTGGGTCTGATTTTCATTTAAATGTTAGACAAAGGTAACCCAAGTAAACACAAAATGCAGTTTTTAAGTGATGATTTTATTTATTAAGGAAAAAAAATATCCAAATCTACATGGTCCTATGTGAAAAAGTAATTGCCCCCCCCCACCTTGTTAAATCATGAAGTAACTTTTGTTAATCACATTTTTAGGAAAGCTGAGTTCAATTTCACTAGCCACAACCAGGTCTGATTATTGCCAGACCTATTGAATCAAAAGATCACTTAAATAGAACCTGTCAGACAAAGCGAAGTAGGCCAAAAGATCCCAAAAAGGAAGACATCATGCCGCGATCTAAAAAAATTCTGGGACAGATGAGAAACAAAGTAATTGACATCTATCAGTCTGGAAAAGGTTACAAAGCCATTTCTAAAGCTTTGAGAATCCAGTGAACCATGGTGAGAGCCATTATCCACAAATGGAGAAAACATGGAACAGTGGTGAACCTTCCCAGGAGTGGGCGGCCTACAAAAATACCCCAACAGCGCAGGAACGACTCATCCAAGAGGTCACAAAAGAACCCAAAACAACATTTAGAGAACTGCAGGCCTCACTTGCCTCAACTAAGGTCAGTGTTCATAACTCAACCATAAGAAAGAGACTGGGCAAAAATGGCATGCATGGCAGAGTTCCAAGGTGAAAACCACTGCTGACCAAAAATAACATAAAGGTTCGTCTCACTTTCACCAAACAACATGTTGATGATTCCCCAAGACTTTTGGGAAAATATTCTGTGGATGGACTAAACAAAAGTTGAATGTTTTGGGAGGTGTGCATCCCGTTAATCTGGCGTAAAAGTAACACAGCATTTCAGAAAAAGAACATCATGCCAACAGTCAAACATGGTGGTAGTGTGATGGTCTGGGGCTCCTTTGCTGCTTCTGGACCTGGACAACTTGCTGTGATTGATGTAACCATGCATTTTGCTCTCTACCAAAAAATCCTGAAGGAGAATGTCTGTCTATCAGTTCGTGACCTCAAGCTGGAACACACTTTGGTTTTGCAACAGGACAATAATCCAAAACACACCAGCAAGACCACCTCTGAATGGCTTAAAAAAACAAAATGAAAGTTTTGGAGTGGCCTAGTCAAAGTCCGGACTTGAATCCAATTGAGATGATGTGGCATGACTGTAAAAAGGGGGTTCATGCTCGGAAACCCTCCTCCAATATGGCTGAATTAAAACACTTCTGCAAAGAAGAGTGGGACAAAATTCCTCAACAGCGATGTGAAAGACTCATTGCCAGTTATCGCAAATGATTGATTGCAGTTGTTGCTGCTAAGGGTAGCACAACCAGTTATTAAGTTTAGGGGGCAATTACTTTTTCACATAGGGCCATGTAGGTTTGGTTAGTTTTTTTTCTTAATAAATAAAATCATCACTTCAAACTGCATTTTGTGTCTTCTTGGGTTATCTTTGTCTAAAATTTAAATTTGTTTGATGAACTGAAACATTTACATGTGACAAACATGCAAAGAAATAAGAAATCATGAAGGGGCAAATCTTTTTTAATTGCACTGTATACACATACATATATGTATATATATATATATATATATATATATATATATATATATATATACATATATATACACACACACACACACACACACACACACACACACACACACACACACACACACACACACACACACACACACACACACACAGGCAGTCTGTCTATGGAGCAGTTCATGTATATCAAGCTTTTATACGGAAACCTAAAACAGGCATAAATGAAGATATTCAGGCTTCTCACTGTTCAAATACTTTGAGCATAGCCTGCATTTATGAACCTATGCATAGAAATTTTTAGATTCAGACCTCCTACTATAATAAGTATTTTTATGCTCCCCCGTTATTATAAAACAACTAAATCTGCCAGATAGCACTGGCTGTTAACCATTCCCGTCACTCTCAATTCCTTAATCAAACAAAAGTTTTACTTGAAAGAAAAATAGATCATGAGAAGAAAAAATTGTGTGTGTGTGTATGTGTGTGTGTGTGTGTGTCTGTGTGTGTGTGTGTGTGTGTGTCTGTGTGTGTGTGCTGTGCATGTGTGTGTGTGTTTGTGTATGTGTGCACATGAGCATTCATATACATTAATATTCGGGTCTATAATACTTCTGCGAAAACCCCTTTTGGCGAATGACTGCTGAATGATAATCAGCAAAATCTAACTCCCTCAAATGACCATTCCAGTGATTTTTTTCCCTAGGGGAAAAAAACACTTGACCAAGCTAAAACCAGACAAGATTTAAAACCCTTCAAAGTAGGGGCTGTGCCCCCCACACCCCCGTAACTAAATATACCAACTCTGAGATCACACTACAGTGGGGATGTGATGACCGTACCCTGGCCCAGCAATCAAGGAGCCTCAATCCTCACCACTAACACCAGGGAGGTCGTCTCCTAGAAGAGCAAAGGATAACTAATACACACAATAAAGTACAATTTCCCTTAAGTGCACACAGAGATCACAGTCAGTCTGGGGCTGGTTGCTCCCTTGCTCTCCAGGTCCCCAACAAGACTCCCTACCGGCACAGCTATAGGGTCCAGATCTCAGCCTAGCTGGCAAGCTAACTTCCAGTACCCTCTCTGTCTAACCAGTGCTTCATGTCCCTGCCCAGGTAGCTGACACACCACAGACACACTTTGAGAAGAGGTTATACAACCGCACAGACCCTCCTGGGAAAAAGGCTTGCACATGTTTTCCAGCTGTGCCCCTTTACCCAGGCTATATGGTAGTAATTACTGCCACCACAAGCTAATAAATATCAGCTACTCAAAGGCCCTTAAAAGGTGTCCAGTTATTACTGTGCAATATTATTATCCAATGGTAATGTGACTATACAGCCTAAGGCTTATCAGAGTGGCCTATTACAATAAACTCTATCTAAATATGCAATGTACTCTAGAGCTTATCTCTACACAAAGCAGCCACAGGTAGAAGGTTTTAAAAATATTTAATAATAAATAATTAAAACACAAGACAAAACTACTACATAACAGGGATATCTAAGAGTTCACAGATCACACAGAAACTTAAAATAATATTGTAGGAAAGATCTGATTACACAGAAAAATACTTAATCTAACTTTCTAATATTTAGCTAATCTTAAGAGAAAATACAGTGCTGCAATCCTACTTACATACATAAAGAGCATAAGCAGTGCTGGTAAGCAGTGCACATGTCCAAAGTCAAAATGCTTTAGGGCTCTTGTGAGAAATAGAATTTAAACATTACTAACAAACATGTTTCCTGGGTCCCTCCCCAAATTACATCATTTTTGACACTTAGGTTTTCCCATTATTCATATTGCATCATCTTAACAACTAGTCTGAGTTCTCAGGCCATAAACTGCATTATTTAGCAATCTAACACCTGCACTGAAACTTACAACAATAGAAGACATTTCACATGTATATACTAACAAAAACTAAAGCAATAAAGCACCTTCCACATCTAAATTGTAATCATAAACTTTAGCCTTAAAACAATGGGCATGAAATCTTCATCCAGCTGCCCTCGGGCCAACTTCTAACATGAAAGTATACAACATGCTTCACTGGGCCAGTAGAGTGCAATGTTGTCACATATTTTGCAGTTCCACATTTCACAGTGTTTTCTTACATTTAACAACATAAGCCTGTATTTTACATTTATTTATACAGTTGATAGAATTAGATATCAAATTATAGGCTGGCAGCCTTCGCCCATCTCTCCCCAATCATCACATCTCTTCCCCCCCAGGGAACTCAAGCAAGTTTTTCAAGTTCCCCTTGAGAAACATCACTTGAGAGTGCCAGGTCTATCTGGGTGTACCTCACCCCATTCCCTGTCTTGAGAGCCCATCTGCATTGGCATTGCTACTCCCACTGCGGTGCTACACTGACATATCATATGGTTGCAACCACAGACTCCATCTTAGCAACATGGCATTTTGCTGACTGGCTCTGTTTAACCATGTTAGAGAGTTGTGATCTGTCATCACAGTGAATTTTCTTCCATACAGATAAGGCTGAAATTTTTGTAGTGCCCACACTAAGGCCAGACATTCCTTTTCTACTGCTGCATAGCATTCCTCCCTGGGTTGGAGTCTATGACTGAGATAAACCACTGGGTGCTCTTCTCTCTCTAAAGAAATCTGGCTAAGTACAGCCCTCACCCCATAGTTTGAAGCATCCACCTGCACAACAAAGTCTTTGCTGTAGTCTGGACTGGCTAACACAGGGGGTCCTCCCAAAGCTTCCTTAAGCTTCTAAAATGCCTGCTCACATACTGGGGTCCACACTACCTTATCTGGCCTGTTCTTCCTTGTCAGGTCTGTGAGGGGAGCTGCTATGGTACTATAATTGAGAACAAACTTTCTGTAGTACCCTGCTGTCCCTAAGAATGCCTGAATAGCTTCCGCTTTGGCAGGTTCTGGCTTTATCTTACCACTCCCCACTCTATGTCCTAGGTAGGCGACCTCTACCATACCCACCTGACATTTGCTCGGCTTAATGGTCATCCCTACCCTCTGTAGTCTGCCCAGCACCTCCCTGACATGCTGAAGGTGCTCTTGCCAGGAATGGCTGTAGATAGCAATATCATCCATGTAAGCAAGGGCAAACCTTCCTGCTCCTGCCAAGATATGATCTACCAGCCTCCGGAAAGTCACTGGGGCATTCTTCAGCACAAAGGGCATCTTTGTGAACTCATACAAGCGAAAAGGAGTCACAAAGGCTGACTTCTCTCTAGCACTGGGAGTCAAGGGCATGTGCCAGTAACCCTTGGTAAGATCAATGGTTGTAAGATACTTATCCCCACCCAGCTGCTCTAGGGCTCCATCTGTCCTAGGCATGGGGTAAGCATCCGACTCTGTGTGACTATTTCATTTCCTGTAATCCAAACAAAACCTGTTGCTGCCATCCTTCTTTGGCACCAACACCAGTGGTGAGGCCCAGGGACTGTTGGACTCTTGAATCACCCCTAGTTCCAACAGCTCTTGTACCTCCTCCTTCAGAGTCTGTTTGACTCTCTCAGGCACCCTATAAGGGGCCTGCCTGATAGGCCTTTGGGGTCCTGTATCCACCTGGTGCTGCACCAGGTGGGTTCTCCCTGGTTTCCCAGTGAACACATCCCCAAATTCCTGCAACACTGCTCAGATTTCTCAAACCTGGGTAGGAGACAGCTGCTGGGATATTGCTACCCCTTCCACCGAGGTGTCAGCCCGAGCCTCACTGAGGGGATCAGTCACAAGATCTCTCTCAGACTCCTCCTGCAATCCACTGCAAATGCTCAGCACAAGGGCCTCCCTGTCATGGTAAGGTTTCATCATGTTAACATGGTACAATTTGTGCCCCTGCCATCTGCCTAGCACTTCCACCATGTAGTTAACATCACTTACCTTTCTTACCACCTTGTAGGGTCCCTCCCAAGCTGCTTGCAGCTTGTTGTGTCTGACAGGAATGAGAACCATTGCCTGCTGCCCCACAGCATATTCCCTAGCTCGAGCAGTCCTGTCATACCACACCTTTCTCTGTTGTTGGGCTTCTGCCAGGTTTTCCTGGGCCAGGCCCATGAGTTCCCTGAGCCTTGTCCTGAGGTTCAGAACATATGCCACAACAGACTCCTTGTGAAACTCACACTCACCTTCCCACTCATCTCAAATTAAATCTAGAGGACCCCTCACCCTATGCCCATACAGCAACTCAAAGGGTGAAAAAGCTGTGGATTCCTGGGGAACCTCTCTGTAAGCAAACAACAGATGGGGCAAATATTTGTCCCTGTCCCTCTTAAACTGATCTGCAAATGCCCGTAGCATGGACTTGATTGCAGAGTTTAACCTCTCAACAAGACCATTAGTCTGGGGATGGTAGGGGGTGGTCTTCATGTGCTTCACTCCACAGGACTTCCACAGTAAAGCCAGCAGGACTGACATAAAATTGGCACCTCTGTCAGACAGTATTTCCTTTGGGAAACCTACCATGCTGAAAATCTCTAGCAAAGCATTTGCCACCTTCTCTTTCTCAATGAAGGACAAATCTACTGCCTCAGGGTATCGTGTAGCATAATCTACAATCACTAGGATATACTTTTTCCCTCTGGAACTTGGGGTACTTAGAGGACCCACAATATCCATAGCTACCCTCTGAAATGGCTCCTCATTCACAGGCAAAGGCATCAAAGGAGCTCTCACCTTGTCTCCTGCCTTGCCTAACTTTTGGCACTGCTCACAGGTCCTGCAGTACCCTGTTACATCTCTGGAAATTCCAGACCAATAGAAGTTTTGCATAATATGCCTCTTTGTATGTTCTATACCCATATGATCTGCAAAGGGAATATCATGGGCTATGGCTAGGAGCACCAGATGGTAAGCTCTAGGCACTACCAACTGCTGTACTCTCTCACCTGTAGCCCTCCCTCAGGGGTCCACTCTTTGTACAGTAACCCTTTGTGCTAGTATACAGATTCCCCCTTCCCTTGAGAATCAGGTGCCTCCCTAGCTACCTGCCTCAGGCCTTGCAAAGTAGGGTCTGAGAGCTGAGGCTGTCTCAGGTCTCTCCTTGTAACCCTTCCCAGCTCCCCTTCCACAGGAAGTCTGGCATCCTCTGACAGTGGTGCCTCACTGTCAGCCTG
The DNA here is from genome assembly GCF_019279795.1 of Protopterus annectens. Lineage (NCBI taxonomy): Eukaryota > Metazoa > Chordata > Ceratodontiformes > Protopteridae > Protopterus > Protopterus annectens. Next base: position 107,921,900 of record NC_056742.1, on the reverse strand, counting down.
GTACTACTACCCACCTCTACCTTTGCAGTTACCCTGTCCAAGGTAACATCATTACCCACAAGACGCTGTGGCTCACATTCAGTTTCACTGCTACAGCATAGCTCACTCCCTGAAGTAACCACCTCAGCAGTCCTGGCTGCAAGTATGCAGTCTCTGGATCTCCCCCAGGCTACCAGACCCACATGCTTGTCTCCTAGTCTCATTGCATGTAACTGCATAAGCACATAGTACTGCCTCATCCCAATCCTTCCCTGTCAGGACATCTGCCGGATGGTAGTTCCATACCCCTGTTGTCTCAAGACAACCTACTATTGGCATTTTGTCTTTCCCACTTACTGGCTCTCTCACCTTTGGTTCCCCACCTTGCCTCCGTGGACATCTGTATGCCACATGGCCCCACTGGTTGCATTCAAAACATTTGACCCTAGCTCCTGGATGTTTACCTGGACTAGTGGCTTCCCCTGCTACTAGCGGATTCTGTTGGGGCAGTCTGTGCTGCCCACCATGGGTTCCTTTAGTCCCATGAGCAGTACTGGGGGTCCCTTTCCTGTGCAGGGCTGCCCTGCTTGCTAGGTATAGGTCTCCCTTCTTCCCCAACTCCTCTGAAGTAGCACATTGTCTATCAGCTAACCAGATCCTCATGTCCTCAGGCAAAGTGCTAAGGGCTTGTTCCCTTACCAAAAGGTCTACCAGCACTTCAACAGTGTTGACCTGACATCCACTCACCCAGCTATGAAAATAAGTGCTCAGTTCAACAACATATTCACATACATTTTCATCTGCCTTGCATCTATGCTCACGAAACGTTTTCCTATACATTTCAGGTGTTAGCTTGAAACATTCTAACAAATGTCTTTTTACAGCAGTATAATCAAAACAGTCAGTGTCATGCATTTTTGCTAAAGAAGTTACAGCTTTACCATGGAGTAAGGGGGTCAAGAACTGTACCCAGAACCCTTGGTCAACTTCATACTGTTTACATACCCGCTCAAACATATGAATGAAGCTACCAAAATTATCCCTCTCTTTAAACTGTGGAAGAAATTTACTGACCTTTTGTGCTTCTGGGGTCCGGTTACTCCCTTCCCCATTACCTCCATGACTCTTGCAAAGGGTCAGCATTTCCCTCTCATGCTTCCTCTGCCATTCATTTTCCTCAGCTTGTAGACTCCTCATTTTCTCAGCTGCTTTTAGTTCCATACACCTGGCCTCCAACTCAAGTCTCTTTAGCTCCATCTGGATTTTTAAGTCCACTGCAGAAAGGTTGAGCTGTCCATTCTCTGAGAATATTGTATCTCCACTGTCAGTCTGATTATCCTCAAGGCTGCTGTTGTCTGATGCAGCTGGTCTGCTTTAGTCAGGTTTCCATGCACCAGTCCCCTAGCCTGGCACATCTCCGCCAGCTAGCTCCTTGTCAGCTTTCCATACTCTTCTGCTGACAAGCTGCCTGCTCACCCTGACTAACACTAAGCTAACAAAAGAAATAAAACAATTGTGATCTGAACTCTAAGTATACACTGCATGGCTGTTTTAGAGTATAAAACACATTTATAGATCACTGTACATAAGCTACAGGAATTCACTCTACCCACACTACTACAAACCAATTAGTATGTGAAGTAGATACCACCACTGCCAAACCACTTGTGATGACGGTGCCCTTGCCCAGCAATCAAGGAGCCTCAATCCTCACCACTAACACCAGGGAGGTCGTCTCCTAGAAGAGCAAAGGATAACTAATACACACAATAAAGTACAATTTCCCTTAATTGCACACAGGCATCACAGTCAGTCTGGGGCTGGTTGCTCCCTTGCTCTACAGGTCCCCAACAAGACGCCCCACTGGCACAGCTATAGAGTCCATATCTCAGCCTAGCTGGCAAGCTAACCTCCAGTACCCTCTGTGTCCAACCAGTGCTTCGTGTCCCTGCCCAGGTAGCTGACACACCACACACACACTTTGAGAAGAGGTTATACAACCACACAGACCCTCCTGGGAAAAAGGCTGGCACAGGTTCCCCAGCTGTGCTGCTGTACCCAGGCTATATGGTAGTAATTACTGCCACCACCAGCTAATAAATATCAGCTACTCAAAGACCCTTAAAAGTGTGTCCAATTATTACTGTGCAATATTGTTATCCATTGGTAATGTGACTATACAGTCTAAGGCTTATCAGAGTGGCCTATTACAGTAAACTCCATCTAAATATGCAATGTACTCTAGAGCTTATCTCTGCACAAAGCAGCCACAGGTAGAAGGTTTTAAAAATATTTAATAATAAATAATTAAAACACAAGACAAAACTACTACACCACAGACATATCTAAGAGTTCACAGATCACATGAAACAAAATAATATCGTAGGAAAGATCTGATTACACAGAAAAATACTTAATATAACTTTCTAATCTTTAGCTAATCTTAAGAGAAAACACAGTGCTACAATCTTACTTACATAAATAAAGAGCGTAAGTAGTGCTGGTAAGTTAGATGTCCAAAGTCAAAATGCTTTAAGTCTCTTGTGAGAAATAGAATTTAAACATTACTAACAAACATGTTTGCTGGGTCCCTCCCCAAATTATATCATTTTTGACACTTAGGTTTTCCCAGTATTCATATTGCATCATCTTAACACATAGTCTGAGTTCTCAGGCCACAAACTGCATTATTTAGCAATCTAACACCTGCACATAAACTTACAACAATAAAAGACATTTCACATGTATATACTAACAGAAACTAAAGCAATAAAGCACCTTCCACGTCTAAATTCTAGTCATAAACTTTAGCCTTAAAACAGTGGGCATGAAATCTTCATCCAGCTGCCCTCGGGCCAAATTCTAACATGAAAGGATACAACATGCTTCACTGGGCCAGTAGAGTGCAATGTTGTCACATATTTTGCAGTTCCACATTTCACAGTGTTTTCTTACATTTAGAAACACAAGCCTTGTATTTTACATTTATTTATACAGTTGATAGAATTAGATATCAAATTCTATTTGACTAGGCTGGCAGCCTTCGCCCATCTGTCCCCAATTGTCACAGGGGAAAAGGGCAAATTCCCGATGATGGCCAAGTGTTTTTTTCCATAGGAAAATTTTGCTGAAATGCTATTTGTGGGAGTTAGATTTCACTGGTTATCATTCGTTGAAGAGCCATTTGTTGAAAGGGGTTTTTGCGGATGTAATATAGACCCAATATTCTGTTTATGGGTGCAGGTGAAATAACTTGGTTTCTTTTACTTACTTTAAGAGTGCAGATTATTAACCACATACTGCTAATTCATGTGGTTACACATACTGTACATGCAACATAAAGTATAATGATTGGGTCTGAGAATGTAACCAACTTGTACTGTGTTTGAGAAGTGTATGTCAAAAAATTCATCTTGACAGAGAAGTGAAGTTAAGCTTAAAAGGTGAATCTTGACATCCATATCAAGAACACATAACTAGCTGTTTATAAGCAGAGAAAACTGATCTTCATTTTTTTATAGTTCATAGAACTTTAGCTGCCCTAATGTGCTACCAGTTACAGAGAGAGAGGAAAGAAACACACTATAGGAGCATAGCATGCTTTACAGCCTTGAAAGCTGTAAGACACTTAGTCCTGCAGCACAAACAGCAACTAGAAGAAAAGCACACCCTCAATCAACCATCAGCTTTAAAAGCAGTTACACTTTTTTGTGTGTGTACATGGCTGCATGAAGTGTATTACAGCTTTCAAATCTATCAACAGTTTCTGATGCTGTTCTCTGGTGGCTGCCATCTGTGCTGCAGTGAAATAATAGAGTTTGACAGTTCTTAGCATGGCAACTTTAACTGTATTATGTGGAGTTCAAGTGTGTTGTATGAATTTCCTCTATCCTACTCTGTGGGTTTATCTCAAGGCTATGCCAACAATGTGGATGGTTGAAAACATGTTCTGTCATTATGGCTCATAGGTTCTTACTAAGCAGGCAGCCTGAGTGATGATATAGAGATTAGACTCTGTCGTGCCAAGTTTGTATTTACCTACAGTAAAGTCGGCTCAGCACTACATCTCTGTCATGTGGAGTCCAGGAGCTCTGATGACCCACTATCTGTGTCTGCTGAAACAGGACTATATATGACTTCTGTACCTCTTGGCAATGTCATAGTAGCCAACTATTCTACAAATAACACGTTGCCCTTGGGGGAAAAACTGTACTTATCTGCATATTTAAAAAAAAAATCATTGTTCATATCAGAAATGTTTGGTTTTATTTCTGGTATTAAACTCTTGAAACATATGTATACTCTCAGTTACAAAATGGAAAATAAATGTACTGAATTAGGTGGTTCATATACCTTCAGATATTTTATTAAACATTAATTAATAATGTGTACTGATATATGTATATCCTGTTTCTTTTAGTAATTAATTGGTTGTTGCTTTTGTACTAGGCTTGGTGGTTCATAAAATCTTGCACACAAAATAACACATATGTAATAGTGTGTTAAGATCTGCATGACCTTCAAACTAAAGAACTTTTTTACAAAATTAGATAAACACAAACCTTTTCAGTGGAAACCCTGTAATAAAGATAAGCACAATATAAATGTTAACAAATCAGCAACATAGTGCCAGCGTCTATAAAGTATAATTACTTCAGTGAAATTTATTACTAGCTTCACCTATCAAAGATTATTTGACAGTATGGAAACAAATAAAATGCAGATTTATATTTATTTTATTGCAAAACATATACGTGCTCAGTGAATTCTGTGTGTCTTCACATTACACAAAAATAAACATTTGCTTAATTTTTGTTATAGAACATCAGTAGTGGCAGAGAGTCTGTTTGTATATTTACTAACTCGTGTTTTGTTTAAAGATTACCTCATAGCTCATAAAGTAAGGGTGTGTAGAAAGACTAGTATTGTTTATTTACGGTGTATTACTGTTTAGAATATCATTGGGACTAAGGCTTAACGATTCCCTATTGCAATGCCAAATCTGTTTAAGTGAATTTCTAACATATTTCTCCAACTTCTGATCAAATGTTTGTGCTGGACTCATCAATATCACCTTATAGGACCACCCTTCATAGCCACTGCACATTTTAGCATTTTACTCATACAGGTAATAAGCCAGCTACTCACATCATACCGAGATACTATGTTGTATTTGTCCCTTCTGGCCTACCACTCATATCTGGTCACTTGACCCAGGACTGCAGTTCCAACAAGCTGCACTTTAGCCAAGCATCCTGTCTGGATGCTTTCTTTTTTATTCAGATGGGTAATAAATTATTGTTCCTACTGTGTTAGTAATGTAGCAGCCCTACTTTTGGTTCTATTTCTTGGGGCCAGCCTTCATTATCTTCTTAGATCAGGGGCCAGCTGTTTTTGTCTCCAGGATTGGTGGATTAACCTTTTGCAGCTCTCGGATATTATCCTATAACGTCTGAACCACAAATTGTGAAACTGCACTTTTCTTAAGAACTATAAACATGGTCTGTTGCTGTGATTAGTTATGTACCACTGATTATTAATATAAAAACTGTTTACTATCTTGTTATTGTAATGGCAGTGCAATGTATTCCTTTTAAATCTCCCAAGATATTTGTTTTCTGACTTACACTTAACAATTTGAACCTTGCTATTATGTCTATACTGTGATGATATTATATTGAAAGTTTTTTAATTTGTGCTGATTAGAAAAGGATTCACTTTCCTCTCACACATATTATTTGAATTTAGCTTAGATCAATAGAAGCTTGAAGGTGAAAAGTAAAAACATAATTAAAGCATTTTAAAATGTGAATGTTGCTCTATCTATAAAAGAAAAAAATCAGTGTGGTAATAATTAATTTATATTTAAATTTACTGATGAATGTGTTTCCGCCAATTGCATATTTTGTATGTTTACTACTGTTTAAATTTTGGTTGAAGCATTTTGTGCTTTTACTTTCTTACACACTGTAACATCCCTCGTCTGGGCCAGTGATCAATGATTTTCAATCCTCCCCATGGACACCAATGTGGGATGTTCACTTGGAACAAAAATAGAAACAATAGAAAAAAACAGCTCTCTGCACAAAGCACAATTTCCCTTAAGAACACACAGGGAACGCACTCCCATCCTGGGGCTGCATTTCCCACTCTCTCACCAGGCCCCCCAAATAAAACTGCATATTGACTATAGCTGTAGAGTTGAGTCCTCAGCCAAGTGTTCCAAGTCAAGTCCTCCACAACCCTCTCTGTGAAACCAATGATATATGTCCGTGCTCCAAGTAGCTGACTCACACATACTCTTTGAGATGTGATTTTCACACACACACACACACACACACACACACACACACACACATGCACAAACACACCTGGGAAAGGCTTGCACATACATATTTACCAGCTATGCCCCCTCTGCTTAGAGTATAAGGTAGATACTGCAATCAGAACACTCCAAAGTCAGTTACTTTAAGGCTCTTACAAGGGTACCCAATTATACTAAGTAAAATTAATACTAATACAAACGGTAATGTTTGACTAATGCACCAAGGCTTTCAGGAGTGGCCACAGTGTCACTAAATAAATATGAGTACTCTCAAAGGTTAAAATATTCTCTAAAAGACCAGCCACAATGAAAAGTTTCAATATATTTAATAATAAATAATAAAATAATATGAAAATACTAAATGTCTATTTACAATAATCACCAGAGTTTTAGCCACAGGAAATATTAAAAATAATACTGATGGATAGATTCACACAGATACAGAAAAACAGTACTTAACTAATCTCACTATATTTTCCTGACTGATCTAAAGAATTACTATTTCCTAGTTACTTACTATTAGCAAGGCAAGATGAAGTGGGTGAGTGATCCTTCTTTGTCCGGTTTCAAAAAGAGACTACCCTGAGACTTCTCTGTCATCTAGTATTAAAACATCATTTCAGTGCTAGGTTACAGAATGACATCACATACATCTGGTCATCTAACTCTGGTTCCCACACTATCCTCTTTACCAGAAACTGAACCAGAATCTAGCACATATGTGCTACCGTACACACACATAGAGCTTTGCTAAGATGTGTTATAGCATCTGGAGGCTATAAAACCATTTCAAAAACTTCCACCCTTCCAGGGTAGCAATTAGTTCACCCCTAAGGACACTACAGTATGATTCCTAGTTCTGGTTTTCACAGACATTTTGTCTCTGGATGCAATCAGAACTGTAAGATACAATCTTTATGGCCTAAACCAGGTAATTTAATTTCAGACAATTTTTCAAAGTTAGCTGGACTGAAATTAACCTCTTTTCTTCCAGTATCCTCTGTTACAGTATATTCATTTCAACAGTTACAATACAGTCTGACATACAGGTGTACTTCTTTTCTGAACAGGAGGACCCACTATTGGTACATGTTTTAACACATGCAACTTTACAGGTACATTTTCAACACATGCACCTGTACAAATCAGTTTGATATACAAATGACATATAATTCTTTACAAGACACCAGCTAGCTATGCTGGCATATGTTACACATCCACTTCCCTACTTTTCCTGACATTGATGGCAATACCTCACATCATCAAACACACACAATCTTACACTTTCTCTTTTTATTCATTATTATTATTGTCTGCCTCTGCCCATAAGTAATTAATAATGGATAGAGTTTATGAATACAGGCATCTGCAAGAATAGCTAGTTCATTTCATCCCACTGTTTTGCAGAACATCTAAAAGTGATGCTACCCTTATAGTGTATTTTTTAGGCAGAGATCAACAGAAGGACATCTTAACATAGCAGATTCCAGTGTAGATAATGACTAGGTAGCAATGTTGAATTACAGAAGCCTAAAATCTCTGATTTAAGACCATTTGCACTTTCAAAGGCCTCAGTATTTGTGTAATTCTAGAAACCTGGTTTCAGTGTAGTGATATCACTCCCTCGATTATGAGGTACAGTGTCTGTCATGCATTCAGATCCACTCACAGTTGCAGAAACTATATTTATTTGCAACCCCATTGCCTCTGACCATTTTGTATGTGACATAAATCTGGAAGTGGTTAAATTTGTAGCTGCACTCAAAGTTAATTATCAAATTACTAATTACAGAACCCCATCTATGGCCCTTCAGAGCTTTCAGAATATCTTAAAGGCTTGCAGAAACTATTTATATTTATTTGTAACCCCATTGCCTCTGACCAGTTTCCATGTGGCATAAATCTGGATGTTGTGAAAGTTGTAGCAACACTCAAAGTTAATTATCAAATTGCTGATTACAGAACCCCATCTGTGGCCCTTCAGAGCTTGCAGAATATCTTAAAGGATTATATCACAGTTTGCCTATAAAATAGCAACACTTTCTAACTTAAGTGTTGCAGTGTCTTTTCCACCCATTTCAATAAAATTGTGTGGGTGGTTTCTTAATTAAAAGGTTTGCAAGCGTTCCAGTATAAATGCATTCTCCCATAGTTCAGTTATATAGGTTCATAGGTTGGTACTAGGCTATCAGCCCTAGGGCCTATACAAGCCTAGCCATAACAATTCCCTGGCTATTTCTTCCCACATTATTTACTTTCCTGGACCCCTGTCTAGCAGGGCAACTGATGTGATCCCTGGGGTGAATTTCCTTTCTCCCATCCAATTGTCAAGGTTCCTCTTGAAGAGGTCCAAAGAGGCCCTCTGCTTGACATGTATGGGCAATCTATTCCAGAGTCTGGGGAGTCTCTGGGTCAGGAACCTATCCCTCCAGCATGTTTTGTTTATTGTGATGACAAGGTTTAGATCCCTGGAGCGTGTAGCTCTGATGGATTGGGATTTCTTTAAGTGTAGCATGTCCAACAGCTCTGGGTTTGACATGGCCTTGTATGTTAAGCAGAGATCACCTTTGAGTAGACGATATGCGACAGAGTATAGCTGGAGTTTTTTAAGGCGGTCAGTGTAGGGCATCTGCTTTAGGCCTGTGATTCTTTTAGTGAGGTATTTCTGAGGCCTTTTCAGTTGTTGCAGATGTCTTAAGAGGTACATACCAAATGGGGCATTGTATTCTATAATGGGCCTAATGAGGGATGAGTACAGTGGGACAATGACCTCCTTTTTTTCTGGATGAAAAGCCCTTCGTGATGAGGTGTGCCACATAGAAGGATTTCCTGACTGTTGTGGCGATGTGGTTATCGAAGGTGAGACCACTGTCCACCTGTGTCCCTAAGTCTCTTATCACACTTTCTGTGTTTAGTGTACTGCCACCTATATGGTAATTCATGGATACATGTATGAACCTATGAACCTATGGATAGTGCTGGAGGCACAATAAACCGTGGTGCATTAGATAATTTAAAAACTGTGATGGAACACTTTATCCAGTTAGAGCAGCTAAAAAATGAGCCAAATAACGTTTTATTGGTGACTTCAGCTATTTACACAAGTATGAAATCATATAATATAAACAATAAAATTCCTTGACTTTGTAAATGGCAATACACTTGAGAAAATGATCCTACCCAGTAAAATCCATCTGTTGATTTTTCAGCCAGATCTGCTCCACTATTTATATCACTGAGATGTTGAAAAAGAGATACTTTGGTACCATCACATAAAAGATGATCAATCTTCTTCTGATCCAGGGAATTACTGGCCTAATAGCCTCACTTTTACTGTCCACAAGGTTAAGAAATGTATTAAAAAAACACACACATACCTTATAACGTCAAAATAATACTTTAATGACTCAATACAGAATGGGTTAGGCTCTTTTTTTCATTATACTGTTATGAACTGCTTCAGAACCACAAAACAGAACGTCACTTCCTTAATAGGTAAAAGAAATCTGTCATGTTATACTCTAACCAATCAGGAAATGAGAAATTAAAATACACATCTTGATTATACATAATTATACAGAAACTTTAAGGTTATAAAAAACAAGAAAAAAACCTTGCTAAAAAATCATAAAAACATCTCTTTTCATAATCCATTTAAATAGAATAAAAGAAAATATAATCAAGTTCATTCTAAAGTCTAGCTACGTTTTCAATAAAATAGAATTGATGGGCAAATTTTCACTGAGGCTATGTGCTTGGGTTGCACTGGGTAAAAGTTGCCAATGCAACTCTGTTGGTTATAATTTGTCATCTCAGCAAAATTGTGAAAGCACTTACTCTAGTTTGTTTTCTGAATAAAGTGCATTTATATATATATATATATATATATATATATATATATATCTATAGCTGTGTTGGCTCGGCACCATGTTTTTGTTTTTATGCCATCTCAGAAACCCTGTCATCCCAGTTTGTCTATTTTTTCTTTAAAAAAAACCCTCAAATTCTGAAACTACCACACACAAGAGAATACTTAGTGCATTATTTGCTGTGCTCTTATTGATTGCATATGTGTATTCATAAATACTAGTATGGAGGAATCTTTCCCTTTTTCCCCACATAAAATTCAGGACATGTGGCATAATTCACCAAATATACCAGTCCAGAAGTGGCACAGCTCTAATTTCCTTTGCAGAGAATAACTCTAGGGTAACAACAAATACAACTTAAAAAGCAAAAAATAAAATTTTAAAATACCACCAAGACCACCGATCCAAGCAATTTTAATGAAACACTTAGCACCTCGGCTTGCACAGCCTTCCAATAGTAAAAACACTACAAAACTCTCTTTACTTAAACACAGCATATTGCACAAGATAATTAATCAATTAAGCATACAATTTAAATCACATACTTCCAATTACATTCCTTGTTGAGTCCCTGAGGCTCCAAAATACCATACTTTAAAATCAAGAGGGTTTCCTTTTTAAAAAAAAGTTGTGGCTCTTGCTTCTAAGGGATAACATTTTGAACTCTATATTACCTGACTTTGAGATTATTGCATATAAAAGAGCTAGGAATGTAACTGATATTCTAGTACATAACCAATTTTGTTTACCAGGTGTTAATGTTAGTCAGAATATAAGCACAGATAAGGGCACTGTTCCATGTGATGGCTGTTCCATCTGTCATTATGTAGTGAGTTATTTTACCTATATTAATGGTATTACATTTATAGTTAGGTATGAATACAGTTGCAATACTGAGGGGCTAGTATATGTGCTGAGATATGGATGCAATAAATTCTATATAGGGGAACTTATAGGAGTTTTAGGGTTCTGTTACAGGAACATATTAGGGACATAAAAAAATAAAAAAACTAGAGAGTCCCCTTGGGAGCCATTTCATGACAGCACATAATTTTGATCCTGATTCTCTTAGGGCTTGTGTTCTGGAAAAAGTGCAAGTTGGTACAGGTGAATGTGTGTCCTTAAAAAATAAACTTTTAAAAAAAGAAACCCTCTTGATTTTAAAGTATGGTAGTTTGGAGCCTCAGGGACTCAACAAGGAATGTAATTGGAAGTATGTGATTTAAATTGTATGCTTAATTGACTAATTGTCTTGTGCAATATGCTGTATTTAAGTAAAGAGTGTTTGTAGTGTTTTTACTCTTGGAAGGCTGTGCAAGCCTAGGCGCTAAGTGTTTCATTAAAATAGCTTGGATCGGTGGTCTTGGTGGTATTTTAAAATTTTCTTTTTTTTTTTTTTAAGTTGTATTTGTTATTTTTATGGCCACTGATCCTGCAAGTAATATGTCACATCCCTTTAGGGATGATATCATTGATGGCAGCCAACAGACTATTCAGCAGTTTGTTTTACAACTGAATGAGAGACCCTCTAGAAATTTAGAAGCAGTTGATACTTCTAATGTGTCCGGTACTGGTAATTCATCTACTCTTGAAGCGGCTGTTCAGGATCTGGCTATGGCTACTGCTTGGGAGCGTTTTATGGGGGAACGAGAATGTTGTTTTGTGAACCCTGTTCAAACATTGGGCTCTTCCACTGTGACTACTTTATCAGCAGAGACTCTAAATCTGAGGGAGGAGCTGGAAAATCTGCTGCAGAAGGAGGCTAGTACACATATCAACATTCTTTGTCTTCAACGGTATGTACAGCTGAATATTACCCCAAGAGGTCTGTAAGCATACAAAGCACCTACAACCCCTTTGAGGAGGGGAATGCTGAGGATATGGTCTTTCGAAAGAAATGGGGACAGGCAGCTCACCAGTGTTCCACTGAATGGGTACACATCCTAATTGAGAGGGATGAGTTAAAGAAGCGAACGCTTAAAGAAGAAATCAGAATGGTGAGTGTTGAACTTGATAAACTTTTAACATCTGTTAAACTGACTAGTATGCTGGAAGAAATTAATGGCAGACTTGTGGACTTTGAAGAATTACTAGTTGAGCATAAAAGCTACAAAATGAATAGAGACATTAAGGATTACAGTCTTGATAAAGCGTTTCTTTGGAAAAGAAAAAATAATAAATCTTTTTTATCTAGAATCAGAAGTAACAATGGTAACAATGATGTTAGTTGGGGTAAAAATGTTTCTGCTTCTTCCTCAGTTTCTTTTGTTGCTTCTGAGGAGGCAGATGTGATTGCTGGAGCTGAGGGGAATGTGGAACAGTTTCCAGCCCTGCCCAAAGCACAAAATTCAAAAGATATGCAGAACCACTTTCGGAATTCCATTTCTGCCAAAACAGACTTTAACAACAGAAAACGGGGCCACAATGAATGGGGCCAGAAAAAGAACTATAATAAGAAGGGACAGCATAACAAGAAAAAATGCCGGTATTAATGTATTTTGTGACAATTTACATGTTAAATCTCTCCAAACATAAAATTTCTGATGTGGTTATGTCTGTATTATGTCTTGGCCTTAAATTTATACCAACTGCTTTACCAAGAATACGTGTACTTAAAAGTGAAATCTTTTCTTTCAAGAGAAAATTGCATTTGATGTATTACTTTAAGCAAGAGGGAGGGGTTGTGCCTACTGACTGTTATGAAAGTGGTGATGATAATTCTTTTCACTCATGTTTGTCATCTCAGGAAGACTTGTTTGAGAATGACTTTAATGCTTATTGCCAACTGAACACTGTTGCTATCTCTGTTAAAAGCTCTTTTATTCCACCTTTTCTAAACAGCACTTTGCAAGGATATTTTGCCACACTTAATTTTGAGGTTGAACAAATGTACTGGTCTTGCATAGAGAATATGTCTAATATATGCTTTAACTTAACTAAGCAGCAATGGTTAGCCCTATTGGAATTTGGTAATGACAGAAGATGGGTAGTTAAACTATCTGATAAGGGCAACCAGATAGTAATCATGCATTTTACACAATATTTAGAGATGTGTTATAAACATTTGAACAATGTGGAAATTTATAGAAAATCTGATGCTTCTGATTACTTTGAAGCTATTAAGGAGTACCAACTGTTGTTAGACAAAGATCTTAGGTTGGGGTATTTTACCTCTAAGGATGTGGAAAAGAAGTTTGGAGTGGAAAACTGCTGTATGGCAGTTTTTTACTGTTTACCTAAAACACACAAAGGTCTAACTAATCTAACTAACCTTAGTGGTCGACCTGTAGTGTCTGCACAGAGATACATTTTGAAAAACATAAGTGTGCTGCTACATGAACATCTTAAGAAATATGTAATGAGTACAGCCGCTTATATTAAGGATAGCCAGGATTTTTTGAACAAAATAAAAGGGAAAATTTGGAATATGAACATGTTTTGGCTCTGCCTGGTTGTTAAAAGTCCTTATACTAACATTAAGCATGAAATAGGGATTCTGGCCTTATTCCATTTCCTGGGGGACTCTCCCATGTCTAATTTTTTTATAGATTTAGTTATGTTTTGTTTGAAAAAAAAATGTTATGTTTAATGGAGAGATTTTTTAGCAATTACAGGGCACTGCTATGGGGGTGGCTTTCACCCCCATGTATGCTAATTTAGTTATGGCTAAACTTGAAGATGATTTTGTTTATAGACATGATTTTTTTAGATCAAAAGTTGTTTTATATTTTAGATTTATTGATTCTCTTATTTTTTTTATGTCAAGGAAGCCAGACAGAAGCCCTTGGGTTTGTCGATGACTTACAATCTGATACTATGGGCTTAAGCTTTGATGGTATACAGCTTGGCCCACAAGGGAATTTTCTGGATATTAGCTTAGATGTATTTACAACTAGTCTTCAGAGGAAATTTGAACATAGAAATGTATTTTTATATGGGAGTAGTTGTCACCCCAAACATTTGGTCAAGGTACTGCCTTATAATGAATTCTTATGAATTCATAGGCTTTGTAGCCTTGACATGAGCTTTGACAGAGAGATGGTAGAAGCAGAAGATATGTTTATTAAAAGAGGCTAATGATGTTCAGTTGGTTAGGGAAGCTAAACAAAAAAATCATTGATACTGGTATTCTTCTAATCCCCAGGGATACTCTCATTATGCCCGTGTTAGTGGGAAATATAAAGTTGGTATATGTGGAATCAAATCCACCAACACAGTTGGAAATAATGGGGACCAGAAGAAAGTTTTTTAGTGACAAGCTATAATGTTATAACTGAGGAAATAGTTAAAAAAGTATGTAGTTTGTGGCCCTTGCTTCTAAGGGATAACATTTTGAACTCTATATTATCTGACTTTGTGAGTATTGCATATAAAAGAGCTAGGAATGTGGCTGATGTTCTGGTACATAACCAATTTTGTTTACCAGATATTAATGTTAGTCAGAATTTAAGCAGAAATAAGGGGACTGTTCCATGTGATGGCTGTTCCATCTGTCATTATGTAGTGAGTTCTTTTCCCTATATTAATGATATTAAATTTACAGCTAGGTATGAATACAGTTAAAATACTGAGGGGCTAGTGTATGTGCTGAGATGTGGATGCAATAAGTTCTACATAGGGGAAACTTATAGGAGTTTTAGGGTTCAGTTACAGGAACATATAAGGGACATAAAAAATAAAAAAACTAAAGTCCCCTTGGGAGCCATTTCATGACAGCACATAATTCAGATCCTAATTCTGTTAGGGGTTGGTGTTCTGGAAAAATTGCAAGTTGGTATAGGTGAATGTGTGTCCTTAAAAATAAACTTTTAAAAAAAGAAAGCCTCTTGACTTTAAAGTATGGTACTTTGGAGCCTCAGGGACTCAACAAGGAATGTAATTGGAAGTATGTGATTTAAATTGTATGCTTAATTGATTAATTGTCTTGTAAAATATGTTGTATTTAAGTAAAGAGTGTTTTGTAGTGTTTTTACTCTTGGAAGGCTGTACAAGCCGAGGCGCTAAGTGTTTCATTAAAATTGCTTGGATCTGTGGTCTTGGTGGTATTTTAAAATAACTCTAGGGTAGTTGGCCATTGTTACATTGATTGTGTCCATAATAAATCTACATTGAGAGCAACTACCATATTTGTTAGTTATTTCTTAAGGCTGGGAATGTATCATCATAGGCCCCCAGATTGACTATTCCTCCATGCAGGACTAGCTTAGTATATGGCACATATATGGCCCCAGCCCCACCGTATGTGTGTGGAATACAACAGCAGTGGACTGACGGCAGCAATTGCAGTGTGATATACTCACAGCCCACTACAAAACAACCCCTGACAGCATGTTATATGTGCAAAGATTGGTATGTAGGTGGAGTACAGAGGCTGGAACACAGGCCCATATGTGGAAAACTGTTGCCATACACTAAGCAAGTCACTGGTGTTACAGGATAGTCTGTACCCTTAGCCAGGGAATTGAGGTTAGAAACAGAAATGGATGTAGCCATGTACTGATAGCACTCAACACACACACTGCCAGTGAAATATCTGACACAGGACCTGTGTGGTGGACAGACAAAACATGATAGGCACACCTCTGACCACCAAGAGGATAGGCCCACAGTTGAGAGCTATGCAGACAGACTGCATTCCAAGGTAAACTCGTATGTACACACACACCCTGTAACACCAGTACTATACAAAGCATAACACAACTCTACTCACACTCTGTCTGTAGTTCTGGAACCTCCTACAAATATGTAGCTGCCTGAGTGTGCCGGTTCTCCTGTAAGAGATATTGCTACCTGCTGTCTGTAACACTGATGCCCACACACAGGAAGGATGTCCATCACACAGGAAAAGTAAAGGGACCACACCCATATGATGTAGGGATTTATAGTAGGTGGTTGCCATGACAGTGGTAATTGGAAGTACTACACAGCAAGCTGCATGCAGTTAGCAAGTGGAGGACACTGATCGGTGCAAAGGCCATCACCTGATCATGTGCATCACCTACTAAAGCCAGGCTGCAGTCTATTCAAAGCAGCTTAATCCATTTACTGGAGAGAGAGGGAGAAATAGAGAGAGAGAGTGAAAAAAGAAAGAAAGAAAGACAAATCTCTTCGCAATAAAAGCCTAAGTCAAAGGCATTTAGCCAGCTGTCATTCAGTAAGACATCATTCATACAACAGGTATGTGAAGTACATATACATGTAATAGAATGTAGTACCTGGTCTGTAATAATTTGATAGATGATGTGGGATGATTTATATGTGCCATCAAGTGTTGTTGTGAAGATGTTCAACTGAACAACTGCTATGGACAATAGTGTCTGTCCCTGTGGGAAATGGGCCATAGCCGTCAACTGTGCAGGTCAGCACTGACAGACAAGATTGTAAGCCATCATAGTGTGCATTGTGTAATGGGAAGTATGTATATTATGTGGCCAATAGCTAGTGGTGGAAGTAATGCCATTATGATGGATATGCGGGAGCCACGGCCCACCACTGGGAGGATACTCAGGTTAATGTGTAATGTAGCATGCCAGAATGCCATAGGTGTGTAATAGGGTTACCTGCATTGGGTCCTACATATACCAGGCTGTGTCCATATGTGGCACCTGTCTGTGTTGTAGCAAGGCAGAACAGTGCAGCTGTGCAGGAAGGTGTTGTGAGATTGTGGAACTGATATCTGAATGTACCCCACATATAGGTATGCATATGTGTACATATGTCACATATATAATATATGAAGATATATATGTATATCAGCATGCATGCCCAGAAATATACATATACCCATGTGTAGACATATATATGTACAAATGTATACATCATATATATCTACACATATATAGATATATACCTATATGCACATGTCTACACATATATAATACACACACAAACATATATGTATGTAAAGACATGTCCCCTATATTACTACCACAGTGATGCATGCTATGTGTGAGGCACCAGCACACATAGCAAGACACACAGATACCTACAGCTGGCAGTGTGTGCAACATGGACAGGTATGTCACAGGTCAGTCCCTTGTTGGGACCACATTGCCCCCATCTGTGAAGTATGCAATGGGAATATGGGAAGTATGGCAGGTACACATGTGGAGGTTGTCAAGATTGGTAGATAGAGAGGACAGTCTACAGGGGTGGTATGTGACATGTGGTGGGTAAACACTGTAGATGGTGTGTGTGGTCTGTGATGTGGACAGCCCATGGGCCCCGATATGGGCACAATGGAAACAAGTCTCCCACGCACTGCTACTCACAACAGCAGTCCAAGTCCTGAAGGTGCCTAGTCTGGAGGCTGAGCAGGAGGAGCATGTTGGCCCTATGAATGTGTACGGGGTGCCTCAGACTGATGTAGCACATCCACCATGTGTCTGTGGATCCTGGTATGGAACAGACCTTAGACCTGACCTTAGGGGACAGGAACATGTCTGTGTGTGCCCCAAGGGGGGGAAATAACATCCCTGGGTGGTTCCACCTGATGGTATTGCTGGAACAGTACATGAGGAGGCTCCAGGTTGGGACACACGTGGTGTGGCCAAGTATCATGGGCAAATGGGTTTGGAGAGGTGGATCTACTGGCCAATAGAACATAAACATGTTATTGTGTCACTGTTATAGAACATATGTTGGTAGTAATAGTCTACACAATCCTGGTACATGTCCAACAGCTTGCATATATATTCCCAATAACACAGAATGTCAGATATGCAGTAATCTCAGAAAAGCCATACCACTAGCATATATGGAACCATAGTGACCCTGACAATGGCATGCAGGTGAATAGTCTGTTACAGGCCAGCAATGATAGTTTTCACACAAGGGATATGGCTACAATCACATAGCAGAAAGTGTGGTACAATACAATATCTGTCTAACTGGTAGGTAAGATGTAACCATATCTAATGAGTTGTGTGTACAGTGTACAGTTTGTTGAAGTAGATATGGTGGGGAGGTGACAGAGATGTGTATGATGAGCTGTGGTAAATAAGTTTCTCAGACCTGTTTCCATCTTTATGTCTTTCAGCCAAGATGGCTCATGCATTGTTGCCCACCTATTCTCATGCAGAAAATGAAATATTGATAGCACACTTGATCCAGCACTATCCACTGCTGTTTGGCAGGGCTGCACATGAGCAGCAGGAGCTGACCGCCCGTGGAATGACCTAGTCCACAGGGTCAGTGATGTTGGACTGCACAACTGCAGTTATGAGCAGGTCCGGCATCATTGTACTGACCTGCTTTGCAATGCCTGTCGGCGTGCTGCTGCAGTCCGTGGGGATCACCTCACCACAGGGGAGGCTGCCATCCATCCCCCTGACATGTGTAGAGGAGTTTCTAGCCAGCCTCATGGTACCTGCCCGTCTGGACATCTGTCAACCACTGGACTCCTTTGTGGAGATGGGTGTCACCCACACACCAGCCGAGGAGTGTGCAGGTAAGGACACAGGGCACATGAGTAGACCACTGTTGTGTATATATCTACATTGGTACAGGTAGATCATGCATATCTGACATGTCAGAGATATATTGTGCTGCTGCATTGTAGTGATAAACAGATGTCCAGATGTGGTAGTATCATGGGAATGTACCATTGACGTATTGTAATACTGCACCCACCCTGTAGCACTGCCACAAGTGTGGCCACTGACATTGCATCTCTCACCCTCTTATGTAGGTCCCTCTGGGAAACCACCAAGTCAGCAGCCTGCAGCTGGTGAGTATGTCTTATGTAGATGCTTGCCAACACATCGGGCATGTAATGGTGATGGTATATTCCATTATATTCCATGCACACATCTAACATACCTACCCTAAATGCATGCTGTACATGTGTATGTATTGTTGCTGTGAAATGCATGGTCTCACAGGGATGACCATGATGGGGTAGTGGAAGGGTATGTCAGACACCTGCATGATAACTAACATCCTGCCATTGCGGAATGTGTCTACAAGGATTAACATACTGGTGGTAGACATGGCCTATAGTAGGGACATGTTCGGAACAACACCCATATGCACTGCAACACCAGTGTATATACCTGTAAGACAATGACAACTGCTGCAGAGATGCACTATGGCATAAGGCATTACAGTAGTCCACATTATCAGCTGGGTCTAGGCTGCAACATGTAGTGTTCAGTTTATGGGACACTGCAAAGTGACATACATGTGTAGGGCATACTTGTCATGCATCTTCATAAAGGCTGAAGGAGGAGGGGTTTCAGCATGACACACCAGTGCTCTGCAGCAGGGATCCTAAGGATGCTAGGAATGGCTCTATCTACACATAGTCAGGTTCAGGACCTGTGGCAGCCGTAACCCTACTCACACAGCAATAGTGACGGCAGTGTGTGAGCACCATGGGATGTGCACATGAGTAAACCTTGCAATCATGTAGAATAGGGGGACATGTGTAGGGCAGACAGAACATATACTGGCAAATGCAGATGGCGCATGCTGGTATACCCCTGCCAGGAGCAGTGACTGCTGTAGTACACACAACAAGGGGTGCGATAAACCGTCATGATAAGGGTGTACACATATGCCCATACAGTGCGTATGCATTGAAATCAACAGCTGTACACCTTACACAACCTGTAGACACTCATTGTGAAAGTACAGGACATATGTCACATATCAAGCTTGTGTACTGCTAACATATGCAGTGATGTGGTCCCATGGCAGATCAAGGATGTGTGTGTCTAATCAGTAAAGGTGTGTACACTCCCCATAGCCATGGTATGCTCTGATGGTTGTCAGTGTACGAGTATTGTAGTGGTCATACATGGTCTGTTGATGCTGACAGCTGTAAATCAGACATCAGGCATTCACCAATGACAACTGTCCACATATCATCCCAGGTATGTTTTGCTGAAAAACATAGGGGCTGTGAGAAGTAAAGCTGACATAACTGACACAGTACTACGCATTCTTCAATGGGTTGTACACCTGTGAGTTGTGGTGCACAATACATGGCAGGGTGCAGAGCAGGTGCACAGCAATACTGTGTACATGGGAGCAGTGGTTTCCAGGGGAAGGGGCATTACCTAGTGACACAGCGCATGCATCACACACATGTATACTGTTGCTAGCATGGATTGACTATAGCTGAACTGCATGCTCTTCTGCACCATATGTTCTGCATGATGGCAGATGGGTAATAGGAGGACTGGTGTACTATTATTGTGCAACCTCACCTGTGTGTGTGTGTGTGTGTGTGTGTGTGTGTGTGTGTGTGTGTGTGTGTGTGTGCATCCTGCAGGGACACTCTGGTGAAGTAGAGGGAGGTAGATGCATGTAGGATGTGTGTGTGCATGTGTGTGTTTGTGTAGGTGGCCATGTATGCACATGTGCGATTGTGGGGTGTTCATACGGCTGTGCCTCCCTTTGGGACAGTGCAGTACATAGATATGGACTGCCACATTGCACACCAGGAATACCTGTCATTTGTGTAATCACAGGACAGCAAATAGTATAATATGGTCTGTAGCATGGAACAGGCATCCTGAAGGAAGGTAGACACCAGGCACACCCTTAATATTGCAGTCAGCAGAGAGGTCACCTACAACCCACGTATGCAGCTCTACAGATGCAGTGGGGAAGTACTAATCAACACCAGGGAGTGTATCCAAATATAACAGTTGTCACATAATAGGCTAAAGGAGCAGCATATTTGGCATGTACTGAGCATTACATACACATGACACACCAGTGTGAGGCATTATGGATACAACATACTAGCCCACACATACAGGGGACATGCACATCATGTCTGGACATACAGAGAGTGCATACCGAATGACAGCAGTGAGGCCATGTAAAACCACTACAGACAGGTCAGGCAGGTAAAGTAGGAACAGGCCTTGTGTTGTGGCCACCTGTGTGGGCATTTAGAGGACTAAGATGTTAATGAGTGGTATCAATGTGTGTATGTTAACAAGTGTGATGCAGAATGGGGTAACACATGGACATATACGTGGGACTGTCTGTAAAGCCATTGACAGTTAGGTATTACAGAGATTGTGTGTGTGTGTGTGTGTGTGTGTGTGTGTGTGTGTGTGTGTGTGTGTGTGTGTGTGTGTGTGTGTTTGTGTGTGTGTGTGTGTACTCTTAGGCAATGCTGTACAGGTATTAAAGTGCGTTTATTGTTTTCCCCCATAGGTGGTGAGATAGGTCAGGGTCCCTCCTGCATGCAATCTGATGTTGGTGTGCATACAGACACCGAAGATAATGATATTAATGTTGAGGCACTGGTGGGGTTGTCAGGGGCCAACACTGCACCAACATTTGACATCCCCCTTTTAGCCATCCCAACCCCGCATATAGTTTTAGTGCCTAAACAACACACCCCATCACCAGTGGCCATAGTGGAGGAACAGCTGGCATTCAATGTCAGTGCACAGGAAAGTGTGGTAACCATGCCTACTATGTCAGGTCGCAGCAGGCATAGCTGGATGTCCAGCAGGCCAGCACATATAGGCAGATGTCCAAGGTGCTTGTGGTAGGGCTGCTGGACATCATGGCCCTGGCAGAGGCAACATAGTTGGTACCAGCAGAAACATGTTTCAGGCTGTCATGGCGGTGCAGCCACATATAGAATGTTACCACAGACAGGGCCTGAGGCTGCAGAGGGCTGCACTCTCATCTTCAAATGACAATGCCGTGAACTGGCTGGTGCCAACCATGGATTAACTCAGTGCATGGATAGATTTTCTGGTGAGATGATGGCCCTCATCCACCATGGTCTGTCTGTGCTTGAACGTGTAGTGGGAGTGCAGTGATGGCAGCGTGGATGTAGGCCAGCAATGCCAACAGATGGTACTCAATGTGGATGTGCCAGGACACCAATGGGCTCCCATAGTGGCAGTAGCAGCCCTCGCAGTGTGGGGGGTGTGCTGTACACACCAAACCACAGCAGGCCACATGCACGTGGTCCTGGCCAGTCCCAGGTGGGACATGGTACCAGCATACAAATGTCATCAGCAGGTGAGAGTAGCACATTGAGGCCTGTACCTGGACATGCCCATGGAAACCCTGGCAGGCACAGTCCATATCTGTGGCCAGAGGCAGTGAACTGCACAACCTGCCAGGTATGGTCTGCAGCTGTCCATAAACACCTGTTTAGGGCAGCCACATGCCAGAACTGTGTGCATGCATACCCACACACTATGCAATCACACTTAGGTCAACCCTATACCTACACACACCACATCACCTCGCCCAGCTCCCAACAGTACACCCCTCACCCACACACATGGTGTCAAATGCATGGCCCACCCTTGGCCTCTGGCAAACCAACATCACACCCTGTGCATATGATGATACCTGTGCCACATCCCTGTCATCCATACCATCAATGGAGGGACAGGCTGATATGGTTTTGATGCACATGGTGACTGTACAACAGTGTACCACAGTACTGCAGTGTAACATGTAGTAGGGAGTAGAGTGTAAGGCATATTTGGCAGGTAGTGTAGCTATCCAGCAATGATGCCTTATTGCTGTTAGTAACACTGGTTGGTTATGGTCTCTATAATGTTATCCATTTGTGTTGTAGGTGTGCATGTGTTATGAGTAGGATGTCCTGTGCATATGATGATACCTGTGCCACATTCCTGTCATCCATACCTTCAATGCAGGGACAGGCTGATATGGTTCTGATGCACACGGTGACTGTACCACACTGTAACACAGTACTGCAGTGTACCATGTTGTAGGGAGTAGGCTATAAGGCATATTTGGTGGGTAGTGTAGCCGTCCAGCAAGGAAGCATTATAGCTGTTAGTAACACTGATTGATTGCAGTCCCTATAATGTTATCCATTTGTGTTGTAGGTGTACATGTGTCAGCACGAGGATGGTCTGCAGTCATATTCCACAACGGATTATGTCACTGTGGTGACACCAAGGCTGTGACATATCAGGGGTAAAGTCTAACACATTTCACAGGTTACTAAACAGGTTATTGCCTGTGCCACATGGACAGGTGGTCTACTGAGGCATGTATACCCTGCAACCTGATGTAGACCCATCCACATACACGCACACTGTTACTTGGCAACACTGGGACTAGACCCCTACCTAGCTATGTCGTGATACTGACATGTGTGGCTTACATTGCACACACTGCACAGCGTTTAGGGTGAGGTGTGTTCCAGGTTACATGGTACATGCAGAACATCCCGACATGTACAGTATACTAATGGGTGATGTAATGGGTGTATTTGGACAATACGTAGTGTGACATACCATCATACACACATTTACAGACACATAACAGCCAGTCACATATTTGACAGTGTCTCCAATGTATTACAGGTGGGCTGCATACATCACATGCATAACTGGCTTAGATTGTGGTATCAGTTACCTGTATGATTGATGGCGACAGTGGTAACCATAACATGGTACATGGGACATATACCGGGTGTACCTTGGTGTAATTACAGTGTACACAGCACTCATATCCCCCACTGGGTATTGTACTCCCTGAAACCCATGATGACACTCAGCCATACCCACCATCACACATTGGCTGCAACTGCGATACAACCCATAGTATACCTGAACATTGGTACTACAGGGATATGCATCTCATGCACATGCCACACACATAGTAGGGTGTTGCACTGTCATACCTCACCTATGGGTAGCAACAACACTATCTGTACTACTGTGTGGCAATGGGTATTGTAATAGTATGTGGCCTTGGGATGCTGTACCCTACAGATATACGGACATGCACAACTACACACACATGCCAGAACACAATGGGTATCCCATGTCTATCACCCCATTTGTAAACCACTGTTGTTCTGGTACTGCAAGGCTCATGTAGCCGGTATGGGGGCGAGCTTAACAGGGTACATGTAAAGTCCCATACAGCAGCAGCCACAACTGGCTATGGCAGTGGGTGTTGCGTTGGTTATGACGGCCCTCATGAAATTCTCATGTACAGGTGTGCTAACATACAGACACTGCTATACTCAGTCATGTACATGTACACGTGTCAGTACAAGGGGTGCATCCCCCTCTGCAGGTGATCATAGCTGTGTACCTAGCTATTGTCCAAGGGGAGATGTGTTGTGTAGGGGTTGTGTGTGCAATGTTATCCTGCCACCTGCCAGGTGGCAACGGGCAATCAGCCGACAGGCACTACTATCATGACCATCAGGGTGAGAATGACATGCATCAGGCAATCCTCCAGGTTCCTCCAGCACATGGCCACTGAGGTGGTCAAGATGACATGTACGCAACATGCATTACAACACATAGTTAGTGTCTGTGATGGAGACCTGTACCCAAGCATGTTCTGTTGACTGTATTAGTGTTATGGAGGAACCTGTGGCATGTGGTGCATACAGGGTGACATCTCCTATATGTGCCACTTCTTACACAGCTGGGCAGACATGTCAGTGTCAATCAAGCTGAGGTTGCATGTACTTATCCCAGCTGGATACCTGCCATCTGCGCATCTGTACAGTGACTGACAGTCATCAGCTTGGCAAGTAGCTATGCAGTAGCATGAGTGCATTGACAGACATCTGATAACAATCTGTATGCCATAACTACATGTCGGATGCCCTCACTAATATGTGCTGAACAGACGGTAGTCTACAGTTACATTCCTCATGATTGATCATTACCTGGTAAGGGGTATATACTGTGACACAGCTCACACCAGGGTAGAACAGGGAAGCCTTGGTGTCCAGCCATGCTCACAGGGGTGCCTGTTGTCAGTACTACATTAAGCACTCTACTCTTGCCTGGGTTAGCACTGTCAACAGTAGTACTGCCATGATACACTACATGCCAGTGTGACAGCATGTACCCTGGGCTACTACACCTGTATGTAACACAGTCACATGGATAACAGTGATGTACAGTCCTCATATATGTCTGTGTCCCACACATGACACTCGCTCCCCTTGCTACTGTAATGACAGCACATAGGTGCATGTATTGTACATGGCATTACATACACTTATTACAGGTTATCAGACTGGGTTGTGTGTCCTGGTTACCAGGGCTAAGCAATGCTTAGCAAGTATCAACATTGCTGCAATATTACAGCTAAGCTGATTTGAGCACTGGTAAGCGATGCCTACACGGTGTAAGCGCCCGTATATTTACTCGCAGCTTAGCACCGCCTAGCTTTGTGCAAACCCACACAAACATGCTTAAAGCTGCTCAAAACTGCCTTAACCACTCTGTATCTGACAGCCCTTGTTCTGCCCAGCAACAAAATGAACAGCCCTTGCAGGTCTTGAAACCAGGACCCTTTACACTGAAGTCACAGCACTTAACCACTACGCCATGACCAATGTAAAGACCGCTGTTGTTTTAACAATATAGCTACACATATTGAGTACTATTGAACATTTGGCTGTAGTTCCTAAATTGTGTAGTCCTTGTTATTAATATGACTGTTGCATCACATATGTTGTTTTATCATAATGTGCACATAGCAGATACATATGGTGAGATACATGTGGGAGGGTGTACACAACCGTGATGTTTATTCATGACAGGAATATGGTCGTATACATATAATAGGTCTATATATGTCTACATGTACCTACACATGTATACTCATACATATGTCTGTATACACATCTGTATACTGCTACATATATATGGCCATGTGTACATCTCTTCGTATGTACACACATAAATATATATATATATATATATATATATAGATATATATATATATATATATATATATATATATATATATATATATATATATGTGTGTGTATATAGATATACATATATGTATATATAGATAAATATATGTCTATATAGCTATATATGTATGCACATCCTATGTGTACAGATATGCCTAGTTATGTTGGCATATATGTAGATATCTATAACTATATGTACATACATATCTATTCTGATATACCTACTACTGTCAATATATATGTAGATATCCATATCTATATATGTGCATATGTATCACTATCTGTATATGTGTAGACATATATGGCTCTGTATATATCTAGGTGTGTATATGTGTATCTATGTACATATACATACCCATCTATATATGTTGATATGTATATGTGTATATATCTATATAGATATCTGGATAATTATATATACAGATATTTTCACCATATGTCCTGAACATGGATTGTAGCCCTACCTCAGCCCCTATAGTCCCAACTTCATAGTGCAAGGGGATGTCAGGTATGTATAGCAGCTATAGTAGTAGACTATTGTTACTGTCATAGGGATTGTCTTCACAGACATAGTGTGTGTGGGTGGTCACATCTGCTTTTCATATGTGCGCCATTGGCTACTGACAGACATCCTAAGGACATCATAGTACAGTACCGCTGCTAGCATGTAATGCTCCTGTGGACTACAGCAGAGATATTGGCCAATATATGTGGATATTCTGAGCCACTCTGGACAGTCCAGAGGTTTACACAGAACCCCTTAGTGCAAAACATGTGGACCAAGCCTGACAATGTGGATTTTAACAGCCATGTAGATGGGTATAACACGTAATGACTGGTATATATTTGCCCCCATAGGTTATGCATTCACACACCCCTGTCTGTCCTGACACATAATAACCGCTGGTACAGAGGTGCCATGGCCACATACTACCCACTAGATATTTACATACATTTGTACAGCATCCCACTGCTCTGTCTGACATACATGACTGTTAAGGGAGGCCCAGCAGCAGTACATCTGGCAAGTATCAGGACATGACATCTCACTGGATAAGTACACTAAGCTGCTAGGCATGTAACAAAGCACTGTGCAGGCTACAGGCAGACTGGCTCAACACTGACCTACATTTCCTATGGGGGAATGCACATGTACCTGCATATATAGCAGGCTGTACAGGCATGTTGCAGAACAGGGTAAGATACACCTGTGTGAAAGAGCATAACCAAAGCCATTGTGAACACAGCCACAGCCACATATGGTAAGCTAGCATAATATTACAGTATATGGACTATCTGTTTAACACCATCATCATATGTGCCACTCACACACTAACCCTACATATATTGGGCCGCTACACAGTGTGGTCCAATGCTTATCTTTGGCATGGGACATGTGTGTGTATGGCTGTACAAACATATAAGCTGATACGGTAACATACAGTGAAGCAGCATGTAACATCAGATAGGACGGGACCAAGAACATTGACATCTTCCACAGTCTGTACACAAGCCAAAGTACATATTAGCAATGCACACACTGTCGACATTCACCATAAGTGCACAGACCTCAGTACTGTACACACAACCACAGAATGTCCAGGTTATGTCATCAAATATAACCCCTACTGTACATAACATGTGTAGCAGTCTGATATCTCACTGGCTTATTATCAGATATGATATCACTAATTATGGTGTACAGCACATATGCATCTCTTAATGCATGACATATGTACAAAGGTTGACAGAGTTGTGGCTGGAAGCACATACACAGGGCCAGTATTGACATGTTGCTGTGATAACCTCATGCATTTATTGTTGTAACAGGGTTTGTTGCAACATATGTCCTTTGAGGGATATGAAGGCACTTACTGTCACAGCTTTCACCATCTACAGACTGCAATCCTCACACTACCTTCTGCAGTTCACAGATAGATGCTCTGTGGGTAACACATGAAACCAAAGGCACCACACACTGTCCAGTTTGCAGATGTCCCTACAGATGGGGATTCCTCATAAATATAGCACTGACATGGCAGGTATTAAAACATGTAGGACAGCCATATCCACACGCACTTTGTTAAATCAACATTACTCCAAATGCAGTATAGCAGCACTTACAGTCTGTAGTCAGGTCAGGCACATCCACCTACTGTGTGTTGCCCTGTTTCCACAGTGCATGTTGTTAGAGGTAAATCCCTAATCCATCTGAGATGTTGTTTGCCAAACAACAGATTGAGTTCCTGCTCACAGTGAATGAAAAGGCCTAACACCAACATGATGTTCCTAGATATTGGAGTGTGTTTCCATGCAATTTGCTATGGGACTATTACCACAGCTGTTCCACATGCAATCAGCTAAAGGAGGGCTGCAATTCATGCAGAGGCCATCAGCTAATCATGAACATTACTTAAAATACACTTGCTGCTGCCTGAGCAAAGCAGGTGTAGGTCTCCACCTCCACCAGTCAGAGTGTGAGAGAGGCAGACAGAGGCAAAGAAAAGTAAGGGAGGGGTGGGAGAGTAAAACCTAAGCATGTTTGTGTCACACACCTACCAGCACAGGGTATCAAACCCCTGATGACTATGTAGTGATATCACATTTCTATGCAGTTATTGGATGCACCACATAGGTTACATCTTGAGGAGCCCTCAGAACATATATGTGATGGTGAGTGACATCTGCAACAGGGATACGGTAGCTATATGGTAGGTGTAGTACACATGCCTGTCCGCATGAACAGGTGCCAGTGTCAACACAGCCACACTCTCACAGGGACACACACACATTGACACACATGGCAGGGCCAGGAATACAACTCATGACTAGTGAGATTGCCACAACACATTACTGTGCAGGTATCACATGCACCACAGGGGTCATACAGAGGTTATACAGGAAAAGCGTATAGGGAGGTGTCTGACATCAGACAGCATGCTTCAGTATGCCAAATGGGGGTTGTAGTTAGTGTGAATGGGATCATACGCATCATACAACAATCACACACACACACACACACACACACACACACACACACACACATGCGGTGTCAGTACTGACATGCATGGGTGCATTGCTTCATGGGTGTGTGGTGGTCGACTGTGTCAGATAGCTATACAAGGCTAGGTGATGGGTATAACTTGGCATCAGGCAACATGACAATGGTCTGCATTGTGGCTCAGGGGTGTAGTTTCTGGATTTGCCCACACAGGTGGGTATTGTATTAACCATCCAGTCACCTGGGTGACTATTACGTGTGGCCAATGCTGTGCATTGCTTACCATGTATGTGTTCCTTAGTCCATGACATGGATGGTGTCTGTGATGTGCACACCTCCCACATGCATGTACAGTGACATGTAGAACTGTATCTGGGGTGTCTGGCCCATATTGTGTACACAGATTATCATCAGCTGTGCCAGTCCTGGCCTCATGTGGTGGGAATTGATAATGGACAGCAGGTTTACCCTGCACCTACATTGATACCATGCTAACAGCATTCCCTGGTGTTAGTGGCATCTGTCCATACAGGGCATGTTTTCAGGCATGGTATGTCCTTTGTGGGTCACATTTGATGGCACCACAGGTGTTGCAGGTATCCAGTGGGGAACATGGAAATGGTGCACTGTCTGCATGTACATGCCTATTGGACAGGTGGACAGGGTGCCATGCCCTCTGTAGGCCACTGCAATCACTACATAGTAACTATCAGTGGGCAATATGCAGTGTACTACCAACATAGTGGCTGTTGTCTAGGCAAGTGTGTGTGTGTGTGTGTGTGTATGAGACATGGGTTGAGAGTGTTCTCTGGGTAATACTGGGGTTGCTATCTTTGTTTGCCTGGCCTTGATGTCACATGTATGGGCATGGATTTGCACCCCAGCCTCTTGGCTATTTCACATCTGTTATCCCTGTACGGTGGACATTGTGATATATACTAGGGCCACCATATAAGAAACTTGCAAAACCTGCTCCACATTTGGCCCAGTTGTTAAACACTCACAACCACGTCCACACAGGATACAAGTTACAAACACACACACACACACACACACACACACACACACACACACACACACACACACACACACACACACACACACACACACACCTGTCATGTCTGGGATTAGAACTTCTACCTCACTAGTTTACTACACTACAGCACTACACAGTTAAAGTACATGCCATAGAGATTACTGGAGTACTCCTTCCTCAATGGTGTATTTCACATTGGATGACATCAGCAGGATTGCCAAAGTAGGGCATTCAAATTGTAGTGAGTGTGGCTAGGCTAAAATGCATTGCTCCCTACACAGACATTGACACACACAAAACATCCACAACTGACATTTGTGGGTATAGACCCCTTAACAGAGGTCTATATCACACTACAGCATGAATCTGTTATAGGATGCACCACTGGGATTACTGGAGAACTTCTTCCCCAAAGGTGTATTTCACATTGGATGACAGCAGGATTGCCAAAGTAAGATATTCAAATTGTAGTCAGTGTGGCTAGGCTAAAATGCATTGCTCCCTACACAGACATTGAAACACACACAAAACATACACAACCGGCATGTGTGGGTATATAACCCCTAACAGAGGTCTGTAGAACACTACAGCATGAAGCTGTTATAGGATGCACCACGGGGATTACTGGAGAACTCCTTCTCCAAAGGTGTATTTCAAAGTGAATGACATCAGCAGGCTTGCCAAAGTAGGACATTTGAAATGTACTGAGTGTGATTAGCCTAAAATGCATTGCTCCCTACACAGACATTGAAACACACACAAAACATCCAGAACTGCCATGGGTGGGAATAGAACTCTACCAGAGTTCTATATCACATTACAGCAGAACGAAGGTATGGCACGCACTGCGGGGATTACTGGGCTACATCTTTCCCAGAGGTGTATTTCTAGGTGGATGCAGCCTTACCAAAGTAGAACAGTCAAATTGTATGGAGTGTGACTACCCTAAAAAGCATTGCTCTCTATGCATACAGAGTCAGACAGACACACACACACAAACACACATACAGACACTTGCCAAGTCTGGGATTAGACCTCCTACCTAATTTATCATACTACAGCAGTACACAGTTATAGGATGTGATACAGAGATTACTGGGTTACAACCTTCCCAGGGGTGTATTTCTAGGTGGATGACATCAGCAGCCTTGCCAAAGCAGAACATTTGAATTGTAGGGAGTGTGACTACCCTAAAAAGCATTGTCCTTTACACAGCCAGAGTCAGACAGACACACACACACAAACACACACCCACTTGCCATGTCTGGGATTAGAACTCCTACCAAACTAATTTATCACACTAGAATAGTATGCAGTTATAGGACGTGCTCCAGAAATTACTGGGCTACAACCTTCCCAGAGGTGTATTTCTAGGTGGATGACATCAGCAGCCTTGCCAAAGCAGAACATTTGAATTGTAGGGAGTGTGACTACCCTAAAAAGCATTGTCCTTTACACAGCCAGAGTCATACAGACACACACACACACACACACAAACACACACCCGCTTGCCATGTCTGGGATTAGAACTCCTACCAAACTAATTTATCACACTACAATAGTATGCAGTTATAGGACGTGCTCCTGAAATTACTGGGCTACAACCTTCCCAGAGGTGTATTTCTAGGTGGATGACATCAACAGCCTTACCAAAGTAGAGCATTTGAATTGTAGGGAGTGTGACTACCCTAAAAAGCATTGCTCTCTACATGGACTGACACACACACACACACACACACACACACACACACACACACACACACACACACACACACACACACACACACACACACTTGCCAAGTCTGGGATTAGAACTCCTACCTAACTATTCTATCACTGTACAGCAGTACTCAGTTATGGCACGCGCTACGGAGATTACTGGGCTACAGCCTTCCCAGAGATGTATTTCTAGGTAGATGACATCAGCAGCCTTATCAAAGTAGAGCATTTGAGTTGTAGGGAGTGTGACTACCCTAAAAAGCATTGCTCTCTACACAGACAGAGACAGACTGACACACACACACACACACACACACACACACACACACACACACACACACACACACACACACACACACACACACACACACACACACACACACACACACACACACACACACACACACACACACACACACACACACACACACACACACACATAGAGTTGCCATGTCTGGGATTGGAAGTCCTACCTAACTAGTTTATCACTCTACAGCAGTACGCAGTTATGGGACACACCATGGAGATTACTGGGCTACAACTCTCCCAAACATGTATTTCACAGTGGATGACCTCATCAGGCTTGTCATAGTAGAGCTATGGGGAGCGTAGTGTGTGTACATGGGCCATTACCCATTCATCTACAGGTTGACACACCACATGCGGGCACACACAAGGTCATATTTCACAGGTACATGTATACAGCTGCTAGATGACTACTTCCTTGTACAGTCATGTTGCACAGCTAGCATGTGCACCACATAGTCTGTAATGCTGACAGATACCGGTGGCTAGTATCTGCAGTGAGTGACATCTGAACCTCATGTGGTTGGGGCCCTTTGGCTCTGTGCTGGTTGGGACAGGCCTGGATGGCTCCTGCCAAAGTCACCCTCTTCCACACATTTATGTATGTCTATCTTTGGCTTATTATAGTGTGCTGTCTTTACATATATGTCTGTATTCCTCTCCTCTGTGTATGCAAGGCATGAGTGGTGCATACTGAGGAGTGTCTGCAGTAACATCTGCGACTGCCAGATATGTCTGGTCCACTGGTGTTTGCAGACATGGACTTCATGTGTTTGTGTGTGAGCATGCCCAGTATGACCTTTCGATATGTTGTTGACTGACATTGCCTTCATTTATGCCAAGTATGCCCGTCTGTATTGAATGTGTGTATTGAGTCCAGGTAGTTTGTACTGCAGTGCTGACCTTTGTGTTGTACACCTACAGGTAGCATGCTGTTTCTGCAGGGTATCCGTCAATCATTTGGCATTGACTGTTACTACATTTTTGCATAGAATGGGGGGTGCCACGCCTGACTGTTTCTACATTTCTACACAGGATTGGGGAGGGGGGGCACCTGACTGTTACTACATTTCTACGTAGGATGGGGGGCACACCTGTCTATTTCTACACTTCTACACAGGATTGGTGGGCACACCTGACTGTTATTACATTACTATGTAGGGTGGGGTGCACACCTGACTATTTCTACATTTCTACACAGGATTGGGGGGCACACTGTTATTACATTACTACGTAGGACGGGGGCTCACCTGACTATTTCTACATTTCTTCACAGGATTGGGGGGCACACCTGACTGTTATTACATTACTACGTAGGATGAGGGGCACACGTGACTATTTCTACATTTCTACACAGGATTTGGGGGGGGCACACCTGACTGTTATTACATTACTATGTAGGATGGGGGGCACACCTGACACTTGTACACATTTGCTATGACTGTACTGGTATGTCAGGTACTCCATTTCATTCTGTATTCTTACCTATCATGCTGCCTAGAGGCATACCAGTGTACTACAGATCTTAACTTTGGTTGCCCTACATATTAGCGTCTGACTTCCTACCCTTCAGAACTAACATCCCACTGCCTAACCTGCTGTAGTCTGTCTTTGTAGGTCTGGGGGGAGGTTACCCATAGCCATCATTTAGAGGCCATAGCACAGGCTCTGTTTGGGTTTGTCTACACCTGTTCTGCTGGCTGAGGCTGTTGTTGGGTATGTGTACCTACCTGACTGGCATGTGTGAGTCATATGGACACACGTCACCCAGCACATTTCCTGCAGTGAGTTTTGTTATCCTCTGTAGTACTGGCTACTATGGTGACTCCAGTATGTGTTACAGATGTCATGGTGGCACTATGGGTGTCTACTTTCTGCTGCCATAACATTCAGCAACCCATTTCCCCTTGCATGCTCACATCCATACCATCGATACAGGTAACAACACATTTTACTCCATTTGGCAATTGGTAGGCTGATTGAATTACCTTGTGGGTGTGCCAGACTTGTGGATGGTGATGGAAGGCACTGGGTGGTACTTTGATGCATATGTGTGTGCAGTCTATAGCACCCACTACCTCAGGGCATTCTGCTATTTGGCAGAAGAGACGCATATTGCTGGCCAACACCTCGCAGGTGTTGAGGAAATATACATGCTCACTGGCATGTGCTGACATGGCATCCAGGAACTGGTGGAATACCCTGGATCCTGATACCTGTGAGATCCCTATGATATCCCCAGTTGAGCTTTGGGAGGTACCTCTGGCTAGTATTCCTAGGCCTACACATACCTTGGTATCCACTGGGATGGGTTCCCCTCGGTCAGTTTGATGTGTCAGGGGTGGCCAGCACAGCTCAAAAATTTGCTGTAGGAGGTCCCTTTACACCCTATAGCGCACCACTATTGCCAGCTCATGTAGCCCCTGGTAGGTTACCCTGGGTCTGTACACTCTTCTCCATCTCCTCACTGTGGGTTGATCGGCAGCATTCACATCCTCACCACCCTCAGCCTCTTGCACATGTTGTTCTATTTTGCCTGTCGCACCCCCTCTCATTTTGTAGGTTTGTTTGTTAAAAGTTCCCCACTTGCATGCACCGGTGGAGTTGAGTATGGGAAAAACCAGGGGGAAGGTGTTTGCATAGTTTATAGTAGTGTTCTGGGCTGGGCTAGTCTGCTACCTGTGTAACTTACTGATTCTGATACATTTCACCTGCCAGCTATGCTAGTTCTCTTTGATTACCTTCCTACAGCTGTTTTCCCTTCCCATTGCCTTCCTGTTTAAGCCCGGGGGTGCGCCACACAAAGAGAGTGCTCAAATTTACACAGTGCTGCTATTTCCTGGTTTAACTTTTTTTTTCTTCTTTTAAAACCTGGTGCGTGATGAGCAAACCCACTTAAACAATGTAAAGAGTGCTAGGCAGATTCAAACACACCCACTAGCTTAGCTGTGCTAAGCTAGGAGCAAACCCAAGCCACAGGGCTCTAATCCGCTTACAGTATGCCTGACATACACCCCGATGATGTCAGCTAACTCCTAGGTTTGCACCAAGCTATTCCTACTCTTACACTGTTGGGACCTGACTAGCATGCTGGGGAAAACTGGGATTCACTATCATTCCCCTCATTTGCATAGGATTGCCTGCTAATGCATAGTTACATGTCTCACAGTAAGCTTCCTCCCTTAGCAACCACTACTCACTGGCCATGTTGTCTTTGGCCTGCCATTGACTTGCATAGCAGAATAGTGATTTTAGTTAGAATGCTTAATTTAGGTTTATTTTGTTATTTTCCCCCCGATCCTGTTTGCGTGCTGCTGCCCTACGCTTAAACAGCCGAGATCGGCTTTAAAAAAAAGTTAATTTTTTTTTTTTGGCTGTTTGCAATGCCACTGGCCTTATACTTGCCCATTGGCATGCTTCCTAGCTGATGTGCAGCCTTTATTTAGAGCTGTCACTGCTCCATTTTGGATTTTGTAGAAATGTACTCGGTTACTAACCGAGTACATTTCTGCAGATTGCACTAGTCCTGCACAGCCAGTTGCAAGCTTCCTGGATCACAACTTCACCACATTTGCATGGATTTCTCCTGCAAATAGGGTGATTTACATACAGGGGCTTAGTCTGCGCAGGATTAGTGCAGGAGCGCTCGTGCATGCCCCTGCAGGCTGTTCCTGGATCGCATGGCAGACATATTGCCTGTTAGAGTTCCTGCACTGATCTTGCACACCATGCAAGGCAGAGAGAATCCAGGGGAGGATCTTTATAAACCTTTGGTTGGTTCTAAAGTGAATGATGACAGCATTATTACAGAGTCAGTCGAGCCTAACATCAATGACTTAAGCAGAGTGATAAGGTTGATCTTGCAATCTGTAAGTCAATTGAAACAGCTATTACCTGCCCTTGTTAACCAAGGAAATGATGTTTGTGGTATTCTGTATTCCATTACAGTGTCCAGCTGATAAATTCACAATCTTTGGACAACAAGAAGGTTACAATATGTGATGGATGATCAAGAAATGAATTAAACCATCAATTACCTTCCACGTCCTGCACTTCTTTTAACAATGCATACAACTGTGGCAATTTTTCCCTCCAAGGTTGGGTAAACAAGATAACTTCCTTAAGATCCTTCATGTCCCGAGCAGTGGTGGTTCAAGAAAGTTAAGAGGCAAAATGGAACACAATGTAGAAAAAAAATTGAAATTGCATAATTTGCAACTTGACTTTTCATTTTTCAAGGACTGCATAACCATGAACAGAGTTCGTAAAAAACAGGTTGTGGAAATAACCCAGTGGTATAGAAGTTTTCATTTTGCACCAAGACATTTTAGATCTTTCTGATCACACAAGAATCGTATTTTGGCTTTATTAGTAAAAGTAAATGGATGACAGAGTCACAGTCTGCTAAAAGACATTGAGTCCCTACAAAATTATATGTGATGATTTATTATTTCCAGCAATGTAATCTGACTATAAAAAATTTTGATGGGGTGGACAAAAATGTGAGCTGATCATTTATAAATACAAAAGTTGAAAAGGAACAAAAATGACTATGGGAAAAAGACAGCTTATCCAAAACCTTTTTTAAAAACAAAATAGTGTACCAGAAATCAACAGTGAAGGAGTGGCTGAACATGTGTTGTGATTTAAGGTAAGTGTTGGTACTGAAGTTGACATCACCCAAGAGGAAGATTTTTTAGATTTCCCTCATCCCTCACAGATCTAAGCATCCAGCAGTAAAGTGACAAAGCAGTCAAAACCATTTTCAGCAGAAGCACTGAAAATTGAAACTCAACCAAGGCCACCTGAAAAGCAGAAGCAGGGGATGGTAGATCTTGACAGAATAAAACAAGGTACTGTGCTTGATATAAATGGTCTGAACATTTCCAGTGAGTCACTTGGTGATTAATTTGAGTTTTATTTCACTGTTTTCTAAGTGATTCACAATTGTGCCTGTTACCAATTTCAGATTAATTGAAACCCTTATTGATTTGAAGTTTTTCATTCATAAGTTGAATCTTAGTGTTTGTTTTAAACAAAGAGTAACATTAAGCAATTACCTAAATTTGAAAGATCTAGCATGTTTAATCCCCCAGCTATACCTGTTTTGAACATGTGTGAAAAATGTCTGACTTTAAATTATGGTCTGTATATCATAACAAACATTTTAAATCTTTTTAAAAGCTTTCTAGGCAAGAACAAATCATTGAAAATGTTTAACTTTTGATTACTTAATCAGGATTATGAAGCTAGACAAGGGGGTAGGGTGTTGTTGTTTTTGTAATGAACAAACATGATTATTCAGGCTGGATGATGGATTTCTTTAATGATGTTTTTAAAGACATGAAATCAATGTGGCAAATCAAACTGATTGTTGGTTACAAGAGGAGATATATGATTTTGGTCTGGACAAGGTACCATGAATTTTGTAACTGTTAAACACCCAGTTAACCCAAATATATTTGGGGTACCTAAAATAAACATGGACCCATAAAATCAACTGTTGTTCCCTATTGTTTCTGCAGCTGGTTCAAAAACTGAGCCCTTGGCAATTCTGGAAGACAATATATTAAAAATTCTTTGAATGACTTGCCCCATATTTTAAAAGAATCATGGGACATTTTGTCCAAGTTAGCCAACATTATAATTGATGCTCAGGCTTAGTTTGTTACCACTGATTTAAAGGACCTAATTTTGGCTATTCCACATGAAATAGATATACACTGGTTTCATGATGCCCTGATTAGATTTCAAGATATTACTCAACAAGAAAGTTTACTAATTGAGTAAAGTATGGAACTGGTACTTAAAATAATTTTGTATATTTTGAGGGTGAGTATTTCCAAGATTAATGTTGTTGTTATGGGGGCATCAGTAATGTTGATGTTGAAGAAATCTGTGTTCAACAGTATTTATTTGTCCTAAATTAAGTTATATTTGCGTTGCCTGAGTGATATTTTTGTATTGTGGAGTAGAACAGCCGATCCTTTTATAATTTAATTACATTAAGAAAACTCTGGGGTTCTTTAACTTTACATGTTATATCAATTTCCATGGTATCAATTATGTGGATTTTTTTTTTGTAAAATGATGGCAATCAAAGATTTGAATCAAATATTTTCAGAAAGGCCACATTTTTTAATAATTATTTGTATTATTCCAGTGGACAACCGAAGTGGCAAAATAAAAGAAGAATTTGGTAAGAAGGCACATGATTAGGTTAGGCCATTTGCTTTCTGATGCCATGTTATTCCACAGTGAACTACATAAGTTAAAGGAAGTGGTTTTAAACAGAATATTCAGGTGGCTTGCTAACTACAATCACTTGTGAAGTCAATGATAAAAGAAGTATCATATTTTGTATACATTCATTTGTGTGAAAGGCATTTGTGCGTTCGCACTATTGTGTGACTTTAAATGCCGACACACAACATATCGAAAAAACAAACTGTCAAAAATGGTAGTCTGGAAAACCAGATTT
This sequence comes from Protopterus annectens, assembly GCF_019279795.1. Lineage (NCBI taxonomy): Eukaryota > Metazoa > Chordata > Ceratodontiformes > Protopteridae > Protopterus > Protopterus annectens. The sequence continues at coordinate 107,883,481 of NC_056742.1, read as the reverse complement.
GACCATTTCCAAACTCCAAACATCTCCGAACATTGTTATATAGGGGGCAAGCCACCCTGCACTCCCATGTGGGGGGCTGCACCCCCCACCCCCCTGCTTTAATATACAAACTCCGAGATCACACTACAGTGAGGGAAGGGTTCATTCCCAAATCCCGCTATAGTGCGATCTGCACCTGAAATGTTGAATTCCAATGAGCGACTGCCAATGTGCATTAGCTCATTGGAATTTGCAACACTGTCACTCGGCATTCCAGACATCTGGAGGTTGTACTTTCACATTCTGGTGCATCGTACAACCTTCTTTCAAACAAATGAAGGTATACCTCATATTTATACCTTTACTGAGGTGTCCAAAGAGGTTTTCTACCAAAAAAAAAGAAGATGGCATTTAAAGACATATTCTAGAGCAATGATTTTTCCTTTTAACTCTCAGTGGTGAAGTCAAGCAAATGATTACCACAAATTAGATAGTCATGTTAGGTTTGGTAGGGCTTACTGATACATCGGGTATGAAACAAACATTTCTTTTTTAAAGGGACAGCAATTTAAAAGGATCACTGGAAAGAGGATGAGATATCAAACAGAGTGTTAGAACTAAGAACATTGAAGTAATGGAAAATGTGGTAGTTGTTTTCAATATAGGTTTATTATGGATACAATCAGTGTAACAGTGGCCTAGAGTTATTCCTTGTAAAGAAAATTATAGTTTGGCCACTTCTGGACTAGTATATTTGTTGAGTTGTGCAAATTGCCCTGCATTTTATGTGAGAAAAAAGGAAAGATCACTTTGTGCGTATAATTATGAACACACTTATGTAACACGATGCACCGAGTAAACATTCTTTTGTGTGGTAGTCTCAGAAGTATGAGTTTTTTTGTTTTAGAAAAAAATTGACAAAATGGAACAAATGTGGAATGTGGAATGAATATGCTAACAGCCATTGAGCAGCCGGACTTTCTATTTGCATATGCATAGAGGACACAGCAAAATATAAGAAAAATCAGGTATGTTCTGTAAAACTAAAGAATTAGAAATGTACCTCATTTTGATTATATTTTAGCACTGCCCTCATAAATGCTCAGCAGAAAATAAAAGAAAAAAAACTGCAACGGAAATTTCCTTTGCTCCATTCCTTTTCCTACAATGCAATGATGAACTGTGCAAGTGTGGGAACACAAGTCACATACAAATGCATAGTACTTCAGTAAACAAGGAAGAGCTTAGAGGAACACTTCAGAACCCTTATACAAAAGTGTTATTTGAGAAAGGTAAGCAGTTTCTTTCTTAAATAATGTCATTGTATAATAGCAATAATCCATTCCTGTTAGTGGGTATATTAGGATTTACCCACTGTTGACTTCGTCATCATAATCAAACACCAGCTGTGGGTAAATCCTGATATAATCATGCGCAGTCATGGATTAGTACTTAAATAGTTAACCACCAAGTTGGTCTCCTAAATCATATGCTCATTAGATATTTAATGACCATTTATGAGGGTTAATGTATTGCACATAATAGGATGCATTGACAAACAATGGTACTCATGAAGAAAAAATGATGTTGTGTAGTCCATTCTCACCTTCATTTTTACATATGGGTTCGGAGCCAATCCTCGGCTCTGACTTGGCCGATTTACAAGCTCGAAGACTTCTGGTTGGCTCATGGCTAAGCAGGTATCCTATAGTGCACCAGTACAAACCCCAGATCTCGTTTGCCACGTCGACAAGTTCAGTCGTGCTTCTCTTGGCTCTGGCTAAGTGTCAAATTCTTTTCTATTTAAATATAGTATTAGAGTTAATATTGTGTTGTTAGGGTTGCTATTATCCTAGGCAGTTGTGTTGTTTGCCCTTTTGGTGCAATCTTAGTTTAAACTTGTTGTTAGTCTGCTATCCTGTGTGCTGGTTTAGAGTTTCTTGTAGGTGCTGTTGCGCCTTGTTTTTTTCTATATCAAGTAGAGAGTTAGTTTTTGGCGGTTTTCCGCTGGTAGTTAACAGGGGCTCCTGTTGTTGTTTCTGGCCGTTATTGGGTCTCCATTTGACAGTCAGCTTAGTTTCTTCAGACACTGTATTTTTGGAGGGGATCCGCTTGTTAATTACTTAGGGTTGGAGTTTCCTTCCCTAGTACGCTAACTATTATTCTTAAATTTGTACTAAATAGAGTCATTACAGCTTCTGTGTGCATGAGTTTTTCTTTTTTCTGGTCTATTTAAATTAGAAGACCTAGCTTTCTGTTCCACTGGGCTAAGCCCATTTAAGTTAGAGGACCTAGTCCTTGTAGTACTTCCTTCTGTAGGGCTAGGCCTGTTTTAGTTAGAGGATCTAGTCCTCTCCCCTTTTTCTTCTTCCTTTCTTGGGTGTTGCGTGTGTGTGGAATGTCTAAAGAGAGTAAGGAGCACAAACCTTCGGGTTTTAAGAAGTGCATGAAATGCTCCCAAAAGATGTCTTTAACGGATGGCCACAGTAGCTGTGTCTACTATTTAGGGACAGTCCACTTGCAGGAATCATGCTTGTTCTGCCATGCTTTCTCTCCTAGGGTGTTACAGGAGAGAAAGAACAAGCTTATACTCAAGGGTCTACTAAAACCATCCTTTGAGGAAGTTCTAGCCAGTTCTTCGGCTTCCTCCAAGTCTGGCAAATCTAAGTCTTCAAAAAGGCCTTCTCTGGCACTGGCTGGTGTCTCGGAGCCACCTCCTAAACAGTCAAAATCTACCTCCTCAACTCCACAGCCTTCGGAGCTGAAGGAGAGCACCATTATGGTGTCAGAGTCAGTTCCAAGTTTTTCGGAGCTGACCTCTGAACCGACTGAATCAGCAGTTGAATCTGCTACTCTGAGCCGGTCTGTCGATTCCCTACCAGTTTCCATGTTACTGAAGTCTCCAGTGCCCCCTAGGTCAAGATCCCCTACTATGTCTTCCAGGTCTTCCAGGAGCCATTCAGAAGAAGATGTGGAGAGGGTAGTGTTAAGACTCTTAAGTCGTCTGCTTTACCAAAATTATTGTTGGCTCTGACCCAGTCGGCTCCGGAGCCACTCAATCCAGCTTTGCCCTTATCTGTTATTCCTCCTCCAAGCCATGTTGGCCCTTCGGAGCCGGAGTGCTTGGTGCCACCGGAGTAACTATCGGTTACAGCTCCCTTTGTTGGTGCTTTGGAGCCGGGTTTGGCTCCATGTTCGGTGCTGTTTGTTGTGTCCAGGAGCCGAAGCTCTCTTGTCAGCACTGACGGGGAGGGTTGGAATCGATCTTCTTTGGTTCCAAGCCTTCCTCTCGGTGCGTCGGCCAGGATGAGCTCAGACCTTGCATCCACCTCAGAGCCGATGGCTCTGGCTCTGATGTCAACCTTTGTCTCTTTGGAGCGGGGGTGGTCTTCGGAGCCGGAGAGGTCGGCGTTTGAGATGATAAGGAGTGTGCTGTCTCATTCTCCAGCTCCTACCAGTGGTACCAGCACTCTCCCCCTGAGAGCACCCACTTCGGTCTCAGCCCCTTCTCTCTCCGGAGACAGCAGAGATCCTCAGCCTGAGGAGCCATCGGCTGGTGGCCCCCACTCTTCCGAGGCCTCCCTGGAATGTCCTTTTGAGGAGCCTCCCCGGAAAAGGTTATGTAAGAGGAAGCATGTTGACTCCCAGGATGAGTCTTTGACATCGGACACTGACCTCGAGGAGTCGGAAGGGTCCCCCAAGTCGTCCTCTGATGATGTTTCCTTCATGGACATCCTGGAGATCCTTAACCAAAGGTGCGACTGGCCCACTGTCAACCCTTCTGATGAGGAGTCGGTGTACCTGAAGGCTTTCGGGTCTCAACCTTCTGCCTCTTGGGTGTCTCCACCTTTTGACAAACTGATGAATCTAGTTAGTCAAAAGGTGTGGGATACTCCTGATGCCATGGAGCCAGTCCCCAGGAGACCTAATAAGTTTCTGTCTGCCCCTCCTGGTAAAGAGTTTTTGTCTAAGGGCATTCCTGTAGATGCCATTTTGGTGGCGGTGGCTACAAAGAAGGAGCTGGCAGAGACTTCTTCCTCTGTTCATCCGAGAAACAAGGATTCTCAACAGATGGACAAATTTGGGAAGTGTATCTTTAGTTCAGTAGCGTTTACCCTTCGATCGTTGAACTATCTCACTCACTTCACGAGATTGCAGGGGGATCTCCTCAAAGAGTTAGGAGATTCTATACAAGGTGCGTGTACTGAGGGAGTCCCTGACAAGATTTCTGCTCAGTTGTCCACCTTAAATTCTATAGTTAACTCATCCATGCAGCTTATCTCCTATCCCGCTGATGGATCGAGTAGAGTAGCAGGTTCAGGAGTTGCCCTGAGGCATCACTCCTGGATGCGCTTGTGTAATTTTGCGGAACCATTCAAGTCTACTTTCACCAGGGCCCCATTTGATGGTTCCTCATTGTTTGGTTCTAAGGAAAAGGATACACTCACTCGGTGTGAGCAAGAAGGAAAGACTTCTTTCTGCCGTGTGAATACGTTTTACTGTTCCCTCTCGACCATACCCCAAAGGTCAAAGGGGCGGTAAAATGTGGTTCAAAAAGTCCCAGAGGGCCTTTCCAGACACACAGGGTGAACCCTCCTTCAGAGGCAGAGGAGGAAGAGGAAAGGTTAGATGTCACCCTAGAGACGGGGGGGGGGGTCCGCAGTACCAGCAAGGCCGTGATTCCTTTCGGGGACGGCTTTATCAGCACTCCTGATGTGGGACCCGACTACATTTCTCTGGGGCTAGTCAGGGGTCGCATTTCTTTGTATCCAGAAGCCTGGCTAAATATCACTCAAGACAAGTGGGTACAAAGAGTTGTTACCAGAGGCTATATCATACCCTTTTCCCTTCCACCATTTGTTCCCAAGAGGATCCCAGATGTACCACCCAATCACAGGGATCAGGCAACTGTGGAGATCAACAAGTTGCTGTTAAAAAGAGTCATCCAGTCCATCCCAGCAGACCAGATAGGATCCTGAATTTACTCCAGGTTCTTTTTAGTACCAAAACTTACTGGAGATTGGAGGCCAATATTGGACCTCAGCAGTTTAAATGAATCCGTGAAGAAGGACAAGTTTTGGATGGTAACACTGCAGTCGATACTCCTGTTGTTAGGCAAAGACTATTGGATGTGCTCTCTAGAGCTCCAAGATGCCTACTACCATATAAAAATGAACAAGGCATCCAGGAGCCATCTACGCTTCTGGCTGAGAGCCAGTCACTATCAGTTTCGTGCTCTGCCCTTTGGTCTCACCACAGCCCCCAGGGTGTTCACCAAATGCATGGCAGTAGTGACAGCTCACCTGAGATGTCAGGGATTCCAGGTGTTTCTGTATTTGGACGACTGGCTCCTGACCACCCCCACCAGGCATCTACTCTTCCAAAACAGGGACACCACTATTCAACTTTGTGCTCAGTTAGGGATCTCCATATATTGGGAAAAATATGCAGTATTGCCCTCTCGATCTGTGATTTTTATAGGCGCAGAGGTAGACACAGTGAACATGACAGCTCATCTCCTCGCCAAAAGGGCACAAAACTTAATCTCTCAAATTCAACGTTTTCTCCCATTGCGGAAGATCAAAGTGAAGTGGGTTCTTCAGCTCCTTGGGACTATGGCTTCCACCATTCTATTAGTACCATTAGCCAGGTTGCACATGAGAATTCTACAGTGGCTTCTGTCTTCCCAATGGTCCTTCCAATATCTCCTGCTGAGTCATCCTATCCTGCTGAAAGAATCATGCAAGAAGGACCTTCTTTGGTGGATAGCTCCCAACCAGTTGGTCTCGGTCACCCCCTTTGTTCCTGCCCAACCCGTTGCCACTGTGACCACGGATGCCTCCCAGATCAGGTGGGGGGGCATTATCTCGGCAGGACTGTCCAAAGCACATGGTAAGAACACAAGGCCCACCTACATATCAATGTTCTGGAGATGAGGGCGGTGCTGGTGGCATTGCAAGCACTTCAAGACCTTCTTCCTCTAGGGACTATTGCGATACAATCAGAGAGCATGTCGTTAGTTTGGTATATCAACAAACAGGGCAGTACCAGATCTTACCCACTCTGTCGAGAGGCCATGCAAATTTGGGAATGGGCGATTTCTTCCCAGTGCTTTCTGGCTGCAATGCACATTCCAGGGACAACCAATGTGATAGCCGACAAGCTCAGCCGGGCGTTCTACTGCCTCACGAGTGGTCTCTGAAATGGGAAACAGCAGAACAGATTTTCCGAAAATGGGGACAGCCTTGCTGCGACCTTTTTGCCAGTCCAGTCAATGCCAAATGCAGCAGCTATTTTTCCCTCATTCCCCCTCTGGGGAAGACACCCAGACATGCTCTGGCTCACGATTGGCCCATGGGACTTCTGTATGCCTTTCCTCCATTTCCTCTCATTTCCAAAGTGATTCAGAAAGCCAGTCAGCTAGGAAGCAAGTTGATCCTCATTGCTCCTTACTGGCCTTGTCAGGTCTTGTTCCCCTTCCTCGAGCCTCTTCCCCTGGACGATCCTTGGATCCTGGACCCAGCTCCAGATCTGTTGACTCATATGTCAGGTTCACTACATCCCTCAATCCACACCCTCAAATTGACAGCGTGGCTGGTCCAGTTCCATCCCTAGTCAGGCTTCATGATGTATCATCCTCAGTATCACATATTCTTATGTCCTCCCATAAACCTTCAACTAGGACGCTGTATGGCAGTAAATGGAAAAGATTTTCTATTTGGGCACAGAAAATGAATGTAGATCCCTACACTGCTTCTATCCCTCTGATTCTGGAATTTCTCTCTGAGCTTTTTCATCAAGGATCTGCCGCTGCCACTATCAGAGTCCAATTGGTGGCAATTTCTCATTTTCACTTAGGGTTTCCGGATTCCAATTTAATGTCTCATAAGCTATGCAAGACCTTTTTGAAAGGAGACATTTAATTGAGACCACTGCTGCAAGAACCTGTGGCTTCTTGGGATTTAAATTTTGTGTTGTCCAAACTGACTTCTTCCCCGTTTGAACCTTCCCACTCATCTTCATTGAAATGTTTGTCTTGGAAGACTTTGTTTTTGGCAGCTATCATGTCAGCTAGATGGGTATCGGAGCTACAAGCCTTGCCTGTTAAGCCACCTTATTTGATCTTTCACAAAGACAGGGTGTCACTGAGTACTAATCCCTCCTTTGTCCCCAAAGTTTGTTCCCCTGCTACCTTAAATCAATCCATAGAACTCCCAGTTTTCTTCCCTAATCACTGTAATGCAGCTGAATACCATTTTCATCAGCTGGATGTTCATAGACACCTACGTTTTTATTTACAGTGGACCAAGGAATTTAGGAAATCAGATCAACTATTCATTTTCTTTTCTGACTCCAGATTGGGCTTACCAGTTTCTAAAGTGACACTATCTAACTGGATTTCCAGTTGCATAGCCTATATCTACAGTTTGGAGGGCAGACCTTTACCCTGCAGGATCAAGGCTCATTCTACCAGGTCACTGTCCACCTCTGCAGCCTTACAAGCCAAGGTCCCACTTGATAATATTTGTGCAGCAGCTACGTGGGCTACCCCTCACACTTTTATTACACATTACAAATTGGATTTAGCTTCCAGGGGTAGAGCACCCTTTGGCTCCACGGTGCTTAGGAGTATTTTCCAGTGAGCCACCCAAGAATAAGGCGCTAGGGACGCTGTCCCATATGTAAAAATGAAGGTGAGATTGGACTACACAACATAAAGAAGTTATGTACTCACCATAATGTTCCATGTTGGTAGTCCATCTCACCCTTCATTTTTACCAACCTGCCCTCCTGCCCCCATCCTGGAAGATCTGGAGATAATAATAATAATAATAATAATTTGGTTATCTTTGGTTGTAGACCCTTTAGTATTGGTTTGTCTGTTATGGTTATTTCTTCTAGTGAGCAGCAAACAAGATCTGGGGATTGTACTGGTGCACCATGGGATACCTGCTTAGCCACGAGCCAACCAGAAATCTTCCAGCTTGTAAATCGGCCTAGTCGGAGCCGAGGATCATCTCCGAACCCATATGTAAGAATGAAGGGTGAGATGGACTACCAACGTGGAACGTTATGGTGAGTACATAACTTCTTTTTTTGTACAATATGACAATAGATTAATTATGCCTTATTGTGCTGTGTAGTAATAAGTGGGATTGGATTTTTCAACTTCTCAAACTCTATTCTGACTCCTATGTAGTTCTGTAAGGTTTAATTGCACAGTGCAATATTAACAAGCACATTTTTCCAGTAAGTAAGCAGTGAAACAAAATGTATGAACCAATAATAGCAAAAGTAACCATGTCAGAATATTTCAAGTATAAAAGGCCACTTAGACTGCTGTCATCATAATTCACCAATATCTGTACTTTAGCTACTGTGTAAAAATGGCCACAATAAAGTATACCAATATGTTTTGTACAAATACATATTAGTACTGAGTAGACAAACTAATGACTTATTAACTTTATCAGCTCAGCAGGGTCAGTCAATTTTATCTACAGACATTCCCCAAACTCAACAATTCTAGCTACATTTATGACTGCATACTTCTCAGATATCTGTGTCAAAAAAATTAACAACAATAATAATGACCAAAAGTCACATGTCTAATTTGCTTCACTCAAACACATAGTAGCCAAAGTATTCCATCTTAATATACCCCCCTCCCCACACACACACACACGCTCATGCATACTGGTGCTGCATAGCCAGGTTAGACTGTTTAAAATGAGCGGATGATAAGTACATAAAATTAATCCACAGATTGCCCCCTAACCCATTAGCAGTTATAGCCACTTTGTTGACTGTGTACACCCTTATTGTTAAGAATAAATAAATTACATGTGCTTTATTGTTAGCTTTGGATGAACTACATGAAATTGTATAAAGATCACCAGCATCATACCACATAGTATGATCACTAGTATCATACCATACCATATGTATGACCAGTAGCATTGTACCACAGGACCCAGCCATGTCTAGCACAGTTGAAAGAGGAAGAGTTATGAAAGCATAAGAAACTCTTGGTATATGATAAGTCATTCTACACAATCTCTGCAGGAATAAAAGCAATCTGAATTACTCCACATTAATTTATTGGTTGCTGCACTACACCTTTGTATTTCAGTACTTCATCAGCAAATGCAGTGTGTGCTGCCTTTAAAGAATAAACTGCCAATGTTGCATTAAAAAAAAGTGGACTGCTGATGATATTGCCATGAAATTTCCTGAACTATGTCGGCTATGCAATAGGAAATGGTTGTCATACAACAACAAATGCATAGTTACTAGGAATGCAGTTAGAAGACCATTAAGGATCATAACCAAAATTCCAAATTGCTCCTAATCCCTGTTGGTTAAGTTACATGCTCAATTTCACACAGTAGGTAAATGAAGGTGGAAAGATTCAAACCTCATACCCTTCCCACAGACAGCAGTTCATTAATGAGATGCAGCTTTAGACCTCTCGCTAATTGCCAGAGTAACAGTATTTAACTAAATGTAGAAATCCTTTACAATCTGAACTTGCAGAGAAGACTGGATTACAGTAATATGCAAAATAACTACTTAACAGATTCTAAAGATCAGATGATTCTGACCATCACTCCAAATAATGCAGACTATATGAGCTCACAAATGTCAACCCCTTTCCCATTGTTGCGGGCTGTAAAGAACATACTGCAAAAATATCTTACTAAAATGCAGTGAATAGACTATATTACACAATTCAGGCCTATTACTGAATTAATTCATTCTTTGGTAAAATAAATAAAGCAAAACAATTGAAAATATAAATGCTGCAGACGCTTCTGTTTAACAACTGACAAATCATACAAAAATCAGAAATATTGCTACATACAACATACTGTCTTTTGTGGTATGCTTAAACACTTGCAGGGCACACACTTCTCATTTTGTCCACCTTATGTCTTTGCTGTCGTCAAGAAGAGCTATCCTGTCTAACATCAGTCAATACAGGTCTGACCTATCTGAGTGACTGATAATGCCATACTGTTGAAGCATATACCCTCACAGTAAACAGATCTAGATTGTGGACACATGGGGTCTAATGCAGGGTAATGAATCAGGTCCTCTTCAACCATGCCAGTACCTCATTACTTGGTTGTCTGTCCCTAGTTACCATAAACAGTGTTCCAACCTGTAAGTTTACATGCTACTTTCTTTACAATTATCACAGGTATTTAGATTTTATTTAAAACTTTTCTTTCTAATTTTATATAAAAACACTGACAAACTCTTTTTAAAGAAAATAAATAGTCTCACATTGAAAACAGGCTTAACATGAGAAACAGTAAACTTCTCTTCACTTGAAAATCATATTTAGTGAAACTGCATGTGGTAATCCGTTAAACTACAACAAATGTGCTAAGATTCATATTCAGGTATCATGTAGCAAAATACTCATTAGCAGCTATGTGAAGGGTGAATTAATTCAAAAACTCAATGTGTAACACATTTGGTAACAGCCTGGGACAGCCCACATGACACAAGTGCCATTTTTCAGGAGCAGGACAGGAGTACTGTCTGGTGTCTCCTCTTCAATTTTTCAATTCCAAAGTCTCCTCTTCAATTTTTCTCTTGGAACTAGACAAACTTTCAACTTAAGCACTCAAGCCATTCATTTCTCAGCCCGGCACTTGCTCAAAACCCATAGCAAGCACTTATAAACCCTAGCATTACAGAAGGACAAGGCTCACTATTTGACCTTACCAGCCATTCAGTAAAACAGTTTACTGTACCTATTCAGGCATGTCCAAAGGGCAGTTTAAGGTGTACTCTCCAGTCCAACTGGTGAATCTGGGCATTTTGAGGCAATGTTACAACTGCCTCATGTACACAAACAACCCTCTCCTCCTACCACCAAACACTAATACATGCAAGAGATGCAATTATACAGCCAAACTGGAGGCTAAGTTCTGTCAACCCAAGACTGGATCAGACAGTCAAGAGGACAAGGGAAATACTGGCATCACACCATCAGTCTCACATAGACCCATTAAACCAGCACCGGCAAAAACACATGTAAATACATAAAAACATACTTGGAGGCTCTAAATAAAAATCTGCAAAAGTAACAGAGCCCTCCAAAGCAAACATCCAATCAACCTCCACCCCCAACACAAACCATGAAACACATAATTCACAAAACCAGTGTGCCACACAATCACAGCCCTCAAGGCAAAATAACATCCCCAACATACTAGTAATAGGTGACTCTATAGTCAGGCACACTGATGTCCCACTCACTAGGCTGAATAAGGAGAAGGTTACTTAGCTGCCTGTCTGGTGCCAGGACCCACCACATAACACAAGCACTTAGGTCACTCCAGAACAAGTAAAAATATGACTCTGTCATTGTCCATGTTAGTATGAATGACCTGAGCCATACCTGCCTGGACTACATGAAAAGAGACATGGAAGAGCTCTCTGATCATGTAGCCCAGGCTGGTATGATCCTGACCCTGAGTAGCATCCTGCCCTCACCAAGAATGATACCACGGTATAAAGAAACAATTATCAATTTCAACAATTGGCTAAGTTTCTGGTGTCATTCAAAGGGGATCCAATGTCTGTTTGCCTGGGATGACATGCTCGACAAGCCACGCTGCTTCGCTAGAGATGGCTTGCACATGTCACCCTTAGGCTTTCGAATACTGGCCAAGGCTCTTGCCACTCCCATAGTGCCTTTTTTAGGCAAGGCTCAAAAGACAAACCCACTGCCATAAATAGCACAAGTAACACAAATCTGAGAGTAATACTACTCAATGCCAGAAGTCTAAACCTCAAAATGCACACACTCGAGGCACTCCTCAGTATGGAGAAAATCGATATATGTGCAGTAACAGAAACCTGGTTTAAGGCTCCAGAGAGCACCCCAGCACTACCAGGCTACAACCCATACTATACATTTCAGCCACAGAACCTGGACCAAAATACAAAAGGTGGGGGATTATCCATATTCATCAAGGATACCCACACCTCCAGGTTAGTGGCACAGCACAATGCTTCAGAGATTATCCACGTGCAACTAACAACGGGCAAAACAGCAATTCAAATTGTAGCTTGCTACAGATCACCCACCATGTCCCAGGACCCCCATTCTGCATTTCTGGAAACACTGGGTAACATAAAGGTCCTACCAAACACCCTAATATTGGGTGATTTCAACTACCCAAACATTAACTGGGAGAACTACTCAAGTACTAACTCCCTTGCCCAACATTTTCTAGAATTTATAAACTCAAACGCCCTGGAACAACTGGTCAACACTCCCACCAGAGGTGACAACATATTGGACCTGGTCATCACCAACATGGGCGACCGGTGTTCCACACCGGAGGTCAACCCCTCGCTGGTTAGATCTGACCATAAACAAATCACTTTGGATAGCCACATCCCGCCCCCACCTAGGACGAGGAAACCACCATGAAAAACTTTTCAAAAGCAAACTTCGCATTTCTTAAGACAGAGGTAGAAAGTTTCAAAGCCCCCATTTTAAAGGATAATGCTATCCAAGCTGCAAAATCCTTTACTAATGCATTCTATGGGCACCTACAAGAATGCATGGATCATGCTATCCCAAGCAAAACCAAGACTCACTCCTCCAAGAAAAGGAAACCAGTCTAGTGGACCCCTGCCATAAACAAGATATACAATAGAAGGAGGAAACTAGTACAGAAAAGAGTAAAATCACAAAAAGGGAAGACATCCCTGATCAGTATCAGCAAGAAACTACGATCCCTCATAAAATCATCCAAGGTGAGCTTTAAAAGAAAACTTGCCAAGGACTCCAAAGATAACCACAAGACATTCTTTAGCTATGTCAAGAATCTAAGTGGCAATGCTCAGGTCTGCTCGGAGTTGGTACAGAATGGCACAAAATACACTGAACCAACTGATATTGCCAACATCCTTGCAGACAGGTTCATTGCAAACTTCACCCCCCTGTCACCCCCAAAAGGGCCCATAACCATACCAGAAGAATGCAGAGCCCCTGAAATCACAGACACTCAGGTTAAAATAGCCCTTTCCAAAGCCAAAAACACAGCATCAGTGGGATCGGACAGTGTCCCAGGCTGCGTCCTACATGAGCTCAAAGACGAACTAACCCCTCACCTAAACGCACTGTTCAAATTCAGCCTCTCCACAGGCTGTGTACCCATAGAGTGGTGCACAGCAACGGTTATTCCACTCCACAAAGGTGGAGCCACAACAGACCCCGGGAACTATTGCCCTATAAGCCTGATTAGCTTGGTCTGCAAGGCTATGGAGCGCATCATCATGGAACTCATTAACAGAGACATTGGGAACCTCCAAACACTGGACCCTACCGAGTTCAGCTTTGTTAAGGGCAGATCATGCCTCCTAAACCTGGTGGACTTCTTTGAGATGGTTACCAAGGCTATAGATAAGGGAAAGGTGGTACACACAGCCTACCTAGACCTTGCAAAGGCCTTCGACACCATTCTCCATTCTGGTATTATAGACAAGCTCACCAGCCTAAACATAAATCCCTATGTCACAAGATGGGTTGCCAGTTGGCTTACAGACAGAACCCACATGGTGAGAGTTGCAGGAGCTAGGTCTGATTCTAAAATGGTTACAAGTGGCATTCCCCAGGGCTCAGTCCTAGGACCCCTTCTGTTCAGCATATACTTCTCAGAGATACAGACAAGCACAGGAGGACTGTGGCTGACCAAGTTCACAGACGACTGCAAACTAGGGGCTATAATTGACTCACCGGCTGGCACAGACATCCTCCAAAAGGGTATCACTGAGACAGATACCTGGTGTCCAATCATGGCCTCAAGCTAAATGCTATAAAGTGCATAGTTATTCCCTTTGGAAATAACAAAGTACCCACAAACTACCACATAGGTGGTAGTTCCCTAAATACCGAAAACATAATAAGGGATCTGGGTACACAAGTAGATAGTAATCTCTCCTTTGATAATCACATTGCCAAAGTGGTTAGAAAATCCTTCTATGTGGCCCACCTAATCACACAAGGGTTTGCATCCAGATCAAAAGAGGTCATTGTGCCCCTCTACTCATCACTCATCAGACCCATCATAGAGTACAACGCCCCATTTGGGATGTACCTTACAAGACACCTGCAACAGCTGGAAAGACCACAGAAGTACCTCACCAAGAGGATCACTAGCCTCAAACAGATGCCCTATGCAGCTCAACTGAAGAAACTCCAGCTGTACTCGGTTGCATACCAGCTGCTCAGAGGTGATCTCTGCCTGACATACAAGGCCATGTCCAACCCAGAATTGATGGACATGCTCCACCTAAAGAAATCCTTATCCCCTCGAGCCACATGCTCTAGGGATCTAAACCTCACCACAACAATAAATAGGACGTGCTGGAGGGATAGATTCCCTGTCCCAGAGACTTCCCATGCTTTGGAACAAGATTCCAATCTACATTAGGCAGAGGTCCTCGCTAACACTCTTGAAGAGAAACCTTGATGAGTGGATGGGAAACAGAAAGTTTACCCCGGGGATCACTTCAGTGGGTCTGCTGGACAGAGGCACAGGGAACTAATCTAAGGGGGCAGCGAAAGCTAACACATTCTGGCTAGGCTTATAAATGCCTTCGGGCAGATAGCTTAGTAACTACCTATGAACCTATGTGTAGTAACTTGGTTAGAGTCACATCAAAGACATATGGGCAAATTAAACCCTTGGCTACAGGAAGCATCTCTTCAACAGTTCATAGCCTTACTCATCTGCACACTAAATTCATACCTGTGTGCCTGCAAAAATCAAGCTAAATTAAAATGTATTCATAGCTACAATATTAATATTAGAGGCAAAGGCTTCATGCTGTCCAATTTATTCACAGCTAAATAATAAAGATGCTGTTAACACTCAACAAAACAAGGAAACCATGGAGCACATCCAAAGAACATGGATCATATGAAGATGCTCCTGTTTAATACAATGTTCCTATTTTAATACAAATTCATTTCTTACACTATAACTACTCTGTTTCATAGGTAGTTACCAGGCTAACAGTCCAGGTGACCACTGAGGAGCCTAGCCCAAATTTCCAGTTTTCCCAAAGATTTTCTGGTTAAGCAACTTGCTCAGTGACAGGACATAAATAGGCAAAATTAGAGATGGTCTACAAAATTAGAGAGGGAAGACTACTCTACTTCACTTAACAGGTTAATGGAACGGGGTTTGCATCTACATGCATTTTGTGAACCAAAAAACTGTGAAACTTTAATGACTGATGATGACTGACTGTTATCTTCATTGACTATCCAAAGGAAAAGATAAAAATAAGTTAGTGGAGATTTGGAAGTTGGTATAGAGGATTAAGGGGTCTTGACTCCTGTAGCTAACGCACAAGGTTTGATTCTATCTACCTTCTGTGTGTTTCAGGGCAAGTCAGTTGACCAGATAGTGCTTGGAGCATTTTACACACACACACACACACACACACACACACACACACACACACACACACACACACACACACACACACACACACACACATTCAGCTGCTGATGGAATTTAAATTAAATTGTGTCCTCAGATTGTTTCCATATCCAAACACCCAACCCCTCTACCTTACTTAGAGCTCGTAATGTAATTTCCAAATTCACACACACCCCTCTATTTTACTTAGAGGAGAGATTCATCTTCAGATCCTAGTAAAACAAAAATTGCAGTCTCAATTTCAATTTCCAAATACTCTTTACCATGCATGAAGTAAAAGTAAATATGTCATGCTCTGTTCCTGTGAAAGTAAGTCAGTGCAATACATGCTACTGTATCTTGGGGAGGGGGGAGAGGGGAGATGGAATGTCTTGTATTGACACTGGATTGGGAAAAAGAGAGAGCTTACTATTTTTATTCGCAGCATCTACATTGTTGTGTTGGCTGACTGATCATAGGCCCCTCTAAAGATTTTGTCCCTGGGCAACCATCCATTTTGCCCATATTTTAAATCTACCACTGATTTTATATACACCTGCTACCCTGGTTGATTGATAAGCATATTCAAAGGTGCTGCATAAGAATCTTATCCATGAATTACTCAGGTGTACCATAAATGGATGATTCAGTGAAGAGCAGAATGTACACTGCCTTACACACATACCTCTTAACTGTACAGATTTTTGCCTCATATTTTTAGTCTGTTTTTCACAAAATTGTAGATTTCTAGGAAATCATTGAAAGTCATTGAAGACTGAAGTCAGAAAATAATGACAGACATTGAAGATTTAGACTTCATACCCTTCAGGAAATTCATGTTAATGCAAAACCTGTTATTTGGTCAACTTTCTAAGTTTGTAATAGCAATATTTAAAAATTATGCCTGTTTTGGGCCTTTTCCCCCTATTATTTATGACTTTGAGAGGTGTGAACATAAGCATTATAACTGACCAGGAACAATATCTGAGATGAGGATACCCTAGCCAAGAGCATTTATATTTATTATTAAAAAAGGGGTTTACAGGTAGTATGGATATCCTAGATGTGAGAATTATATGCAAGCAATATTGCCCATCACATTGTGTGTTACATTGTAAATAACACATGCCCGAGGATATTATGAGGCCCAACAGCACAGACAGAGGGACTCTATATCTCTGGAAGGGCATTATTTACACAGGGACACATACCCTGGAGGGATTTATTGCTATCAGAGTGTGGGAAGCCTGTAAAAATGTTCCGTTTTACTTATTTTTATTATTACTATATTTTAGTTTTTATATCTTTGATGTAAAATAGTTCCTCCCCCCTCCTAATGTTTAAGACGTGCTATAGTATATGAAAATGGTGCTAGAGGAAGTATTTCATAGTATAACATTTGCAAAAAATGTCCAGTTATTACCTCATTTTTTTGGTCCCTTACTCATGAAATTTGTGGTTTGCTGTCAATCACCGGGGATTGAAGTCAATAAATAAAACACATTTGAGTTTCAGATTTTATTTCCTTCAGAAAATGCATGCTAATACAAATCCTATTATTCTACAACTTTCTAATTTTATAAGAGCAATATTTAAAATATGTTCCTGTTTTTGAGACTTTGTCCTGCCTTTATTTAACTTTTATCACGATTTCATGAGCTAAAAGGTTGAGAGGTATGCATACCTCTCAACTGCTGCATCTCTTCCATCGATCTCACTCTCTCTCCCTCACACAAACACACTTCTGCTTTCATGCATACAAGCATGTACACACTCATGCATGCAGACGGAAACTTAAACACATAGGCACACACACACACACACACACACGCACACATGCACACACACACACACACACACACACACACACACACACACACACACACACACACACACACACACACACGCACACACACACACACACGCACACACACACACACACACACACACACACACACACACACACACACACACACACACACACACACACACACACACACGCACACACACACACACACACACACACACGCACACACACACACACACACACACACACACACACACACACACACACACACACACACACACACACACACACACACACACACACACACACACACACACACACACACACATTTCTTTCTTTTTTTAAATGTTTCTTTTAATTTAACATTTTCTAAACAGCAAAACCAGTGCTTAGAGAGTGTAACATAATGGCTCAATTAGTCTCACTCTCACTTTCATGCGCACATGCACTCACAGACACACAGACATTTTATATATTTTTTTTAATTTTACACTCACTAAACAGCAAAAGTGCTGCTTAGCAAGTATAAGATAATGTCGGCCTTTAGCTTCATTACAGTCCAAGCCGCTGCAGTATTATTAGAAGAGGGGGGTGAGAGATGGTAGGGATAGCCTAGACATAAGCACTAATATTTATTATTAGAAGGGGCTGGCAGATGGTAAAGATATCCTAGACATGAACACTAATATTTATATATTTATTATTATAAGGGTGGTGGTGGCAAGAGGTGGAAGGTATAGCCTAGATATGAGCACTCTTACTTATTATAGGGGAGGTGGGGTGGTAATGATACCGTAAATGTGGGCACTTAAATTTATTATCAGAAGGGGATAGGCGGTTGGGAGCTACAGAAAATGTGAACAGTAATATTGTTGTAAAGAGTTGGGTGGTTGAGACATGGCTACCCTAGACAGCACCCACCATGAATATTTTTTATAAGAAAGGGATAAGTATTAGGGAACTAATCTATACATAAAACACTAATTAATATTTATAACTAGAAAGAGATGAGAGGTTGGTTGAGGTATTTCAAGTGTATCGCAAAATATTGGCAACCCTTGTATGGAGCTATAAAACATCTTTATTCAACTCTCATCCAAAGTAATAATATGCTTCTTTAAAATGCATGTAACTGCATATATAGACAGTTCCTTTATAAAAGTGCTGTCAATGTTTTTTTTTTTTTTTTCTTGACTTGCTTGGACTCTGATTTACTTAGCTGGATGCCTTGTAAGTAGAATTGTGTAAACTACTAGATGAGGGCTGCTCAGTGCAGAAGCACTAATATTCTTTACTGGAAGAGAACCTGCTTTGTATTTCTAGTGGCTACATGTAAGAGTTTTGCCTGTGATAACATTATAAAACTTCCACTCTCACACAGTTTCAGTTTAAGTAGTTGGAGGTTATTAGTAAACATTAGACAATTGCTACATTGTCTCAGGATGCCCATTTCAACCAAGCTGTCTACAGCTTCCAGGTGCTTATAACTACAAAGGGAGTGACTTCACAAGATGTTACTTTAGTTATTAATAAAAATAACTAATGGAAGTGGAGAGAAAGAAGCAATAAAAGGAGAGAGTGAGTTTTATAGTCAGATTAACATATGTGGAAGACAACAAGAGGCACCCTGTTTTTAAGACAACAAGGAACAGAGAAGTTGGATGGGTATACTTCCAGGCTCTTTGGATAGCCTGATACTGACACAAACCGAAGTTGATGACTTAAATTGATCACAGACAACTAAAGCAAACAGACCCTACCCTTTCCTGAAGTCAATAAGAACTAATGCAACTGAACCCAGTTCTCTATTTCTCTCACAAAAGGACAGGCATGCTTTAATTTCAAAATTCTGATCACTCAAAAGGCAAAATTGTGCAGCTGTTTACTATAATTACTGAATAAGGGGTTAAAAGCTTACAGCACTTAACCTATCATTATGCCTCATTCATGCTTCTAATATAACTAGTATATCCAGATTATGTTCTTTGGTTAAAGGCACAAATCTGTTATATTTAACTACTTATTAATCCTGTATTCATTAGGACAGTTAGCGGGTCCTTTTGTATTTTGTGGACAGCCAGTACGTCCAGAATTACTATCTCTCACATCTGCTAATAATAGGTCTTTTAAGAACCAATGACCTTTATAGATTTGCATAGTGTAAATGTTTATCAGAAGTGTTTTTTCCTGAAGAGAAGAAAAATGTATGTGTAGAGAGAATCCTCCTTTGTTTAAAGAAGGAATGCCAGACCTAGGATCTATTAAGTTTCCTTTCTTAGAGAAGCAATTGTCTTTAAGCAATTTTCATATGATATGCTCAGCCTATCATTATTAAAGCAACAAGCAGAAGGGTGCATTGCTAATGTCTATAACTTAGCTCTGTATTTGTGAGAAGACAGGCTAGTCTATTTAGAACAACATGATTTGGGCCCTCCCTATCACAGGGAACTGCTGGTTTTGTATCTGCTGTACCAGACCCTTTGATTTTTCCAGTTTTTAACTGCCAGTAATCAGGGTGGTGCATCTAGTATATATTCTAGCATATGTTCCTTCAGAGGAGTAGCTAGGCCATTTGGATTCCAAGGAGAGAGACAGTTTTTGTTACTGAGAATCGCTTGTCTGTGACAAATAAATGTTTGTTGCTTTGGAACACTACCTGGGTTTCATGATTTTTGGAAATCATTGTGACTGAGCTCATCAATTAAGTTTTAAGACCATTAGTTTCTCTGTTTTTTTTTTTATTTTTAATAACATTAATGCAACTATATGAATACCTGTTTTGATTCATGGACACTACTTTTAATTTTGCAATTTCTGGATGCATTTTGCCACGTATTGCCATATACTTGCTATTCTTTTTAGTCACCTTACACAGTGAACCCACATCTGTTCCTTTTATACAGCAATACTATGTTCTGTACAACAAAGTTTATTGCATTGCACTTTTCTCATTGCTCATTTGTTATAACCCAATTTACCTTTGCTAGCTTTTGTTACTTCAGCCATGAAGTGCATACGTTTTAAAATCTATGTCACCTATATTGGCCATAGGCATCTTTCCTAATATACTTCTTGCCTGTCATTCTGTCCTACCCTAGTCCACAAGTCCAAAACCTCCTCCTGCACAAACGGCTGGTGCACGGCTTAAAAAACCAAACCAAAGTTAAAAAAGAAAAGCCAGCACTAAACTCCTGGAATCAGGCAATCTTCATTTAATGTTCAAATTCAAGACAGCAACATAACATAACCGTACACCAACATGGTTGTACCGGTTTCGGTAAATCCTTCATCAGCAACCAAACATGATGTACAAAATAAAAGACAAAAACTAACTTCCTGTCTTGCAACTTATATAAACTTCATATAGGAAGCATGGAGTGCCCCCTAGTGCATCAATAAAATAGTGCACTAGTTCAAAAATACATGAAATGTGTTACAAATGAACCCAGTTGTCCCAATTATATAAATGAGTATATAAACCCAAATATAGCAATAAAAATATAACAACAACTATATGAATTGGATGCCTCAAAAATGATCATTCAAGCCAGGGGAAAATAGAGCCCCTAGTTTGATGATCCACATTTTCTCTTTATAAGTGAGCTTATCATGTAGAACATGGGATTGTCCATGTCTGTCCTTGATGTGATCAATGACCATAAAACAAAAATTGCCCGTAGGGTGTTTAGGAATGTGTTTATATAATGAACTGGACCCCTTTTCGTTTTTAATATCACTAAGATGTTCCCCTATCCTAACTTTAAAAGGACAGGAAGTTTGTCCAACACAGAAAGCTTGACAATTGCACTGGGCCAAATAAATCACCCAAGATGTACTGCAATTGGCAAAACATAATATATCATAAACTTGTGGACAATTTTGTGAAGAAAAAGTCCAACATTTCAACACCCTAGGGCAGTAGGTACAATGACCACATGGATAGCATCCAAAAACAGGGCCTGTAAAAAGGTGAGCTTGAGTAATGGAACATGTATCTCTGTAATAAACCTTCTTGTAATGACTAAAAAGAGAGCCCAAAGACCGCCCTTTCTGAAATGAATAATGACACTGGTCCCCTACATATTTCTCTAAGACATTATCCGTTTTTAACAGATACCAATACTTATGGATAATGTTCATGAATCCCACTGTATTCCTCCCATAAGTTGTAACCAATCTAAGCAAATCAGACTTGACATGATCCTGATTTTGATAGACTAATAAATCAGTTCTATCTTGCTGATTTGCAAAACGATTGGCCCTCGTGATGTCACCCCCTACATAACCCCTACTTTTAAACCTGGTGATAAGATCCCTCCTGTGATGGTCGTATGTGGAGGAACTGGAACAAATCCTTCTAACATGAAGGAATTGAGACTTGGGGATGTTCTTGATGACATGCTGGGGGTGGAAACTAGTGGCATGTAATAAGGTATTGAATTGAGGAAATTTTCTAAATATCTCACTCTCAAGAGTGTTGGTGTCCGTTCTTTTTACCAAAACATCCAAAAACGTAATTTCAGATCTAGAAAATGTCAACTTAAACTCAATCCCCCATATATTGCCATTTAGATACTCAAGGAATTCAAAAAGGAATTCCTCACACTAGCTCTCCACACCATCCAGCAGTCATCAAGATACCTCCTCCAAATATCCATCTCGTTAATGTAGATATTGTGACTGATGTCATAACTTACCTGGTCCTCCACATACGCCATAAATAAATCTGCATAATTGGGGACAAAAGAAGCCCCCATAGCAGTGCCCTGTGTCTGCCAAAAACATCTGTCCTTAAAAAAAAAATACATTGTGAATCAGGACCTGTTCAGAAATGCATAACAAGAGGGTATTAAAACCAGGCTTATAGATATTAACCTTATCCAACCAATATTGCAGGGCAAAAGTCCTGCCCAATGGGGAATACTGGTATATAGGGAGGTGACGTCCAAGGTGTATAAAATCTAATGGGACTCTAGTTGGGTCTCAGAGATAATGGATAGGAACTGTGTAGTATCTTGAATTCTAGAACGTATATGTGCCAAAAGTGGTTTTAGATATAATGTGAGGAATTCAGAAAGGGGTTCCGTAAGGGAACCCCTGCCTGATACGATCGGTCTCCCGGGCAGCATTGTGGGTTCTTTGTGGATCTTCGGGAGAAAATAGATATATTGCCTGCTAGGAAAATCAACCTTGAGTTGATGACACACTTCATCATTAATAATGCCCTCCTCTGCAGCCAAATACAAAAACTTGTCGACATCCTTTTTAAATTGCAAAGTGGGATCCACCTGCATTTCCTGATAATGATTATGGTTAGATAACTGACAATCAGCTTCAGCTTCATAGTCCCCCAGATCCTGAACCAACACTGCTCCACCCTTGTCCGCTGAAAGAACAACAATGTCTTTGTTTTTAATCAGTTTCTCCAAACACATTCTCTGATCTTTGTTCAGATTATCTTTAAGCTTGTCCTGTTTATGTAAATACAAATGTAAATCCTTGAGGACAGCATTTTGAAATGTTTGGACAATGGGTTGCATAGGTGACCTGAACCTGGAGGCACGGAAGCAAAATTCCCTAACCTCAGAGGCATCACGATCAATCCCATGAAAAAAGCATTTCAAATTCAAATTTTGACAAAATTTAACCACATCTTCAGAAAAACAATGTTCTTGGACAAAAAACCCAGGGACAAAACTTAGTCCTTTATTCAATATATCAATTTGTTGGTCATCCAATACCACTGAGGAAATATTATGCACATTATTAACATTAGATACTAAATCCTGGTCATCTGTTGAAGGATGTCCCCCAGCCCATCTGGGTTTGTGATGCTTCCTCCCCCCTCGTCTCTGGGACTTGTGCCTAAAGGGGTCTTTCTGATAAAGCCTCTGTCCAAATTATTCCTCTTGGAGACAGGAGAAATACTGATATGAGTATCCTCCCATTCAGTATTGGAGGATGAGTCATCACCAGATGGCGTAGACTCCCTGCTCCTTTTCTTCAGAATAGATTTAGGCCGAGTAACTCTCATTCTCTTAAATGAATCTATAGGCATATCAAATTTGACTCTAGGTCGCAAATCAAATGGCTTCCCCCTGTCATAGTCCCCCACATTCCTATTAAATTTCTTGACCTTCCTATCCTTCAAGCCTAAATCCAAAGTTGCCAATTCCTTGCCAAGTTTTCCAATATTATCTTTATAGTAAGGAAGTGCAGAAAACACCTCCACAGTTTTACTAATCTGTGATACATTGGCAATTTGCTGTTCAACCTTCCTCTCATAAAAACTACTCAAAAGATCAACAAAAGTCATAGAAACATTTTTGTTGGGCCTCGGCCCATTGTGTGAGAAGACATTCGTCCGGTTCAGCCACCATGGGTTGAATCCTAACCCTAAGTCCCCTAGGAACTATTTTTCTACATTGATAAGCCTGAAATAATTTTAAATGCCAAACATTTTTACGAAGAGAAATGAGGTCCTTGGTCAATTTATCGAAAGCTAAATTGCAATCCTGAATAAGATTCCGGACACCCGGAACAACATCCCCTGAACCCGAAGCTAGGCCAAAAATACCCAGATCCTCAGAGTCTGAAGCCAAACCTTTAATTAAATTTGCTAATTCCATCCCTGGCCAAAAATGAACACAAATTCAGTATCAAATACAAAGATATATGTAACAAATGTGAAAAATATAGGTTCCACACTGAATATATCACATGAACAAATGGTTGGACAATCAGTATGCTAAATGCATAATTCATGTAACCAACCTTAAATCTTAAATACACTCCAAATTAGGTGAAACCATATGGCCACCTTATTATTATACTTCAAAAACCACAAGGGAACCATATATAATCACAGATATCAAAAATATCAAAACTCAAGGCCCCAATAGAATACTATTATAGCCAACAAGCTCATAAAAAAGCCTGAATTGAGCCTACAAAAAGCTCACACTACGTAATCAAAAAGGGGCCATATATATAAGCATATTGAATCCCAAATATAAAAAAACATATGAGTGTCCTTGGCCAGTGGTGAAAAAGCAAAAAAACAAAGAAATTTAAATAAATTAAATATGTTCAGAAGGGCTGTCCTGGTGTCCGGAATAATGAAATAAAAATTGTCCAAATCTGCTAATAATAAACCAAAAAGAATTTTTTAAAACCAAAAAATTTTTTTGGATGGACTAAATAAACCCTGCAGAAATAACCCCCAAGGTATGGTATATCACATAACATATACCATCAAAAAAGAAAAAATTCTAAACCTACAAAAAAGCCCAGAGACAAAAAAAGGGGGGGGGGCAAAAGACTTCCACCCTTGTAACCCACTAAATCCACATATCAAAGTACATGTAAACTCAAAAGCCCACCAACTTGACATATAATAAGCTATTCAACCTGTAAAAAACTGTTATAGAGGCCAGCTTTTGGAAGTAAACCAAATGAAACTAACCAAAAATTTGGCCCACAACAATGCTTATGTAAAAAATAAACTGAGGCCTAAATACAGATCAGAAGTGCAGACATATAACATATCTGAAAGATATATACAGCTCATAACCTGTCCATATTAATAATAATGATGGCAATACATGACATTAGAATGCAAATATGTTTGAAAACAACCAACATATCAGATTGAACAATTATCTAAACTTGTCATAGATATGATACCATACAAGATATCTAACAATTGACAAACATAAAATAATAAACATTGGTAGATACTTGCAAAAATATAGTCCTCATGAAATGTGCTGCCAAACAAAAAAGAAAAAAATGTGTCACTTTAAATCCTCATGTCAAACGACCACAAGGTCCCAGTATGAACCCAGATCCAACTGGGAACATCCAAACAGAAACTAAAGACCTTGAAAAAGGAAGAATCAGCATCCAACACACCAAACAACCATCATTCCACCATATTGTAGGGTGCTCCAAAGCTTTCTGATCCAAACATCCGACGCCATCCAGGGAAAGCCATCAGCAAGAGACAAAAACCTTCAATAAGTCCAAAACCTCCTCCTGCACAAACGGCTGGTGCACGGCTTAAAAAAACAAACCAAAGTTAAAAAAGAAAAGCCAGCACTAAACTTCTGGAATCAGGCAATCTTCATTTAACGTCCAAATTCAAGACAGCAACATAACATAACCGTACACCAACATGGTTGTTGTACCCTAGTCCACACCATTTTTTTAAGTGTTGATTTAATTTTCTTCTGTCTCTTCTGGTTTAATCTGTGTAATGAAGACTGCTATTGCTCTTACCCTTTGCTTCATGGATGATGATATGCCAGTCTTGTGACTCTGTTGATTTGTAATTTGCCGTGATTCTGTTCTCTTTCTGGTACATTTTTTTTTTTTGTCTTTTATTGATCTGTTCTGTCCTTTTTCAGACATACTGGTTACTCATATGCAGCATTTTAAGGTAACTATAATACTGTTGAAAGTGGTCCCTTTAAATATCTCCTTAAAGCCACAGACTACGTTAGACCCCTTTCTAGTACTGTATGTATTTACTTCCCATGTGCCCCCTGCCACTATCCCTGCTGACCATCAAGCCTCCCCAATCAGTCATGCCATCTGTTCCCCCATTTTGAGTATTCCATAATAAAGGCAAAAGCTGGCCAGGGATGCAATCATGTAGGCAGCTTCAGTGGTGGTTTTTGCCCTGACTGGCATCCTGGCAATGAGGGTGTATTTTTTCTAACACCCTCCTCTTGGCATGGTATGGATGAGCTGTATCACTACAGTGACCAAAATGCCCTCCCATGATGCAGGTGCTTGCTCCCAAGAACTTAAACTAGAACTAATGTTAAAGCAGTTGGTGGCCAAGTGGCCAACACTAGGATTGCCTCTTGCAGTTCTATTCTTTCCCAAGGGATTATGGCATTCAACATCCCCAGACCAACCCACTTCCTCTGAGGATGGGCTTGTTTATCCTCCCTTGCTTAGTCTATCAGTTGCTAGAGCTGTTAAGCAATCTCTGGTCACTTGGGCCTTACTAATATTACTCACAACTTCATCCTTCTACAGCACTGGAGCTGGCAGTACTGTCTATTTTGGCCTGCTTTTCGACTTCATCTGATGCTATTTCTTCTCATCTCAGGAAATGTACGATCTAATCTTCACCTCTTTGATTGGCCATTTATTGCTCATTGCATTGTAATTCCTATGATTACCAAGACTATCCCTTGGGCTTATGAGTTAGGAGGTCCATTATGCCATCATCAGTTGTGCCTTTTAAAGATCTCACATAAACCTGGGCCTGAACAGCATTTCCTCATGTCTGGTTATTTATTGTGTTAACCATTCTGAGAAGCATTTTCCTCCTAGAAGTGGTTGTAGGTTAGTGTTCTGTCCCAACATTTTGTCACAAGTCCATTTTTAAAGTCATCTTAGGAATCTGTGAAGAATATATTACTTTCATCCATTTTTTAACTCCATAAAATATTATATACAATTTACTTGTAACAATCTTTTTCATCTTAATAAATGAATCACCTGATACTGACATTCCCTACAAATGTATTCTACAGATTTGTCTGCATTTAAATAATTGCTTTTAGGATAATCTCACTCTACCTTTGATATCAGTACTAAACAATTCTGTTTATTTCAACTTTCAATTTTATTTTGTAGGTAACTGAACTGGAAAACAATGGGCTTTTCAGCTATAACCAAGTTGCAGACTCATAAACAAAAAACAAAAGACTGAAAATAGGTCAAGAAAGTGCTACTGTTTGTTAAAAAGCAAATCAGTGGAATGAGATTTGAATTAACCCCCAGATTTACTAGCTAGCTAGTCCTGCAAGGAAGCGACCGTTTAGGAGCAGGATGGTAGCGCGCCATTCATATTAATGATGTGCTCTGTCTGAACTACTAGGCTTACACGGAGCATCTAAGAGTGCAGGGGGTGTGTCTAAGAGCAGAGCTCTCAGAATAACCCCCACTGCAGTGTAGAACAGCAGAAAGGGGAATGCAATGAATGAGCGAGACCGCTCACAGGTGACCGCATATTCTCACCAACAGTCCCCCTTGTGTATAACAGCAACAGAATATAGAAATAAAATAAAGAAACCTTTTTTTTTTTAAAACATCCAATTACAGCTAACCATAGGTGCGCGGGTGTGCCCATCACTTAGCTACGGTTAAAGCAGCTTAAAAGGCTGAAGAGGATAACAAGGAAGATATATGCAAATGAAGCAGCAGAGCAGCAGTGTAGTGGGCAGAGCATTTGCCTTACGAGCAGGTATTCCTGGTTTGAGTCCCACTGCAGCACATCCAATTTTACATGGCAAAGCACGTTATGACCAATATTTTCATTGCATAACCCACTAAATAACATATACTTATGAACTGGAGTACTGCAGTAAATGCACATGTGAGGTGTCAGTGTCATAATGGATAAGGCACTAGTAAGCAGCTCTAAGCACCAATAAGCAGTAGTAAGCATATTTAAGCACTAGTAAGTGAGTGTAACCCCCATTTGCACGGCGGTAAGCAATGCCTACACTGGCTAAGCAATTCTCAAGCTAAGCAGATGTAACGGCAAGTTAGCAGTGCTTACCGTCACGCAAACCCGTTTACAACTGCCCAAAAGTGCCTTAATCACTCTGTATTCAACTGCCCTTGTTCTGCCCATCAACAAACAAAACAGCCATGCAAGTCTAAAACCCAGGACCATATACACCATAGTCCCAGTAGTTATCTACCAAGCCATCACAGAAGTACAGAAGAATGAGGTAGTAGCAAACATGTCCTCACCATAGTATAACCAAACTGAACCTGTGAAAGGCATCAGTATACAGTCATATGTGCCATAACCCACAACATAACATACATATGTGAACTGTAGTACAGCAGTAAGCCCAGATGTGAGGTGAAATTGTAATAGAGTGTTGAAGTCCCCAATAAAACACAAGGACCCCACAGAGTGTACGTACACATCAATCAGGGATACCAGGCATACATATAAGGTGTAATGAATAATAACACAATGCCAGAAAGGCATTATAATGAAAGTCTAATGTATTCAATGCTAATCATTGCACAGGCCAGCTTAGGAGATGTGAGTAATGTGGAGACCAGCTAACTCATTGTGCCCAGTGGTATACCCCTTTAAACAATGCCAACCTTAGGTAAGCAGGTTAGCCCATAGCTTAGCCTTTTCAAAACTGGCCAACCATGGAAAAGTGTGGGTAATTTGTCCTACTTAAACCCAAGAGGCGGGAATACATCTCATAACTGGTTGTAGCTTCCCCTTGCAGGCACTATGGCAGTAAAGGGAGAAGGAGTGCGCTTCCATGCACAGTGCTGGTGCATCCAGGAGTTCAAGGTTATGGCAGGACTCCTAGTTAAAGACCATGCACAGAGACTGTAGGGGCAGTACCAGGGCTCCCAATATAAGGTGGAGGCCTAGGACTGTCTTGCCCGTGACCACACCAGTGCCACTGGCATACCATGAATTTGTGAGCAGGTCAGGCACCACTATGCTGACCTGAAGTGGCGGAAAGGGAACCTCTTGGATTAGTGGTTCCAAGAGGCTAGAGCATCGGGGGATGTGCCAGACATGTGTATGTATTACCCCAGTATGTGTGTAATAATTGCCAGCTGAGGTATATCATGGACAGGTATGGCTAAATATTCCTCTTATGTCCCCCACAGCTGCAACAGAGTGGGCCACGAACCAGGAGGCCCACATCAGCCGCCTGGCAAGGTTGCGACATGAGGCAGGTCAGTAATACTCATGCTTTTACTGTCATAGGAAATAAAAATAAAAGTAGTAGTAAATTAATTGCTAGTATAAAACCTGTATTGTTCAAGGCAAGTACTGCATACACTAGAGAATATGGCAGGATGAGTTTGTATATCAATAAAAGTGTAATATCCTTACAAAACAGGTCTAACTGCTGGACTGTGTGTGCATATTCTGGTATCATATGGTAATGTAGATTTGCAATCATGTAATAGTACTGTTGTATTAAGCACTGTTACCCACACCATGCACCATAAATTGAATGTGTAGGAATGCCTGTATATGACAGGTGTAATCCCCAGAGGCCATTTAGTACAACTGAGAGACACATAGACAGTAAACAGGGAAAATGCAGACAACAAAAACCAAATAGCACATGCAACTGAGATGTGAACTGTTGTTTATTTAGCACACACAGCCATGGTTCGAATCATGTCAGTGATAGTAGTCTGCATACAGAATCATACCCCACAACTGTACATATATATCCAGAATGTCTATTAAAGTGGCCCATATCTATTGCCTAGCAATCTGTCCCCCAGGGAAATCAGTGGGATAATCTCAGACATATAGGCAACAAACAGGAAATACAACTGATTGACACACATCTATGACAACAAACCTGGCACACTAGCAACTCCCCAATACCTTATGTGACTAAGAAGCCACGTATGTCCCATTTGCACTCCAACTTTTTAAGCTGTGGTCAGAGTGTGTACAGTAACAGAGTGAGATGTATGTGCATAATAGTAATGTGGAACCTGATACTGTGTGTGGGAACATTGAGGTAGTGCTAATAAACATTCCTCCCACAGGTCTGTCAGATACCAACACTGTGCCCAGAAATACAAGAATGATATGCAGTTGCTCTGAATAATAAGGTATTACACATCACTATCACCCACACTGTCCTACAACATATAACTGTCAAGGAATTCTGTATAAGAATGTTGTTATACAAGGTCAGAATGCATAAGCACAGGGGATTAATAAGACCAAAAGCAGATTGGAGATATACAGCAATATCAATATAACAGACACAACTGTGATGATCTGAATCCTGGGAGTGGAATTAGACTGCATACAGATTCATACCCCACAACTGTACATGAGGCTAGAATGTCCAGTATATGTGCCCATATCTGCTGCCTGTCCTCCTGTCCCCCTGGTAAGTCTATGGGATGATCCCAGATGTGTAGGCAGAAAACAGGGAATACAAATGATTGTCAACCATCATGAGAACATACCAGTCACTGTAGCAACCCCTGATACTGTTAGGAGAGTAATATTTCAAGTAAGTCCTATCTACACTCGCATGTTGTCAAACTGTGACCAGAGTGTGTACAGTAACAGAGTGAGATGTATGTGCATAATACTAATGTGTAATCTGGAACTTTGTGTGGCAGCAGTCAGGTAGTGCTAACAAACATTGCTCCCACAGGTACGTTGGATACGAGTACAGACCAGTATAACCTGTACTGGTACTGTCCACCCTGGTATTGTAGGGAATTGTGAGTGTTGCAGTTTCTCTGAATAATAAAGTATCACTGGTCACTGTTGAACACACTGTGCTACATAATATAACTGTGTAGGAAATCATATATATGTGTGTGTCAGGTCACTAAAGGTGGAAGAGGGCAATATTCTAGATATGTCCAGGCACACCAGCATGTGGTCAACACATGGCCAGAGTCTGTGCAGAAAGAGTTGGATAGCATAGTGCAAAACATCAACCCGGAACCTGGGCGTGTGTGTACAAACAGTTAGTCAATGTTAACAAACATTCCCTCCACAGGTATACCAGGTAAGAGGTGTATACTGCAGGTAAAACCAGTTCATGTGTAATGATGATGACAGCCATATCAGTGTCCACAATAAGGCTATAGGGTAGTGTAGTAAGACTTGTAAGGTACAGATAACAGCACTGACTAGGAAAGTAATATGGACTACAGGAATATACTACTTATTAATTGACATCTCCCCCCACCTTATCTCCAGCAATAATCAACATACCCACTCCAAGTGGTATGTACTGACTCTGATAATGTCCACTTGTTTGATAAATATTTTTAATGGTTCCCATGCATGTGTCATATTGAATTATTCCAACATTGTTGGCTACTCCCATCAATGTACCTGCATGCTGTTCTTATTACCACTGTGGTCCCATATATGCATGTCTTTTGTTTGCTATGCAACTGTTCCATATCTGGTGTCTGGGTTAATGGGAATATCTATGCATGCTGTTATACCTAAGCCTGGAATGTGTTGACTGTTACTAACCCATATATGATGATGAAATCTAAACACTATAGCACGCTTGGGAAGGCCGGTCCCAGCGGTCCCACTTGTCCCACCTCAGCTGGCCGTGGCACCGGGCATCAGCATGTCTGGGGCTCAACCCTGGACCACCCTGTCCATTGGTCCTGCACCACCTTCTGGTGGAACTGCCTCAGGGGATGGGGCTCGCCCTCCCTGGGAGTGGGCGCAGACACGCACCTGTCACCCTTCGACAGGTCGGGGTCATGATGCATAGAGCAATCAATGAGCAGTTCAGTGATCTTCTACGCCAGCTCAAGCGCCACATGTCGCAATTAGAGAATGTACCTGGCTTTGTGGCACAGCCCCCAGCACAGCTACCTTCAGGTCTGTGGAAGTGCAGTGGTGACTGCCCATGGGTGGGGACCTCGGTCCCACTGTTACCACTAGGGGGCTTGTGGGCTTCCAATATCCCAACACCCCTCCCCATCAAGGTGTTTACCCCTACATGTGTCATATAATGCCCTGTATGCATCTTGTGTGTCTTGTCTGTTAACCTTCCCAACCTACCTCCCCAAATATACTTACTACCCCTCCCTAACGTCCCACTCTCACCATGTACTGACAGCACTCAACAGACACACTGCCAGTAAAATATCTGACACAGGACCTGTGTGGTGGACAGACAAAACATGATAGGCACACATCTGTCCACCAAGGAGATAGGCCCAGAGTTGAGAGCTATGCAGACCGACTCCATTCCAAGGTAAACTAATATGTACACACACACCCTGTAACACCAGTACTATACAAAGCATAACACAACTCTACTCACACTCTGTCTGTAGTTCTGGAACCTCCTACAAATATGTAGCTGGCCTGAGTGTGCTGGTTCTCCTGTAAGAGGTATTGCTACCTGCTGTCTGTAACACTGATGCCCACACACAGGAAGGATGTCCATCACATAGGAAAGGTAAAGGGACCTTGCCCACATGATGTAGGAATTTATAGTAGGTGGTTGCTATGACAGTGGTAATTGGAAGTACTACACAGAAGCTGCATGCAGTTAGCAAGTGTAGGGCACTGATTGGTGCAGAGGCCATCACCTGATCAAGTGCATCACCTACTAAAGCCAGGAGAGAGAGTGAGTAGCTCAATCCATGAGAGAGAGAGAGAGAGAGAGAGAGAGAGAGAGAGAGAAAGAAGAAGAAGAAGAAGAAGAAGAAGAAGAAGAAGAAGAAGAAGAAGATAACACTCATCAAAGTAACAGCTGAAGATGCAGGCATTTAGCCAGCTGCTATTCATAAAGATATCATTCCCACAACAGGTATGTGAAGTATATGTACATGTATTAGAATGTAGTACCTTGTCTATCATAATGGGATAGATGATGTGGAGTGAGTTATATGTGCCATCAAGTGTTGTTGTGATGATGTTCAACTGAACAACTGCTATAGACAGTAGTGTCTGTCCCTGTGGGTAGTGGACCAGAGCTATTAGCTGTACAGGTCAGCACTGACAGACAAGATGTAAGCCATCATAGTGTGTGTTGTGTAATGGGAAGTATGTATATTATGTGGCCATGTACATGTATTAGAATGTAGTACCTTGTCTATCATAATGGGATAGATGATGTGGAGTGAGTTATATGTGCCATCAAGTGTTGTTGTGATGATGTTCAACTGAACAACTGCTATAGACAGTAGTGTCTGTCCCTGTGGGTAGTGGACAAGAGCTATTAGCTGTACAGGTCAGCACTGACAGACAAGATGTAAGCCATCATAGTGTGTGTTGTGTAATGGGAAGTATGTATATTATGTGGCCAATAGCTGGTGGTGGAAGTAATGCCATTATGATGCACATGTGGGAGTCATGGCCCACCACTGGCAGGATACTCAGGTGAATCTGTAATGTAGCCTGCTGGAATGCCATAGGTGTGTAATAGGGTTACCTGCAATCAGGTCCCACATATATCCAGGTTCCCATTACGTTATTGAAAGATAACGTAATTGAATGCTCAGAACATTGAAACGGCCACATTTCGAAGATCACATTGTGAGATCACAGTACAGTGAAGATTTGGATATTTGCCCTTTTTTCACTATAGTGCGATCTCGGAGTTGGAATATATATTTAGTGGGGGGTGTGGGGTCACAGCCCCCCCACAATAAAAGATTTTATATGTGGCCATTTTGACGTTCTGAGGATTCGATTACATTATCTTTTGATAACGTAATATGAACCCCATATACCCCACTAATGTCAGGCCATGTCCATATGTGGCACCTGTCTGTGTTGTAGCAAGGCAGAACAGTGCAGCTGTGCAGGCAGGTGTTATGAGATTGTGGAGTTGATGTCTGAATGTACCCCACATATAGGTATGCATATGTGTACATCTGTCACATATATAATATATAAAGATATATATGTATATCAGCATGTATGTCCAGAAATATACATATGCCCATGTGTAGACATATATATGTGCACATCTATATGACATCACATATATCTACACATATATAGATACATACCTATATGCACGTCTACATATGTACAAACACACACACAAACATATATGTATGTAAAGACATGTCCCCGATATCACTACCACAGTGATGTGTGCTATGTGCAAGGCAGCAGCACACATAGCAATACACATAGATTTCTACAGCTGGCAGTGTGTGCACCATGGACGGGTATGTGACATGTTAGTCCCTTGTTGGCACCACATTGTCCCCATCTGTGAAGCATGCAATGGGAATATGGGGAAGTATGGCAGGTGCACATGTGGAGATGGTCAGGATTGGTAGATATAGAGGACAGTCTACAGGGGTGATATGTGACATATGTGGTGGGTAAACACCGTGGATGGTGTCTGTGGTCTGTGATGTGAATAGCCTATGGACCACAATATGAGTACAATGGGAACAAGTCTCACACCCACTGCCACTCACAACAGCAGACCACATCCTGAAGGTGCCTGGTCTGGAGGCTGAGCAGAAGGAGTATGTTGGCCGTATGAATGTGTACTGGGTGCCTCAGACTGATGTAGCACATCTCTCATGTGTCTGTGGAGCCCAGTATGGAACAGACCCTAGACCTGAGCTCAGGGGACAGGAACATGTCTGTGTGTGCCCTGATGGGGGGGCAACATCCCCTGGGTGGTTCCACCTGATGGTATTGCTGTTACAGTACATGAGGAGGCCCCAGGTTGGGACACACATGTGATGTGGCCAGATATCATGAGCAGATGGGTGTGGAGAGGTGGATCAGCTGGCCAATAGAACACATACATGTTATTGTGTCACTGTTATAGAGCATTTTTTGGTAGTAATAGTCTACACAATCCCGGTACATGTCCAACAGCATGCATAGATATCCTCAATAACACAGACTGTCAGATGTGCAGCAATCTCAGAGCAGCCATACCACTGACATATGTGTAACCATAGTGGCCCTGACAATGGAATGCAAGTGAATAGTCTGTAACAGGCCAGCAATGATAGTGTCCACACAGAGGACAAGGCTGCAATCACATAGCAGAAGGTGTGGCACAATACAAAATCTGTCCAAACAGTAGTTAAGCTATAGACATACCTAATGAGTTGTGTGTACAGCCTGTTGAAGCTGATATGGTGGTGGGGTGACCGAGATGTGTATTATGAACTGTGGTAACCTTACCGTATGAGTTGCTCAGACCTGTTTCCATCTTTATGTTCTTTAACCAAGATGGCCCATGCACAATTGCCCACCTTTTCCAATGCTGAGAATGATGTGGTGATAGCAGACATAATCCAGCACTATCTGCTGCTGTTTGGCAGGCACGCACATGAGCAGCTAGAGCCGACCGCCCTGTGGAACAACCTAATATGTCAGACTGCACAACCCAGTTATGACCAGGTCTGGCATCATTGTACTGATCTGCTTCGCAAAGCCCGTTGGCTTGCTGCTGCAGTCCAGGGGGATCACTTCACCACAGGGGAGCATGTCATCCATCCCCCCGACACGTGTGGAGGAGCTCCTGGCCAGCCTCTTGGCACCTGCCCATCTGGACCACCAACAATCACTGGACCCCTTCATGGAGGTGGGTGTCACCCACACACCAGCTGAGGAGTATGCAGGTAAGCACACAGGGCACATCAGTAGACTACTGTTGTGTAAACATCCACATTGGTACAGGTAGAGCATGCATATCTGACATGTCATAGATATATTGTGTTGCTGCATTGTAGTGATAAACAGATATCCAGATGTGGTAGTATTGTGGGAATTTGCCATTGATGTATGGTAGTACTGCACCCAGCCTGTAGCAGTGCCACCGGTGTGGCCACTGACATTGCATCTCTCAGCCTCTTATGTAGGTCCCTCCGGGATAACAACAAGGCAGCAGCCTGTAGCTGGTGAGTATGTTTTATGTAGATGCATGCCGACACACTAGGCATGTAATGGTGATGGTATATTCCATGCACACTTCTAACACACCTACTCTGTATGCATGCCGTACATGTGCATGTATTATTGCTTTGAAATGCACGGTCTCACAAGGGAGACCATGATGGGGTATTGGAAGGGTATGTCACACGCCTGCATGATAACTAACATCCTGTCATTGCGGAATATGCCCACAGGGAGTAACACACTGTTAGTAGACATAGCCTACAGTAGTGACATGTTCTGAACAACACCCATATACAATGCAACACCAGTGTATATACCTGTAGGACAATGCCAACTGCTGCAGAGATACACTATGGCATAAGGCAATACAGTAGTCCACATTATCAGCTGGGTCTAGGCTGCAAGATGTGGTGTTCAGTTTATGGGACACTGCAAAGTGACATAAATGTGTAGGGCTTACCTGTCATACATCTTCATAAAAGTTGAGGGGGGGGGGTCTTAGCATGACACACCAGTGCACTGCAGCAGGGATCTGAAGGATGGTAGGAATGGTTCTATCCACACATAAGTTCAGGACCTGTGGCAGCCATAATCCTACCCACACAGCAATAGTGATGGCATTGTGTGAAGACCATGGGATGTGCACATGATTAGACCTTGCAGTCATGCAGAATAGGGGGACATGTGTAGGGCAGACTGAACATACACTGGCATAAGCAGATGGCCCACGCTGGTATACCCCTGCCATGAGCAGTGACTGCTGTAGTACACACAAGAGGTGTGATAAACCATCATGATATGGGTGTGCACACATATGCCCACATGGTGTGTATGCATTGTAATCAGCAGCCACACACCTAACAATCTGTAGACACTGCATGTGACAGTACAGGACATATGTCACATACTGGGCTTGTGTGCTGCTAAGATATGTGGTGATGTGGTCCCATGGAAGATCAAGGATGTGTGTGTAAAATCAATAAAGGTGTGTACACCCCCATAGCCATGGTATGCTCTGTTGGTTGTCAGTATAAGAGTATTGCAGTGGTCATACATGGTCTGTTGATGTTGACAACTGTAAGTCAGGCATCAAGCATTCATCAATGATAACAGTCTACATATCCCAGGTATGTGTTGCTGAAAAACATAGGGGCTGTGAGAAGTAAAGCTGACATATCTGACACAATACTACACATTCTGCAATGGGTTGTACACCTGTGAGTTGTGGTGCACAGTACATGGCAGGGTGCAGAACAGGTGCAGTGGTATCCAGGGGAAGGGGCATCACCTAGTGACACAGCACATGCATCACATCCATGTATACTATTGTTAGCTTGGATTGACTATAGCTGAACTGCATGTTGTTCTGTACCATATGTTCTGCATGTTGGCAGATGGGTAATAGGAGGACTGATTGTGCTATTATTGTGCAACCTCACCTGTATGTGTGTGTGTGTGTGTGTGTGTGTGTGTGTGTGTGTGTGTGTGTGTGCATGTGCATCCTGGTGGTTAGTTAGTTTGCCTGAAGGGTCACTCTGGTGAAGGGGAGGGAGGTAGATGCATGTATGATGCGTGTGTGCATGTGCGTGTTTGTGTGTGCGGTCATGCATGCACATGTGTGATTGTGTTGTGTTCATATGGCTGTACCCCCCTTTGGGACCATGCAGTACATGGACATGGACTGCCACATTATACAACAGGAATACCTGTTGTGTGTAATCACAGGACAGCAAATAGTATAATATGGTCTGTCACATGGAATAGGCATCTAGAGGGAAGGTAGACTCCAGGTACACACTTATAATCGCAGTCAGCAGAGAGGTCATCTACAACCCATGTATGCAGCTCTACAGATACATTGGGGTAGTAAGAGTCAACACCAGGGAGTGTATCCAAATATTACAGGTGTCACATGATGGGCTGATGGAGCAGCATATCTGGCATGTACTGAGCATTACATACACATGACACACCAGTGGGAGGTATTATAGATACAACATACTAGCCCACACATATAGGGGCCATGCACATCATTTCTGACCATACAGAGGGTGCATACCGACTGACAGCAGTGAGGCCATGTAAATTCACTACACACAGGTCAGGCAGGTAAATTAGCACCAGGCCTTGTGTGGTGGCCACTTGTGTGGGCATTTAGAGGACTGTGATGATAACGAGTGGTATCAATGTGTGTATGTTAACAAGTGTAATGCAGGATGGATTAACACAAGGACATATATGTGGGACTGTCTGTAAATCCATGGACAGGTAGGTATTACGGAGGTGTTTGTGTGTGTGTGTGTGTGTGTGTGTGTGTGTGTGTGTGTGTGTGTGTGTGTGTGTGTGTGTGTAGTATTATACAATGCCGTACAGGTTTTAAAGTGCATTTATTTTTCCCCCACAGGTGGCGAGGTGTGTCAGGGTCCCTCCTGCATGCAATCTGATGTAGGTGTCCATATAGACACTGATGATGATGATGATGATGATGATGATGATGATGATAATGTTGAGACACAGGTGAGGTTGTCAGAGCCCGACACTGCACCAACATTTGACTTCCCCCTTTTAGCCACCCCATCCCCGCACCCAGTTTCAGTGTCTATACCCACCCCATCACCAGTGGCCATAGCAGAGGGACAGCTGGCATTCAGTGTCAGTGCACATGAAAGTGTGGTAACCATGCCTACTGTGTCTGGTTGCAGCAGGCATAGCCAGATGTCCAGCAGGCTGCCACATAGGCAGATGTCCCAGGGTACTCATGGTAGGGCAGCTGGACATCATGCCCCTGGCAGAGGCGACATAGCTGCTACCAGCAGAAGCATGTTTCAGGCTGTAATGGCAGCACAGGCACGTACTGAGCATTACACCAGACAGGGCCTTAGGCTGCAGAGGCTGCTCTCATATCTGTAAGCAACAACCTCTGTGAGCTGTCAGTGCCATCCTTGCTTATACCAAGCACATGGATGGACGGCATGATGAGATGATGGCTCTCATTGGCTGTGGTGTGTCCATGCTTCAACGTGTGGGGGGGATGCGGTGACACCTGTGTGGATGTGCAGCACCACCAACAGCTGGCAGTCAATGTGGATGTTCTAGGACACCAAGGAGCTCAATAGTGGCAGTAGCAGCCCCGGCAATGCGGGGTGTGTGCTGTCCACATCACAGCAGGCCATGTGCACATTGTCCTGACCAGTCCCAGGTGGGACCTGGTACCAGAGGACAAATGTCATCAGCAGGTGAGAGTAGCACATTGGGGCCTGTAGCTGGATGTGCCCGTGGAACCCCTGGCAGGCACAGTCCACGTGTCCATGGCCAGAGGCAGTGAACTGCACACCCTGCCAGGTTTGGTCTGCAGCTGTCCATAAACACCTGTGTAGGGCAGCCACATGGCAGAACTGTGTGTATGCATACCCCACACACTATGCAAACATACCTAGGGCAACCTCATACCTACAAACACCACATCACCGCCTCACCCACACACATGGTGTCAAATGTCCTCTGCAAACCAACACCACACCCTGTGGATATGATGATATCTGTGCCCCATCCCCCCTGTCATATCCATCATCGACAGGACACAGGTTGATATGGTTCTGATGCACATGGTGACTGTACAGCAGTGTACCACAGTTCTGCAGTGTAACATGTTGTAGAGAGTAGAGTGTGAGGCATATTTGGCGCAATGATGCCTTATAGCTGTTAGTAACACTGGTCGGTTGTGGTCTCTATAATGTTATCCAATTGTGTGTTGTAGGGTGTGTATGTGTCACTAGGATGCCCGCCCCATCTCTGTCATCCATACCATCGATGCAGGGACAGGCTGATATGGGTCTGATGCACATGGTGACTGTACAACAGTGTACCACAGCCCTGCCTGTGTAACATGTTGTGGTAGAAAGAAGATTGTGAGGCATACTTGGCAGGTAGTGTAGCTGTGATGCAATATGACTAATATAATAGCTGTTACTGGTTGATCGTTATCCATGTGTCATATTGCACAGGTACAGTCAAACATATTTCACAGGTTACTATACCAACTATTGCCTGTGCTACATGGACAGGTGGACCACTGAGCCATGTATACTCTGCAACCTGATGCAACTCTGGGACTGGACCCCTACCTATCTATGTTGTAATACTGACGTGTGTAGTTTACAATGCACACACCATACAGTATTTAGGGTGAGGTGTGGTGTGCATGGTAATATGATGAGAACCATCCCATGTACCACAGTAATGTGGGAATATGGTGCTATTTGGGATATTATCTATAGTGACATACTGTCATACTACTGTCATATACACACACACAGCAACAGCTAGACACACAGATACAATACAAGGGTTCCTCTGAACTACCTTGACCATGTCTCCAATGTCTGTCTTTAGGCTGCACACACATCACATGCATAACTGGCTTGGACTGTGGTAACAGTTACCTGTATGATTGATGGTGACAGTGGTGACCATAACATGATACATGGGACATATACCTGGTGTACTTTGGTGTAATAACAGTGTACACAGCAACCACACTCCCCACTAGATATTGTACTCTCCTAGAACCCATGATGACATTCTGCCATACCCATCACACATTGGTGGCCATGCCATACATACAACCATAGTATAATCATTGGTATGGACTTACTATGCCATCTCTCATGCACATGCCACATGCATGCATAGTAGTCAGTGTAGGTTGGCTTGTGTGTTACATATCCCAGCTGGATTCCTGCCATCTCACATTCAACAGGGAGGTTTGATGGTGACAGTGTGGACCATATATGATACATGGGACATATACCCTGTGTACTGTGGTGTAATAATAACAGTGCCACAACCACATCCCCCCCCACTAGATATTGTTTCTGCCATACCCACCATCACACATTGGCCATGCCTGCCACATGCATAGTTGCCTGTACATATCCCAGCTGGATACCTGCCATCTTCACATCTGTACAGGGACTGACAGTCATTAGCTTGTCACACTGTCAACATTAGTACTGCCATGATACACCATGACAGTGCTGTACAGGCCTCATATATGTCTGTGTGGTGCATGTATTGTACATGGCACAGGTTATCAGGCTGGGCATTGCTGTGATATAACAGCTAAGCTGATTTTCACACTGTTTAAGTGCTGAAACTGCCTTAACCACTCTTTATCTGACAGTCCTTTTCCAGCAACAAAATGAACAGCCTTATACTGAAGTCACAGCACTTAACCACTATACCATGACCACTGTGGAGACAGCTGTTGTTATACCAATATAGCTGTCAATGCACATACTGAGTAGTATTGTACAACTGCATTTAGTTCCTAATTTGTGTAGTCCTTATTAATATGACTGTTGCATCACATATGTTGTTTTATCATTATGTGCACATAGCAGATACATGTGGTGAGATACATGTGGGAGGGTATACACAACTGTGACGTTTACTCATGACAGGAATATGGTTGTATACATATCATAGGTGTATATATATCTACATGTACATACACATGTATACTCATACATATGTCTGTATACACATCTGTATAGTGCTACATATATATGGCCATGTGTACATCTCTTCGTATGTACATATGTATATATATATATATATATATATATATATATATATATATATATATATATATATACACACACACACACACACACACACACACACACACACACACACATACACACACACACATATATATATATATATATATATATATATATATGTATATGTATGTTTATATAGCTATATATGTATGCACATCCTATGTGTACAGATATGCCTAGTTATGTTGGTATATATAGATATCTATTATTATATGTGCATACATATCTATTCTGATATACCTACTACTGTCAATATATCTGTAGATATCCATACATATGTATCACTATCTGTATATGTGTAGACATATATTGCTGTGTATATGTGTATATCTGGGTATCTATATGTATATCTATGTGCATATAGGTACCCCTCTATATATGTCAATATGTATATGTGTAATTATATATATAGCTATCTGGATAATTATATGTACATATATTTTCACTATATGTCCTGTCCATGGAGTGTAGCCCTACCCAAGCCCCTATAGTCCCAACTTCGTAGTGCAAGGGGATGTCAGGTATGTATAGCAGGTATATTAGTAGACTATTGCTACTGTAATTGGGATTGTCTTCACTGACATGGTGTGTATGGGAGGTCACATCTGCTTTTCACATGTGCGCCAATGGTTACTGACAGACATCCTAAGGACATCATAGTACAGTACCACTGCTAGCACATAATGCCCCTGTGGACTGCAGCAGTGATATTGACCAATATATGTGGACATTCTGACACACTCTGTACAGTCCAGAGTTATACACAGAACCCCTTAGTGCAATACATGTAGATGGGTATAACACATAATTACTGGCATACATTTGCCACCATAGGTTATGCATTCACACACCCATGTCTGTCCTGACACATAGTAACCGCTGGTACA
Organism: Protopterus annectens; assembly: GCF_019279795.1. NCBI lineage: Eukaryota > Metazoa > Chordata > Ceratodontiformes > Protopteridae > Protopterus > Protopterus annectens. The sequence goes on along the minus strand of NC_056742.1, from coordinate 107,841,293 downwards.
GGGGTGCAATGCCCACATATTACCCACTAGATATTGACATACATCTGTACAGCATCCCACTGCTCTGTCTGACATACATGACTGTTAAGGGAGGCCCAGCAGCAGTACATCTGGCAAGTATCTGGACATGACATCTCACTGGGTAAGTACACTAAGCTGCTAGGCATGTAACAATGCACTATACAGGCTACAGGCAGACTGGCTCAACACTGGCCTACATCTCCTATGGGTGAATGCACATGTACCTGCATATATAGCAGGCTCTACAGGCATGTCACCGCACAAGGTAAGATACACCTGTGTGAAAGTGCATAACCACAACCAATGTGAACACAGCCACAAACACATATGGTAAGCTAGCATAATATTATGGTATATGGACTATCTGTTCAATACAATCCTCATATGTGCCACTCACAGACTAACCCTACATATACTGGGCTGCTACACAGTTTGGTCTGATGCCTGTCTGTGGTATGGGTCATGTGTGTGTATGGCCCTACAAACATGGAAGCCAGTACTGTAACATACAGTGGATCAGCATGTAACATCAGATAGGATGGGACCTAGAACAATGAAATCTACCACAGTCTGTACACAGGCCAAAGTACATATTAACAATACACACACTGTTGACATTCAGCATAAGTACACAGTCCTCAGTACTGTACAAACAACCACAGAATGTCCAGGTTATGTCATCAAATATAACCCCTACTGTACATAACATGTGTAGCAGTTTATCTCACTGGCTTATCAGATGTGATGACACTAATAATGGTGTACAACACATATGCACCTTTTAATGCATGACATATGTACAAAGGTTGACAGAGTTGTGGCTGGAAGCACATACACAGGGCCAATATTGACATGTTGCTGTGATAACCTCATACATTTACTGTTGTAACAGGGTTTGTTGCAACATATGTCCTATGAGGAGTATGAAGTCAGTAACTGTCACGGCTTTCGCCATCTACAGACTGCAATCCTCACTCTACCTTCTGCTGTTCACAGATAGATGCTCTGTGGGTAACACATGACACCAAAGGCACAACATACTTCCCAGTCTGCAGATGACCCTACAGATGGGGATTCCTCATAAACATAGAACTGACATAGCAGGTATGAAAACATGTAGGATAGCCATATCCACACACACACACTGTTAAACCAACATTACTCCAAATGCAGTATAGCAGCACTTACAGTCTGTCATCAGGTCAGGCACATTCCCCTCCTGTGTGTTGCCCAGTTTCAATGTGTATGTTGTTAGAGGTAAACCCCCAATGCATCTGAGATGCTGTTTGCCAAACAACAGATCTAGTTTCTGTTCACAATGAATGAAAAGGGCCAACACCAACATGATGTTCCTGGATATTGGAGTGTGTTTCCATGCAATTGGCTATGGGAATGTTACCACAGCTGTTTCACATGCAATCAGCTAGGGAAGGGCTGCAATTTATGCAGAGGCCATCAGCTGATCATGAGCATCACTTAAAATACACATGCAGCTGCCTAAGCAAAGCAGGTGTAGGTCCCCACATCCACCAGAGAGGGAGTGAGAGAGGCAAACAGAGGGAAAGACAAGTCAGGGAGGGGTGGGAGAGTAAAACTTAAGCATGTGTGTGTCACACACCTACCAGCACAGGGTATCAAACTCATGACTACTATGTAGTGCTATCACATTTCTATGCAGTTACTGGATGTGCCACATAGGTTACATGTTGTGGAGCCAGCAGAATGTATATGTGATGGCGAGTGACATCGGCAACAGGGATATGGCAGCTATACGGTAGGTGTAGTACAAATGCCTGTCCACATGAACAGGTGCCAGTGTCAACACGCACACACACTGACACGCTTGGCAGGGCCAGGAATACAACCCATCACTAGTGAGATTGACACAACACATTACTGTGAAGGTATCACATGCACCACAGGGGTCATACAGAGGGTATATGGGGAAAGGGTATGGGGAGGTGTCTGACATCAGACAGTATGCTGCAGTATGCCAGTGGTGGTGGTAGTGAGTGTGAATGTGAACATACGCATCATACAGCACACAGACACACACACACACACACCACATACACACTACACACACCACACACATTTGCACACACGCACACACACACACACGCACGCACACACACACACACACACACACACACACACACACACACACACAGTGTCAGTATTGACATGCAACAGTGTGTTGATTCACAGGTGTATAGTGGTGAACTGTGCCAGATGGCTATACAAAGCTAGGTGATGGGTCAATTGTCTGCATTGTGGCTCGTGTGCATTGTATTCACCATCCTGTCACCTGGGTGACTAATGCGTGTGGGCAATGCTGTGCATTGCTTGCCCTGTATGTGTTCTTAAGTCCATGACATGGACTATGTCTGTGATGTGCACACTTTCCACATGCATCTACAGTGACATGTGGAACTGTACCTGGGGTGTCTGGCCCTTGTTGTGTACACAGATTATCATCAGATGTGCCAGTCCTGGCCTCATGTTGCAGGAACTGATAATGGACAGCAGGTTTACCCTGCACCTATATTGATAGCATGCTAACGACATTCCCTGCTGTCAGTGGCATCTGTCCATACAGGGCATGTTTTCAGGCATGTCCTTTGTGGGTCACATTTGATGGCACCACAGGTGTTGCAGGTGTCCAGTGAGGAACATGGATTGGACAGATGGTCAGGGTGCCATGTCCTGCAATCACTCCATAGTTACTATCAGTGGGCATATACAGTGTACACTAGGGATGCTAATTTGCCTGGCCTTGATGTCACATGTATGGGTATGGATCTGCACCCCAGCCTCTCAACTATTTCACATCTGTTATCCCTGTATGGTTATATACTAGGGCCACCATATATGAAATTGCAACATTCAGCCCAGTTGTTACTCACAACCACCTTCACACAGGATACACACACACACACACACACACACACACACACACACACACACACACACACACACACACACACACACACATATATCATGTCATGACATCAGCAGGATTGCCAATGTAAAGGTCGAAGCTGTTATCATAACATCCAGAACTGTGGGTGGAAACACCTACCTAACTAATTTATCATACTACAGCAGTACACAGTTATAGGACTACAACCATCCCAGAGATGTATTTCTAGGTGGATGACATCAGCCTATAGCGACAGACACACAGTTGCCAAGGCTGGGGAGAACTGTATTTCTAGGTGGATGACATCAGCAGCTTTACCAAAGTAAAGCATTTCAATTGTAAAAATGCATTGCTTTCTACACAGACCCACACACACACACACACACACACACACATACACACACACACACACACACACACACACACTAGGTGGAAGACAACAGCAGCCTTACCAAAGTAGAGCATTTCAATTGTAGGGAGTGTGACTACCCTAAAAAAAATTGCTCTCTACACAGACAGTGAAAGACAGACACACATACACACACACACACACACACACACACACACACACACACACACACACACACACACACACACACTTGCTAAGGCAATACATTTTAAAGCTGTTTCCCTCTACTCAGTCTCCTATAGATTGCTGAGGGGTGATGTATGTTTGGCTTACAAGACATCTGCAAACCCCACACTTATGAATCTCTTGCATATTTGTTAAGTCAAACAGTACCAGAAATACAAGGTCTACTGACCTGAATGTTTTTTTCTGTGACCTAAACAGAGCATGCCGAAGAGACAGATATATGCCCCAGAGACCCCCCCCCCATGGAACAGGCTTCTCATCTATGTGAAGCTGAGTTTGTCTATTACCCAGCATAAGCCCAACCTAGACCAGTGTATGGGGAATAGGAAATTTAAACCGGGCCTGAAACCCATGTCCCTTACTTGCTGTGCTGGAATATGGCCTACCCATCATAGCAGTGGCATCAAAATGCAATATTTCTTCTCTTCAGTTAACATCCAATATCATGTGCAAATTTATCACCAGAAAATCAGAACATCAGTAATCTAGCTAAAGCAAATTGGCTACCTGCATAATAAAGAGACAAAATTACTACTGTACTCCTTAAAACACAAACTTCTTTAACAAAACAACTACCTAGCAGTTACTAGTTGACTCACACTTCAGAATTGTTACCACAATCCTCGATCTCTCCCTGGGTCTGATTCAGCTGTTCTTATCCCAAGAAACAAACTGCGCTGTGCTGATCACATTTCCTCGGTACTCTGTATTAGTCCTCTAGCTCCAGAAAAAAAAAACTTTCACCCTTTCAAGTAATTCTGAACAGAAATGAAAAAAAAACATCTTTTTAACAAGCAATATGTAACTGCTTCCTAGTCAAGGGAATAACATAAATAAAACTCTATTTCCTATTCACTTTCCTCTGACCCCATTCTTCATCACCTTTGATCAACATAAGGCTTGTATATTATCCCCTAATGTTATCTCCCTTCTCTTTCTTCTTCTTCTTATTTCTCACCTTCCTGTAAATATTTATAAACAGGGGAACTGTCTAATGCATATGAACATTGGAACGACTTATGAGTTTAACTCTTTTTTACTGTGAAAGAAGATAAATGACACCGTGCACCATTTTCACATGGCTGCTTGCTATTGCTTGTGTGATGTACCTTGCACTCTTGTACATTTCTTAATGTAGCATTTTAACATCCATCTGTGAAAAACCCTCCTAGCTTTATTAACTTTACTGTACAATGCTTGCTCATTTCATTGCATTTTTCTCCTCCACTACAATCTCTGGGCTGGGACTGCAAGAGGTTCATTTGGATTCAACATCTATCCCATTTAATAAATAAAGATCCCAGACCTATGAATACTCCCTTGCTAGGAAGTTTCACTAAGTTTATAACTACAGTGCTGATACTTCCTTTCCCCAAGCTTTATACTTCAACTCTTTCAGAGAACAACCCTATTAAAAATATTTAAGGTGCCTAAGTTCTACGTTTTACTTTCATGCAATTATACAATTAGGCAGCCACATCAGAAACTTGAAAGAAAACACACTCACACTAGATATATATATATATATATATATATATATATATATATATATATATATATATATATATATATATATATATATATATATATATATAAACAGAGAGAGAGGGAGACTTAAAATTAAAAAAAAAATCAAAATATATAAAAATATACACAAAAAACCCCAAAAAACACCTAGCACAGCCTGTGGCACTACTTTAGACCATCTCTGAGACTGCACAGCAGTGGGGAATGGAAAATTAACCTCAAAGAAATATTGTTCTACGATCATATAACTATTTGTTCACTGTGCCAACATTATTAAGATCTAATTTTTAGAATATTTGACATATATATATATATATATATATATATATATATATATATATATATATTTACACACACACACACACACACACACACACACACACACACACACACACGTACATATTATATAAGGAAGCTCGAAGTTTCAAAACTTTAAACTTCATATGGTCGAGACCATAAGATCAAAGTTTTGAAACTTCGAACGATTTAAATGATGATTACCGCACAGAGCAGAACATGACATTTATGATTCTCTTCACTGTAATGCAATCTCAGAGTTGGCATATTTAATTAACAAGCAGTGTGAGGTGTGTTGAAGTTTCAGACTTTCAAAACTTCGATGTTATGTTCTCAACCATATGAAGTTCTAAGTTTTGAAAGTTTGAGCTTACAAAGTAGATCCGTATGTACATATAAAAAATATAACACACATACACACACATACACATGCACACACACACACACACACACACACACACACACACACACACACACACACACACACACACACACACACATATTTATACACATATATATATATATATATATATATATATATATATATATATATATATATGTGTGTGTGTATATATATGTATATACACATATATATATATATATATATATATATATATACACACATATACACACACACACACACACACACACACACACACACACACACACACACACACACACACACACATACATAGAGAATTATAATCGGGTCTCTGGTCATGACTGGCTCATTTTGTGTTCAAGACATGGACAACAAGAAATGTACCTTAATAGCAAAGCTTGAGTGACCGGATATGATTCTCTGTAGTGCATGGAACTTTTTCTACTCCATGTACTATCAGTAACAGGAGGAAAAAATTGTATAGAAGTGCAAAGTATTTTGCTACATTTGAAATCTGGTAAAGTACTTCAATCTGCCAAACCGACAAAAGCATACTTTTCAGCTGCTTTGGTTAAGAATTCTGGACAAATCCAAAAATATTTAGGGCACAAAGGATCAAAATCAGAGACAGTTTTTAAATCTTGCTCTTAGTCATTTAAGGCATTAATAGAACAACATGTCTTGCATCAATATCATACCTCTCAACTGTCCAGATTTTCACAGAATGTCCAGATTTTTGCCTCATGTTTTTGGTCTGCTCCTGATAACATTTGTGGCTTTCTGGCAAATCACGGATGATTGAGGTCACTGATTAATATATAATAACCATCATTTGAGTTTCAGACTTCGTATCTTTCAGAAAATACACAATAATGCAAAACCTGTAATTTTAGCAACATTCTAAGTTTATAGGAGCAATATTTAAAATCTGCCCTGTTTTTAGGCCTTTGTCCCCCAATTATTTCTGGCTTTGTCCAGATTTCTTGCACTGAGAGGTTGAGAGGTATGATCAATATGCAATTTCTGAATTGTAAGAAGTATGAAAATCTAATATCTGTCATTTTGACTGACTGTAATCCTCAATGATTTATCAGAGATAAAGGGACAAATCAAAAATGAGACAAACTTAGGAACAGTTGCAAGACATGGACAGCAGGTCAAAACAAAGCTGTTTTACCTTCTGTGCCCAAGTTCAATGTTATTTGGGAGAATGTTTTTGATGCTGAGCTTAGGGGTAAGCTGGGGCAAAGGCCCAGAGTGGTATATAGCAAAGGTAGGAACATTAAGGAATGGTTGGAACTGGATGACAGAAGTATAAAGGGAAATTACAATTCAAGAATGAGTAAATGTGGGGCATGTAACTGGTATAAGTACATCAACGATGGGCCAAAAGTAGAAATTGCAGGTTTTCATAGGAACCTACAATGCCTTGGAAGGTGTAATTGTAACACTGAGATGGTGGTCTATGTGGCCACATACATTTCCTGTCAGACATTCTATGTGGGGAAAAACACTAGGTGGTTAAGAGACAGGATTGCTGAGCACACCAGAGACATTAAAAACAAGAAAACATCCAGTTCAGTTTTGTTACACTCATCTGTAAGTTCAAATTACAAAACATTTTTGTTTTTTGTAATTGATAGGTCCTACAGAGAAGATAGAAGGGGTGACCCCAAGTTAGACATAGAAATCAAGGAAACTAAATGGCAACTTAGACTGAATGCCAAGGTGCAACCTGGAATTAATGAATATATTTCTATAGCCAGTGTGTTAAAATCAAAGAAGAAACTGTGTTAGGTTATGGACATGCATGTAAGCATTATGGAATTATCATTTTTAGAAATATTGTTTTTAGAAATATTGTTTATTGTGATTTTGCTAGTTCTGTAAGACTGAGCCAGAACAGTACATATATTTGATGTATGTTATTATTACAGTTTTGTGAAGTTTTATTCTTTATTTATCATAATTTTTATTTCATGCATTTTTTATGTATTCCTTGTGAAATTATCAACAGAATTGAAAATGTTTAGGTATGGCAAGGGTTAAATTTCTGAAGGCACTGGAAAAGAAGAAGTGAATGAAAGCACATGACTCTGATGATGCTCATTGAGGTGAAAGCGCTTTGTCTTAGTGTTTTGCTGTGCCTTGCGTATTAACATTTAATAAACCAGCATTTTTAGCACAAAGCTTGTGTATGCCAGTCAAATTCTTTTTTTTGTTTTGTTATGATAGTATTATTGCTTGTAGAGGCACTGAGGAGCAAAACTACAGATATATGTAGACACTGTAATGCTTAAGATTGTTCCATGCCATCGGTCACATCTGTACACCACCATGTCATGCCATGTGGTTTTGTATTGTGCATTGGCAGTGCCATTAGTGGTCATGCTTACTAAATGCCTGATGATGTGCATCACATGCCAATATGAAAATCTTGTGCATCTTACAGAGGAACACAATATTTCTCTTATTTATGAGCTAGTGAATGACTATGGCTTTTGAGAGCCATGAATGTGGCAGATCTCTCAGGTGGTAAAGGAAACAGAGTAAGATCTTTTTGTACTTTATGTACTTTATGTTCATACACCACTGCGAGATCCATTTGGGGACTGTTATGAGGGTCCTCCTGCATAAAAGGTATGCCTGGCACAGTCCTGCCAGAGCTGTGAATGCTGCTACTGGCATGTGCTGCTTTAGTGATCAGTGCTGGTACCATAATAGTGACCTGATGGGAGTACAGGTAGAAGTAGTCAGAATGATACCGAGATGTATTGTAAACATGCAGGGCTGATTACTGCCCCTTTTTTTCCAGGTCTGATCACTGCCATTCATTTCCCTGACAGTCAAATGGGCTCTTGCAGGACACTTAAATGAGGAGTGTTGTATTTGCTATTCTGTTTTAGATAAAGAGGAAATAAAAAAGAATGTGTTTCTGGACCAGAGGAGAGGGGAAAATCTCTATAAACACAAGGGTGAGTATGATTACTGTTATATTATTGATTACTTAGGTATATCAGAGCAGCATAGAGGTACCCACTTCAATGTCAACAGTTTCATTACAATCTGACTCAACCTGTATGTATGTGTATATATATATATATATATATATATATATATATATATATATATATATATATATATATATATATATATATCTGTTGCTTTGCACACCCACATGTACATGTAGAATGTGTATGTGGGTGTTGCTTTGCACACTTGAAAACATATTCTACATGTACAGGGATACATGCACTCATTCTTTACTTACTGGGAGATGCCTGCCTTTGTCTCCCTGGACAGCATGAAAACTGCTTTATGATGCCTGACTTGCAGTGGTGCTGATAAATTCTTGCACTGTTGACATTGGCCAGGCCAGATGGACATTAGATGGTTGGAGGGTCGACATGTCAGCAAACTGTCAGCCTATGTCAGTGCCACTTTCATCTGGGATACTGCATGCATTTGTACTTTACCCATAGTGTGTTCCTTGGTGTATATCAGACTACAGTTCTGTGGGTGGAAAGCACTGACAGTTGTCTTTGTTGGTAAAAAATGGTTTGTGGCTTGTCTGCCTTTGATTCACTATACTGGCGTCTTAGGCATGTTGGTTTGCATATATGGAACTTTGTCAAAGTCCACATGGAGGGTCACTGCTGCACACAAACTCCATGGCCTATTCTCACATCACCCTCTGGTTGGTGTAGTTATCGCCCCAACCCTTGACCATGGATACTCTACCACTGTGCACCTGTATGCTCATTATCCAATATGGGGATTTAAGTCTATACAGCTGTGTGGCATGGATTCATGTTTTTTGTCAATGTTTGGAATGTCAAGTGATATGACACCAACATCCTAAATGTCGAAAGTGAAATAAAAAGAAAAAAAACCAGTAAAAACGCTTTTTTGTAGGAGGTAGTCCTTCTGCACCCCCCCATGTGACATCCCCTTCTAATTATATATGCTAACTCTGAGACTGCACTACAGTGGGAAAATGGCAAATTCCCAGTTCCCATCTGTACCCCGATCACACACTATAGGCTCCTGTTTACTCCTATATGCCAACATTGCTGATACCGACGTTTACATTTCAACCTTATGTCACTTGACATTTACAGATTTATTTTTATTTATTTATTTGACATTTGTTTACTGGGAAAGTCTGACTGGGGTCCAAGGAACCCATTTTCAGCAGAGGCCCAGGAGAAAAGCTCCAAATAATATATAAATAGTAACATCACACACAGATGTCTGTATATCATTATAGCCACTGTGTTTCCCAACCCTGTTTGTTTTAACAGCTCCACTGTTGGACTTTGTGTGCCCCTATTTTCATACATCTGAGCTCTTTCCATCCCCTGCCTTCCCCATCTGCTATTCTTAAAAATATATCTGCCCCACAACCCCCCCCCAAAAACAAGTATTTTCTTCTTTCTTATTCCCTCTCACTCTTACCTCCACCGTGTCCTTATGCATGCTCCTCTGCTTATTGTTCCTCTTTTCCTGACTTTCCTAAACTCCAGTTTCTGTGTCAGTGGCTAGCTGTCATTCTTGTAGTGTGGTGAAGTACCATATGTGCACATGAATATTTGTATGTTTGCTACATGTTCGCTACTTGGGTCTGTAAAATACCTAGGTACAATTGCAAGAAAAGTTCTTATCCCACTGGCCTTGTGAATTCTGAGAGTGGGTTCCTTAATGAGTTACTACTTGGGCTGGAAAATTTCTGCTTGTTAATTACTTTTGAGTTTAATCTCACCTGTCAGCATCTCAGTAGTAGCTTTTAAGTACGTAAAAACACAAACTTGTAACTCACAACTAAGAGGTTCCACAACCCGAGTATACCACAGCAATGGCACTGACTTCCTCTTTAAAATTGAATGTTCTCCCTGTTTCCAAAAAATCCACGCTGAAAGATGTACCAAGTTAGCTCCACAGCAATAATGGAATTTATTCTTAAAACAGACACACAAAAACAGCCAAAAAGACGCCAAGGAAGTAATTCAACAGGTTTACCCGGGTTTTGATCCCGCGCCAACGAACTTCTTCAGAATAATCTAATCATTAGTTACCTCCCCAATATATACACAAGAAATTAATTAATTAATTAAACTACCTAATTGATATGAACATTGGTACTAACACAATTGAGCTATAATTGATGGAAATAACTATAAATTCATATATGTATATAACCCAATGTATACAATTTACAAATGCATATGTCAATAAACAAACATAATTAATTAAAGACTGAAATGATTAAAATAAAATAAAATAAATACATATGTTAATATTGCAATAATTCATATTTCATTAAAATTGCAATGCTCAAACATAATACAATATTGATGCTATGACTGTGAAAATGTATATTTATATTAAATCTTCATAAATACATTTAGATACCCCCATATGCTATCCAAAGAATGTATGTATACATATCATTATTCCTACCCTATATTTTAATACTAATGACATATAACCATGAATGGCTTTGAAGGAATATTATTATAATAACTATACAATTCGTACAATAAGCACAAAAAGGCACAAAAAACCATATTATATACTAGTGTGTAATAACTTAATTACTTACTACCTTATGTTATATTGAACTATTTATCTATAAAAATATTTAAAATATTAATTATATATGTATTTACCTGGACTAGATGACATTTAAACAAATAATGTACTAATGAACTAATTTAACATCTACCCTTAATGTAATTTTTCATAAGGATAGGTTTGATTGTACAGTATTCATTGAGACCAGGCCAATTATGGGCATTCAACAGAATCTGCCACTTTAACTCCTGTATGTCAAGGTCATATTTAGTAATTCTTCCTTGTACATCACTCAATAAATGTTCAATTATACAGAATTTAAAGTTATGATCAGTATGTAATTGGATATGCCTAACCAGGGCATTGGTGGTTTTCATGTGTTTTATATCCAGTATATGTTCTTTTATTCTACTCCTGAATTTCCTACTCGTTTTGCCTATATAAAAGGCTCTACACTGTTGACATAATGCTACATAGATTACATTAGATGTATGACAATTAAAATGTCCTTTGATCTTAATATTAATATGATTGATTTTAATTTTGTCCTGTGTGTCTTGTATGTACTTACATGTTGTACATCTTCCACATCTATAATTCCCAATTGGTCTATTGTTATTATACTGTCGTATTTCAATATTATGCTCAAAAAACTCTTTGAAGGACGTGTCCTTTTTATACACAAATTTAACCGGTCCTTTAAATATTGATGCCATCATATGTTCATCAATATACAAGTTCCAATTCCTATTAATAATATTCCTTATTATTGGTGTACAATCATCGTATACTGAAATGTATAAAGGCATCTGATCCTTATTTTCATACAAAATCTTGTTTACATTTTGATCATATCCATGGTTTAAAATGGCTTGATATATTCCTACCTGTCTCTTATTTTTCACTTCTTGTTTGATAGTTTCACATAGGATTTCTGGGTATCCCCTGCTTATAAACATACTTTGCATGAATTCCAATTCATCATACAATTCAGTCTCCTCACTAATCATTCTGGCATGCATGTGCTCGTGCTCTGAACATACCTCTCAACTGTACAGATTATTGCAGAATGCCCAGATTTTTCCCGATATTTTTGGTCCATTTTTCATAAAATAGTGTTTTTCTAGCAAATCATTGAAGATTTAAATCAGAAAATAATAACATACATTTGAGTTTTAGACTTCACACCCTTCAGAAAATTCATGCTAATGCAAAAACTGTTATTCTATCTACTTTCTAAGTTTGTAAAAGCAATATTTAAACATTGTCACTATATCTGTGCCTTTGTCCCCCCATTATTTATGGCTTTGTCCAGATTTCTTACTCTAACAGGTTGAGAGGTATACACACACAGACACACACACACACACACACACACACACACACACACACACACACACACACACACACACACACACACACACACACACACGCACACACACGTGCGCAATAAATGCAGATTTTTCTTGAATTTGTATGAAATGCATTACATGAGCATTTATTTCTTCTCCTCCCCTCACTAAAAAGTACATCTGATCATTCTCAAAAGACACACACCAATAAAGTTTAAGGATCATAGGGTCATAGGAGGTTACTAGGCTATCAACCTGGAGGTCATTTCAAGCCTAGCCGTTTCATCCCAATGTAATACCATAGATATTCGCCAATACCCAGGATCGTATTTATTAACGACTATGTCCAGGAGAGTGGTGTACGCTATCCCCAGTAAGAATTGATGGCATTCCATCCACTCGTCCAGGTTCCTTTTGAACAGTGTCATAGAGGTGCTCTGCTTCACATGAATTGGCAGGCTATTCCAAGGATGCGGTAGTCACTGGGAGACAAATCTGTCCTCCAGTGCATCCTATTCAAGTCATAGGCCATATTTAGGTCCCTGGAATGGATAGTTCTAGTCCCGTTTGATTTATTGTTGTGCAGAAAATTTATTATGTTTGGGTTCGAGATTGCTCTGTAAACCATGCATAAGTCTCCACTAAGAAGTCTATAGAATACTGAATATAGTGACAGGGACTTTAGTTGGTAAAGCAGGTGCTGGAGTGCCTTGGTCTTCTTAGTTAGAAACCTCTGAGGTCTCTTCAATTGCTGCAGGTGCATTGCACGGTGCATACCGAAAGGTGTGTTATACTCAATTATGAGCCTGATTAGTGATGAGTATAGAGGGGTTACAGTCTCCTTTGTTCTAGAGGTGTCGCCTTTACTAATCAAGTGTGTTACACAGAAGGCCTTCCTTACTGCAGTAGACACATGGTGGTCAAAGTTAAGGTCACAGTCTATTTGTGATCTCAGCTGTCTCACCACTCCATAGGTACATAGGGCATTGTTGTTAATTTGTTAGTGTTAAGGAACATTGTTTTTACAGAACTGAATGATGATGCATTTCTTTGCATTCAGTTTGAGACCATGACTAACACACCAGTCATTGGTCTACATAAGACTCTCCTGAAGTATACTGACATAATTTGGGGATTCAGTAATTGCACCCAGTTTGCAGTCGTCTGCAAACTTGGTTAGCCACACGCACTTAGTTTTGACCTGAACTTCTGAGAACTATATGCCAAACAGTAGGGGGCCCAGCACTGACCCTTGTGGCACCCCACTGGTTACAGGTCTTCTGGTTGATGTGAAGTCACCCACTTTGAGTGTGTTACCGGTTTGTGAGCCAGATGGCAGCCTATTTTACAAACCGGTCACATACTATAAAAGTTAAGACATTCATTCATATTTTTAATTAATAAATGAATGAATGAATGAATGAAAGACATTGTTTAGTCCAAAAGTAACTTCAGAAATTCCTATGATATCAATGCAAAAAATGCTTTGCGCTCCTCTACCTCAGCCACCCCAGAATGATGAAAACATGAAACTACTCGATGAAAGACATATGGGAACTATTGTGTATATTACAGTTTCATTCAAAAGAAATATTCAAGGACAAAAGGCAGTTAAATACTGCAGCTCAATCAGTATGTCTTCATGAGTGAATGAGGCAAGGCAAATTCCACAGTTACAACAGCTGTCATCCAGGATTTCTTTGCAGAATGGCTGCTTCATTCTTCTAAAGCTATCATCTACTTGAGGTTGCTGGTGATGTCGCCACAGAAATCCCTCTAGGGATAAAAGTAAGCATCTGTGACAAGCCTATTGAGATTAGGCCTAAAATAAAGCTGATTGTACTGTCTTGTGACTCCCTGTTCCCTGCCAGTAAAGCTATCAGCTGTTAGCAGCACACTCTCTAGTATACAACATGGGTTCAGGTGGTCTATTCCTACCATCCCCATTGCCCCCTTAGTACCTAAAACTGACAAAGCAGCCATATTATTATAGTCATATGGCAGCCTGGTTTGTCTGCTAAACTCTGATGATCCACACTCCTACGTACAGTACAGAGTCGATTATCTGAACTAATTGGGACCTAGGGTAGTTTGGATAATCAAACTGTTCAGATAATCAAACTGGATAAAAAATTTCTAAAAATGCTGAGACTTGATGCGAAGAGCTCTTCAGACTGGACACATTTCAGAAACTTCATGACACACCCCTTCTCGAATGTATACAACTAAGTCCAAGTGCAGTTATTTTCAGTATTGCAAAAGTGATGGTCAGAAATACTGGCATTCAATGCCCGAGACTCTCTTGCCGTTAACTACTTTATTCATGATGCCCTTGGAAAGTGTCCACAACACGCACTTGTTCTCTTCACCTACCAACTTATTCATTATCACAACATAACTCCATGCAGGAACCAGCAGAAATCCAAGATGATTAAATTTTTAATCCAAAGTAAACGTACGTAAAACAAGCCACAACACACAGTCTCGTAATCCAGTTAAGCGCGCTTTCACTCTGCAAATGCAAAGCTTCTTCAGAACTGAAAGGACAGTTACATCAAACGCTTTAAATACAAATCTAATAATTGAATAATTAGTTTTCTTAAAAAGATATATGTGCATAGTTAGTGTTAAATAAATGTTAAATGTTAAACTCACATACCAATTTGTAATGTTATATCAAATATACATTTGTAAATGCATCGCTTTACATTTTCTTCCTATAATGCAGAATAAAAATACTAATACTAATACGGTTCCTATGAACCAGAATACACTGGACTTATGTCCACAAAAATAAACCTATCACTAAAGAAGCTATATTTTATATATAATATAATAAAAATCAAACTAATAAAAATAAAACTTCACAAAATCAAAAAATAAATCATATCTCACATGACATAATAATTACTTAATTCCCTAAATGGATAATAAAAGTCATGGAATTCAGAAAATATATGTGTAAATATATTGTGTATATATTGAATGTTAAATCTATTAATAAACCTACTCTAAAAATAAACCAATTTTGTCATTTGAATAATAATGAATTATCCAGGAGAAGTTTATTTAATCCACCATCTAACCCTTTCTTAAAACTTTTTGAAGAAATGGTCGAACGGGAAGTAAGACATACTCACCACTACAACGACCCCCCTAAAAGTAATTTGTCAGTGGTGTAGGTGGATTGGATACTCTAAATTGGCCCTAGGTGTGAGTGCGTGCATGTGTGTGCCTTCAGTGGAAGGTTGGGAGTCGGGCTGGCAACTCAACACTGTAAAAGATTCCACTGCCAATCATGAGCGGACAGGTGATCCACTGTGGCAACCCCTAACTGGGAAAAGAAGACACAAATTTTGTTAAGCACCATACTTTTCATGTTTATTGTTTCATCATGGAGTTTTGTAATTAGACGTGTTTTGAGACTCCTGGGCTTAGTGGGATATGAAGTACTTTAATGTATGTCTTTTCATGTCATGGTGATGCAGGAGCCTGTGACATCAAAGTTAGTAGCCTAGTGAGGTGTTTCCTTCTTGTATGATCTTGGGTACCTAAACCACCCAGGGACTCCAGGGACTGGTGGTCATAGACAGTTTGTCTGTAATACTCTGTATGTTTGTTAAGTAATTCAATACACAATGCCCAATGCCAACATTGTATAACATGTACAGAAAAATAAATAAAGGTACAGGTTTTAATCCTGAGCAAAGTAACACTAAATCTAAGCAGCAATGGACGTTAAATTCCATGTGGTAGGAAAGATGCACATACGGACACAACAACGCACACACAGACGCAACTCTTAGGAAGGCTGTGTTTGGATAACTGACATTTCGTACAACTGACATTCAGATGATCGACTCTCTACTGCATCCATATACAGCTGATGCAATACCTAACCTCAAATAACCTGCTCTCACAAACACAACATGGTTATAGGCCCCAGCACAGCACCACTATTGCTCTACTACATTTTACCAATATAATAAACCAACATAGAAACAATAGTCAGCTTGAGTCCACCATGTTCTTATAGTTGTCAAAGGTATTTGACACTGCCTCACATCAGCAATTACTGTTTTACTCTCCTGAAAAGGACTTTCACAAAACTCCTTGTCATGGTTACTTAGTTAGCTATCTGGAAAGCAGCAAGCCATTAAATATCAACAAACCTACTCGTCCTTTTCAACCAGTGACGACAGGTGTCCCTCAGAGCTCTATCCTGTATCCTCTCCTATTTAATATATTTATTAATAACCTCCAGACTTCTACTCACCATGCTAGTTTAGTTCAGTACGCAGATGATGCAACATTAATATGTGCAGCCTCAAAAATATATACTCTCCAAGACATTACCATCAATTTTTTCTCCTCTATAGAAACCTGTCTCGAATCAAACCTCCTACTCAACCCCATGAAAACTGTTTTACTTGAAAACGTTGCCAAAATCAAAAGCAATCTTTTACCATAAAGTCAGCAAATAATGCTGTCATTGAAACTGTAGCTCACAGTAAACTTCTAGTAATTATAATAGATGACAATCTCAAATATGACCAGCATATATTACACACCATTAAATCTACACACCAGAAACTATGTTTTCCTCATAAGATCAATGGATTCCTTTCAGATACTGCAAGAAAAATGCTAGCCACCACATTCTTACCACTAACTGTCTTATACTCTGCTCCTATCCTAACAAAATTAAACAATACTCAAAGAAATAAACTCACCTCCTGCTACAATAAAATAGCTACATTTGCTACCAGTCTCCCTCTAGGAAGCACCATTGTTATAGCTTAAAGCAATTAAACTGGCTTGAGATGCTGAAATACCTAAGATATTCACAACTCACTACAGGACACAGACTCATTCATCATCCAGAAAAAAAATCCCCTGCACAAAAAATATATTACTGTCCAGCAAGGGACCTCTGTTCTGATAATAAATTCTTACTACTCACAAATAAGCCAAATAATGTTGCAGGAGAACCATAAAAACTTTGGAAAATATTTAGAACAAAAAACAAGAACCAAAGTAAACTAAACATTAGAAGTTCAGGGTCATACACCAGAAAGCGCCAACTAAGAACAACATTTTTAATAAGAACAGAAATAAGTCAAAATACATTTAGGGCCTTCATCCCTATAGTACATAGGTAGTTCATTCTGATGAAGACCCAGGTACTATAGGGATGAAAATGCTCAATATATTTTAATTTATTTGCCATTCTTAGATGGAGCTTTGTGGTGTGTGACCCTGAATTTCTAATATTGCAGGACACTCACTGTACTCCCAATACATTGCTAAACTATGGAATAGTATCCCCACACAAACAAATTTCTTCGACAGACTGCTTAAACAACATCTTAACCAATCCTGGTCCTGCACATTCTCATCACCAGGCTAAGACTTTGAGCTCACCGTACAATATTCTTCAAATACTTTCCTCAAACAGAATAGTCTTAACCTCTCACTGAAAAGACAAAACAATATTTATATATAACTGCTACCTGTACAATCCACTAAGTTCCATATGGGCTTTCCCTTTAGTAACTGTCACCTCTGTAAAATCTTGGAATGTATAAATGTAACCACTGCTTGTATAGACATATAAATAGAAATGTAACTACTCTGTGTTTAACTGAAAGTAAGTATAATGCAATGTAAACAAATGGAGCTTTTCTCCAGACCTCCGCTGAAAATAAATATTACCCACTCTGACTTTCCTGGTAATGAAAGACAAATAAATAAACGAATAAATAGTGTGTGACTTTTTCAGAAGGTCACAATAGTGCGGAACTGGAGATTTGTCCTCTTCTTGTGACAGAGCAACCTCAAGGATGGTATAGCTAGACCCCCACTCACATAGGTAGAACTCATACACGCATGTATTGACTTTTTGTCAGTACGATATTGCAGTACGGGGGGATCAGGGAATTTGGCCTTTCAATGGATGTTCAGATATATATATATATATATATATATATATATATATATATATATATATATATATATATATATATATATATATATATATATATATATATATATATTTCTAAATCAACAGCTGATTGTTGCATGCAGCTACTGCAGCTTCATTCCTAAATCACCAAAAAAAGTCTAAAAGATACAATTAGACTATTTCAGTCACACTTTCATTAAGTGTTTTTTGCATGAAAAAAATGATAAACTTTTGTTAGAACTAATAAGGTTTTGTTGCTGTAGTGCTGGGATATCCACATTCTTTTTAATAAAATAGGTGATGATTTTCTGCAATGAAAGTTCACTGTCACTGAGTTTATCATAAATTTAAACTTTTGAACTCTTTTTCTGTGTTCTATAAATGACAGCTGAAAGATATGACTATGTTTCCATTTAATTTGTCATTTTCCAGTAAGTGGTACAGACAAAGAGGGTTGGGAACCTGGATAGTTACCCAGTTTGCCAACCAGAGATGCTAGCTCTAGTTATGAAAGCCACAATTTGTTCAGGTTGTTGAGGGAAAATGTTCTGTAAATTAATGCTTGCAAATTAGAACCACCTCCTACAGAAAATGATTATTCAGTTTTAATCTTGCAACTCATCTCAACCAAGCAGACACAATGGCTGATCAAATACCCCCATACTCTTAATAATCATACACCACCACAAATTATTGCACTCAATATTTATGTGCATGCCTTTGTATTTATATATGTATGTATATGTGATTGTTTTATTTATTTAAAATTTGATAACCCCAGGCTAGATTACAGATCCATAGACTATTTTCAAACCATCTAGGGTATATCAAATGGAGAAAATATGTCCCCAATAAAAATATTGAAGATAATACATAATAAAAACTACACATATATTTATATATATATATATATATATATATATATATATATATGGGTTCCTATTAGATGACTGAAGATGCATTCTATCAAATGCGTCTTGGTCAAACTTAAAACAATGAAAAGGCAAAATAGCAAAGCGGCTTTTAAGTGAATTCTTTCCCAGGGAAAGAATTTGCTTGGCCGCTTCCATTACTTTGCCATATTTGGCACTGTAGTGCAATCTTAGAGTTGGTATATTTAAGTAGGGGGGTGTGGGGGGGGTGAAGCCTCCCACTTTATGTATTATTTCAAATTTTTTTTTTTTTTTGGAACAGCGATTTTTTTTCCCCTTGGAAAAAAATCACTGTTCTGATCTTTCGAGATTGTAAGCTTTCACTTACATGGGTTCAATTATTCATTGTTCGCTTTTTTAAGCGTTAAATGATATAATATAGATCCGTATATATATATATATATATATATATATATATATATATATATATATATATATATATATATATATATACACACACACTATATGAGATGCTTAACAAGGCTTTACTGGAAAGGCTTACCCAGGCTCTGCTACAATTTGATGTGAGGGAAAGGTTAGTTTGCTTTTTATTTGTTATATTTTGTATTACTTTATTGCCTTTTTCTGTTTTGTATACTGTGATTTCTTTTCTTTGCAGTGTGTTTTACTTGTTATTCTGCTTTTAACTACATAGTAAAGCTTGAAAAGAGACCACAGCTTTGTCTCTTGTGAGTCAGACAGAATTTTTCCCACCCACCCACATGGTTACTGTTGTGTTCTTAAACACCACTGTCTTTCTAGTTGCCTGCCCCTTACGTTAGTTTGACCATGTATCTCATTTCCTCTCTGCTTTTACTGGCTGGTGTGAGTAAGCACAAAATTATCATTTTGTGAAATCACTCCCTTTTAACTATTTAAATGTATTGGACATCCTACTGTATTCCATAGTATCAGAATACAAAAGTGACCACCCCCTTTCAATCTATCTTGCTGTTTTAAAAATAGTGACTCTCCACTAATACTTAACATTTTAGACAGGTAAAACTTAAGTTAGCTACTTTTACATCTAACTCCTCTAGTGTACACTGCAGTGTTTAGGATAAACCATTTTTTTCATCTTACCTTTAAGCATCTATTGCAAGACCGCCAGTTATTGGAGAGCCCACATTCTGCCTCTCAGTAGTCATAGGTTCATAGGTTCATAGGTGTGTACTAGACTAATTGCCCTGGAGCCTTTACAAACCTAGCCCATAGGATTACCCTAGCATCGTGCCACCCAACCTTAGTTCACAGTGCCTCTATTGAGTAAAGCCGCTGGAGTGATCCCTGGGGTGAATTTTCTATTTCCCATCAACTCATCAAGATTTCTCTTGAAGAGTGCCAGTGAGGTGCTCTGTTTGAAATATATGGGAAGTCTATTCCATAGCGTGGGCAGTGTCTGGGTTATGAACTTGTCCCTCCAGCTTGTTCTGTTGATTGTGGTAATGAAGTTGAGTTCTCTGGAGCATGTGATGTGGAGGGATTGGGATTTCTTTAGATGTAGCATTTCTAACAGAGCTAGGTCAGACATGGCTTTGTATGTCAAGCAGAGATTGCCTTTAAGTAGGCGATATGAGACAGAGAATAGTTGGAGTTTTTTTAGTCTATCCATGTAGAACAAATGTTTAAGGCCTAGGATCCTCTTTATGAGCTACTTTTTTGGCCTTTCCAGTTGTTGCAGGTGTTTAGTGAGGTACATGCCAAATGGGGCATTGTACTCAATGATTGGTCTAATGAGGCAAGAGTAGCGGGAAACAATGACCTTTTTCTTCCTGAATGCAAAACCCTTAGTAATGAGCTGTGCCACATAGAAGGACTTTTCGACCACAGTGGCAATGTGGTGGTCAAAAGAGAGGTAATCTTGGGATTAGTGCTTCTGTTTTCTCCTGGTGAGTGAAGGAGTTCAGTTACATTATTTTCTCGAGACTGCTGATCACCAGAAAGCTTAATAACTGCTTTATAGGTGACAGCTTGGAATCTGTGCTTATATTCTGATCCTGGTGAGAGTAGGAGCAGAGTACATTGATTCCTGACTCTTTCTGGTTGGAGAGTGAGTGTCTGTGCTTAATGTACCTGATTGGTCTGGTTGCTATTCGATTATCTACCAGAAAAAGGCTAAACGTCTGCAGACCCTTGCATCATCTGGAACAAGACTGTGGATCACTGAAGCAGTGGCCTGCTTCTCTTCTTGGGATTGGTGCTAACATTTTGGTTCTGGTGAGAGAAGAAGCAAAGGAGTATTGTATCCCAACAGAGTGAAGCTGTGCTGAGACCAGCATTAGTAGTAGCCAGGCAGTAGCTATTCATGCGTCTCCCCTCTTTCCATCATTTTTGACAAGCTAATTCTTTATTTTTCATTAAGTACTGCTTGATTTCTTTCTAACTTCTGAATATCTGCCTAAATATATCATCCTTAAATTTTCAGGGTTTACAAATTCATTTCACCCCAAGTGTTTGACAGTGCTCTGTACAGACTCAGACACCTTGGTGACATTTTTCCTATAAAAGGAATATATAAGGAAACAGTACTTAGTAATAATGACCATCCCTCCTGGCATGTCTAATGGTCAGTTCCCTGTGCTTTCTCCTGTTAACCTGGTGAACTTGGGCATTTTGAAGCAGTGTAGCAACTGCCTCATGTACACAGACAACCTCCTCCTCTTACCTCCTAATACTCAGACTTTTGAGAGATGCATTTATATATCCAAATTGGAAGCCATGCCCTCTAAAGCCAAGACCGGAATAGCTAGTCAAGAGGACAAGGTCAACACCTGCACCACACCACATGCAGCACATAGCCCACCAGAACACCCAGCATCACAGCTCTCACATAAAAACACAAACTGCACACCCACCATCGTTTCACAGCTCTCACATAAAAACACAAACTGCACACCCACCATCGTTTCACAGCTCTCACATAAAAACACAAACTGCACACCCACCATCATTTCACAGCTCTCACATAAAAACACAAACTGCACACCCACCATCTTTTCACAGCTCTCACATAAAAACACAAACTGCACACCCACCATCGTTTCACAGCTCTCACATAAAAACACAAACTGCACACCCACCATCGTTTCACAGCTCTCACATAAAAACACAAACTGCACACCCAACATCATTGAGGCTCTCAATCAAAATCTACCCAAACTGCAGAGACCTCCAAGGCAGAAATGCACTCGACCACCACAACACAGCACAAACCACAAGACACATAGCTCATGTACACAGTATGCCCCTCAACCTAAGCCCCTAAGGTAAGACAGCTTGCCCAATACATTAATCATAGCTGACTTGATAATGAGGCACATTCATGTCCCACTCACTAAGCTGAATAAGCAGAAGGTAACATCTGTCTATCAGGTGCCAGAATCCAACATATAACACATGCACTCAGGTTACTTCACAACAAGTACAAGTATGACTCTGTCACTGTCCATGTGGGTGTGAATGACCTGAGATGCACCTCCCTGGACTACATAAAAAGAGACTTGGAGGAGCTCTCAGATTATGTAGCCCAGGTGGGTATGACCCTAGCCTTGAGTAGCGTCCTACCATTGTCCAGAATGATACCACAGTACAAGCAGAAAATGACTGACTTCAACAATTCATAGGTTCATAGGTGTCTACTAAGCTAATAGCCCTGGAGCCTTTTATTTAGATTAGCCAATGTCAAATACTCCAAAGCATTTCAAAGGCTTTCTGTACCACTTTAGTGAGCAGCAACATTTCTCTATATGAGTCAAAGCTTGGCTCTTTTTACATTATCAAGGTGCTTAGATAACTTAAAATAAGAAAGTAAACAATTTTAGATTGGACTAATACATAATACAAACATTAGCTTGGCAATATTTTTATCTGCACATAGGGATAACTAAATACTTGGAAACCTAGCACAGAGTGTTGTGCTTGCAAACACAAATCATAAGTACTACAGAAAAACACCCATCCTTTCTTAAAGAGCAAGATGCCATCACCATAGGATCTTCTACAATAAAATATAAAGAAGGGTATGTCTGGGTTTTAATACACAGGAGGTTACGGTCATGGTTTATTAATGAGCTGCTTCCTGTAGCCTGGGGTTTGATTATCTCAGCCTCATTTTACAACTATACATAATAGTAAAAACAAAAGGAAAACTCCAGCAAAGCTAGAACTTCCACTGAGTGACCTTCCAAACCTCTTGTGTCAGAGGCACATGGGAATATATGCAAATGACCCTTATGAATATCAGGTGTTTCAGCTAATTGGCGATTCTGAATGCCCATGACTTGTTTCGTCATTTTAATAGACAATTTCAGGCCAATAAAGCCAAACCCCACTAGCTGTGAATATGCATATTTCGGTCTTGTTATGACCTCATCAGCACAGCACAAGCAGGTTGTTTGACTAAGCATAAGAAACACAGGGCTGTTATACCCAGCTGATGTCTATTATAATTAGGGTCACTGCAAAAATATCCCAAACAATAAACTAAAACAATAAGTGTGAAGGCATTCAGAATTGCCAGTTAGCTGAAATACCTGATGTTCATAAGGGTCATTTGCATATATCCCATGTGCCTCTGATACAAGAGGTTTGGGAGGTCACTCAGTGGAAGTTCTAACTTTGCTTGAGTTTTCATTTTGTTTTTACTGATTGTTTTTTTCAGTGAGCTTTGACTCCAAACACCAGAAACAGACAAGGAACAATGTTGTAGAACAAATTCCAGAAGACCAGCGACCAGTCAGCTAAAACTCTTTATTCACCAAATAAAACAGTTGTTTAGTGCTTTCGTAAACCTTCATCAGAACAACATCAATTAATCAAGAACTTTCCCTATATATACCCCTCAGTTATTAATCACATGACTTATTCATTGAATCAGTTTAAGTAAAACCAACAAATTTCTAAAAAAACATTATAAAATATAACTTAATTTTATACTATATGCCATTAATTTTAATAGGGGGGAGGGTAATAGAACAACTATCATTTAATCCAGGATAGTTACAGGCATCTAATAAAATCTGCCATCTTAATTCTTGTTTATCCAAATGTTCATTTATTACCCACCCTTGTGAATCCTTTTGTACCTGTTCTATAATTAAAAAAACAAAATTGTGATTGTTACATTTTTCTACATGCCTGTAAAGTGCATTTGTACATTTTTTGTTTTTAATATCTAAGACATGTTCATATATTCGCTTTTTAAAGGTCCTACTAGTTTTTCCAATATAAAATGCTAAACATTGGTTACATTGCACAAGGTAAACAACATCAGAGGTATTACATGAAAAGTGCCCTTTAACTTTATACTTCCTGTTCCTAATACAAAAACTATCCTTATTGTTTATATAGGAACATAGGGCGCAACAACCACATTTTTAGTACCAAGCTGAACCTGTCTCATACCTGTACTATTAAAATTCCTTTTCTCCAGTCTAACTTTTAACAACCTATCTTTTTTATAGACCACGGTTGGTGTAGGCCCCACATTGTCCACCAAATCATTATTTTTAAGTATTACATGCCAATTTTTCCAAATACTGCTAAAAATCAAATCACTATCCAAATTAAAAATAGTAATGAAGCTGAGTACATATTTATTCCCTTCAACCTATGTATTAACATTATCATTAGTGTTAATCACCCGACAACCCAATATGGGTGAATAGGTGCCATTTCCCCTTTTAATATTGACTTTGTTATATACCCTGTTTAATAAACCTTCTCGGTAAGCCCTTCGAAACATATCAACTATCTTGTTGGCTTCTTGAACAAACTGATCATTTTTGGAAACCATTTTGGCTGCCCGAATAAGATGCCCCTTTACTACTGCTTTTTTTATTTGATGTTCAGGATGCCAACTAGAATAATGTAGGTACATGTTGGAAAAAGTTGGTTTCCTATATAAATTAGAGCAAAAACAATTGTCTTCAAAATCTTTTCCAATCTCAACATCCAAAAAAAAAATAGTGTCTGGATGATATTGGGAGGAAAAGCTCAAAAAAATCAACAGTATTGTCTATATATAGTAAAAATTCATTCAGTTTGTCCTTCGTGTCAGTGCAATAAATGAAAACATCATCCAAAAATCTAAGATATATGGACCAGCATTTGGAATACATACTGTGTAAAATATACTCAGATTCCCAATGGGCCATAACATAATTTGCAAAACTGGGGGCACATGCCTTCCCCATTGCCACACCAGTAGTCTGCTTATAAGTTTGGCCTTCAAAATAAATGAAATTATTTTTCAAAACTACTTCCATAAGGCACGTGCAAACATTAACTATGGTACTATTTGGTGTTTTGCTAGAATGTAATTCTTCTTCAAACCAAACCAAACCAAATTCATGAGGTATAACAGAAAATAAATTGTGAACATCCATGGTCACAAAAAATCCATCCTCACTATAAAGTATACTGTTTAATTTTTCCAAAAACTGCCAGGAGTCCTTTAATATATTTGTATTATTTGATATACCATTTTTTTTTATCTTGTTATCAATCCATTTTGCAAGATAATAGGTTTTAGACCTACACCCAGCTATTGGTCTGAACGGTGGGTGTTCAAAACATCTGTGTATTTTTGGTATACCAAAGATACTAGCTAAAGCTGGTTTATCATTTAGCATAAAATCATAATCATCCTTGTTGATCTCATATTGTAAAAGCATATCATACAAAAGTAAATCAATTCTCCTAAATGCCACGTTGATTTCATTCCTTGACACATCACAATATTGATGTTATACTGATAATCAACTGAGTTCATAACAACCACCCTCCCTCCTTATTGGGTTTCATTACCCAAATATCACCATCATCAACCAAATCATGCAGCAGAGCATTCTGAGTATCGGTTACATTTGAAAAATTAGACTCATTCCTACTATTTAAAATTATGTGGATATCATATTCACACATTTTTTCAAAGGTTGAAATGGGATTAATCAGGGGTGGATTAACTACACTGGGCCGATGTAATGAATTTCTGCAACCATATGCTTCATTAAATAACATTTTGAAATTTAACTTTCTCGTAAATAGTTTTAAATCACATAATACATCAATAACATTTGCTCGTCGGGCTTGTACAAAAGTAAAGCCCTTTGATAAAATATCGGCATGTCCAGTACTGAGAACTTTGTTTGAATAATTGTATATTTTAATGTCTCCCAATGTATTTTCAATAATGTCCAAGTTCATAGACATTACATTACTTGCAGTTTTGTGTAAGTCTACCAAATGATAATGTTCCCCAAGGCTGTCCAACGCTCTTTCTTCAATTTCAGAGCCATACTCACTTTGATAGGGAAAAATTCCATCCGACTGTTCAGTTATCTCCTGTAATAATTGTTTGTTTATTTCGGATGGGCTCCTTGCTTGAAATGTACTTCCCTGGTGTCCTATTGCCTCCATGAGGGAAGCTGCTTCCTGATATTCTGGTTTTGAATGCATTCAGACCGTCTTGGGCCTGCCCTTTCTAAAGGGATCATCTCCTCCCCTTGCATGTTGACATCACTAACATTCTCAAACCTTTAATTGGCTCTTCGTTGCTGGTTGCCGAGGGAACCCGGTGGTGCTGGATACACTTTTGTCTGCTCATAAATACTCATATCCCTTTTGATTTTGTTCAGTTTACGCTCATAGTTTTTGGTACGCTAATTGCTAACAGACAAATAAATACCATCATAGTCTTTCTTGTAGCGAAGAAAGGCCAAATCCGATCGTATAGTTTCATTCCGTTCCACCAACTTTTGATCAAGTATATCAATCCGCTTATTATTATATTTAACCATTAGTCGCATTAAATCACATCCTGCCCTATCAAACTGGGCATGTAATTCATCAATAAAGTCTGCATTATTGGCTGCCCCATTAGGGTAGTGCCATAAACGCAACCCTTTGGGCACTTGTTGTAGTTCAATATTTTTCCGTAGGCAATTGTTTTCTAGCTGCAACCTTTTATACTCAAATAAAGCTGTCTCAAATGAGTCCAATTGGTCAGCCATAGTAAAATTTCCATTTCCATCATCAGCTCTCCTAGAGCCAGGGATGCCATCCATGTTAAAAGAAAAGTCATTTACCTTCCAGTCGTATATCAGTTCTCTCAAAGTTGTATCATTTGCAGCTGCCTGTTCCCTATTCAAAACATGGGTGAGGGGTAAACCCAAGGAATCAGGGAAACCATTTTGTGTTGCTGCCATACTGTCACTACATACTTGCTGAGCAATATCCGTAAGTTGCTGGCTTACTTGTAGAAGTAAGGTGGAAACATCACCAGTGGTATTACCAGTTTGCTGGTTCTCCATAGAAGCACACTCCCAACAATAAAACAAATGACTCCAAACACCAGAAACAGACCAGGAACAACACTGTAGAACAAACTCCAGAAGACCAGCGACCAGTCAGCTAAAACTCTTTATTCACTAAATAAAACAGTTGTTCAGCGCTTTTGTAAACCTTCATCAGAACAACATCAATTAATCAAGAACCTTCCCTATATATACCCCTCAGTTATTAATCACAACTTATTAATTGAATCATTTAAAGTAAAACCAACACATTTCTAAAAAAAATGATAAAATACAACTTAATTTTATACTATATGCCATTAATTTTAACAGGGGGGTAATAGAACAACTATCATTTAATCCAGGATAGTTACAGGCATCTAATAAAATCTGCCATCTTAATTCTTGTTTATCCAAATGTTCATTTATTGCCCACCCTTGTGAATCCTTTTGTACCTGTTCTATAATTAAAAAAATCAAATTGTGATTGTTACATTTTTCTACATGCCTGTAAAGTGCATTTGTACATTTTTTGTTTTTAATATCTAAAACATGTTTATATATTCATATAATGTGGTTGTTGTGCCCTATGTTCCTATATAAACAATAAGGATAGGTTTTGTGTTAGGAACAGGAAGTATAAGTTAAAGGGCACTTTTCATTTAACAATTCTAATGTTGTTTACCTTGTGCAATGTAACCAGTGTTTAGCATTTTATATCAGAAAATCTAGTAGGGCCTTTAAAAAATGAATATATGAACATGTCTTAGATATTAAAGACAAAAAATGTACAAATGCACTTTACAGGCATGTAGAAAAATGTAACAATCACAATTTGATTTTTTTAATTATAGAACAGGTACAAAAGGATTCACAAGGGTGGGCAATAAATGAACATTTGGATAAACAAGAATTAAGATGGCAGATTTTATTAGATGCCTGTAACTATCCTGGATTAAATGATAGTTGTTATATTACTCCCATGTTAAAATTAATGGCATATAGTATAAAATGAAGTTGCATTTTATAATTTTTTTTAGAAATTTGTTGGTTTTACTTTAACTGATTCAATTAATAAGTCATGTGATTAATAACTGAGGGATATATATTGGGAAGGTTCTTGATTAATTGATGTTGTTCTGATGAAGGTTTACGAAAGCGCTAAACAACTGCTTTATTTGTTGAATAAAGAGTTTTAGCTGACTGGTCACTGGTCTTCTGGAATTTGTTCTATAACATTGTTCCTGGTCTGTTTCTGATGTTTGGAGTCAGATGTTATTAAATGCCTGTAACTATCCTGGATTAAATGATAGTTGATCTTTTACCCCCATGTTAAAATTCATGGTTATAGTATAAAACAAAGTTATATTTTATAATGTTTTTTAGAAATTTGTTGGTTTTACTGTAACTGATTCAATTAATAAGTCAGGTGATTAATAACTGAGGGGTATATATTGGTTTTTCAGTGACCTTCTTACTTATTGTTTAACTATATATAATAAAAAACAAAGAGCAGGTTTATATATTAAAACTTCAAACTCACTGAAAACATTTCTTCAACAAGCATCCACTACATCCTAAATATCATTAACAGGTAGTCTGTTAGATAAAAATTGCAAAACATGAAAGGAATTTCACAATAGAATGAAAAATGAGAGAATAAATGGAAATTAGAAGATCTGAAAACAATGGAAATGAAATGAACTAATATACAGAAATTAGAAGATCTGGAAATAAAGGATCTCAATGTTTATTTGCATCATTTATAGATTCTCATATATATTATTTCATTACATTTCATGAAATTCAAACAACATCCATCTAGGCTCTTCTCTCTTACCATATCCTTTTAAGATCGATTAGTCTGTCAAGACATAGAGGTTTATTATTGAGGCGGCAATCTTAACTGCTTTACATGTCCTTAAGTCATGGATGTTGAGAACACGTAACACTTGAGTTATGATCAGGGAGACCACATAATAATTCTTTGCAGTACAATGAGTTTTACTAGTTACTGAAAAACAAAAGTGTAGGAATATGAACTGTTTTACAGCTTTGAAAGCTGTAAAAACATTATTGTTGTCACAAAGTCAACAGCCAGAAGCAGCTTAGTGCCCTTCTGAAGACTGAATGGCTTTAGAAGCTGTTAACACATTTCACTCTGTCATACTGCATGTGCGTGCATGTGTGTGTGTGTGTGTGTGTGTGTATATATATATATATATATATATATATATATATATATATGTGTGTGTGTGTGTGTGTGTGCGTGCGTGCGTGTGTGTGTGTATATATATATATATATATATATATATATATATATATATATATGTGTGTGTGTGTGTGTGTGTGTGTGTGTGTGTGTGTGTATATATATATATATATATATATATATATATATATATATATATATATATATATATATGTGTGTGTGTGTGTGTTTGTGTGTGTGTGTGTGAGCAAAGCTTTTAAATCTGTTTTAGCTTCTCAGTGTTGTTCTCTGGTGGCTAGCACTGAGCATGTGTATAGTCTAACACAAGACTAGAACTTAATTGTGCTGAGAAGTACTTAAACTGTTGTGAATATTTTTCTTATGTGATGAAGGTGTCTAACAAAGTTGTCTTTTTCATGAATTAAGAGAGTAATCATGGGACCTCATGTATTACATGTTCATATTTAATATCCAGTTTGGAAAACCTTCTATCTGGCTCACTTAATTTCTAAAGGCATCTCCTTTAGATCTAAAGAAGTCTTAATTCTTCTTCTTCTTTACTCTTTCCACCAAACCCATTCTTGGATATAATCTTCCTTTTAGCATTTATCTGGCCAAGCATATCACTCAACATTAGAATTCTCAGAGATTCCTAATTAAGAAGATCAATGATTTATCTCGATAAACTCTACCTAGCCTTCCTTGACCAATGTCTAACCTTTCAAGCCGTGCAAAATCCATGAAAGCTCCAAACCACCTTGAGTTTTTTCCTTCACAGACAAATGGTTCCACTAAAAGGAACTAAAACCTACATCAACAGAAAAATAAGACATTGCTTAGAGAGATTCATATTCTTGTGTCCCTCACTTCTGGAACAAGCTTCTACTATGTGTGTCCCTTGCCACCTTCAAAGTAAACCTAATTAATTAGAACCTAATTAATTAGATGGGCAGCCTTAAATTCTCCAATCCTTAATTGTGTACTGCCCTGCTTCAGGCCAGAGAGAACTTTTGTATATGGCTTATTGTCCGGCCTTGTAATGGTCTGTAAACTGATTGCCTAATTATTAACTTTGTACCTATAACCAGAATCTCTTTCTATGTGCAGCTGCAGGCCAGAGTAAAGCAAAATAATTTTATTTCATCCTGCAGCAGGGTGATGGCTGAATAAAGTGTGAACCAGGATATGGCCTACAAATGTTCCCAGTAAAAATGTATAATGATACTTGACCTTGGGAATCAAATACAGGATTCCACTAGGAGCAGAATATCATACCAAACTGCATGACAGAAACAAAGAATTGTAGGAGAGGTTGTGCATGGATGTCAGCCATGCAGGCAACTTGCTACCAAATGCATTTTAAATAACAATTCGCAGATGACAAATTGGCAAGGTACAACAACCTTATTCTGGTATAATTTTATTAATGCATCATACATTGTTTTAGTCATGTTGTTAGCTTTTTAAAAGGTAAAATGTTCTTCTCATAAGCTCAGCATGATGTCTTTGTAAGCTACTGTATATATTAGGTACCATGGGAGCAATTGTAATTGTAACCTGCTAAGTGGTGATTTTTTTATAGATAACACCAGGCAGCTAATAATCCAAACAAATGGACTCATTTCTGAAGCAGAGGTCTTCATTAGTAACAAATTACTAAACAAATGAAAAAGATATTCATTACTTGTGACTGGGTAAATGATGTCTGAGCACCACTACCAGAGGAAGGGTGAATTCAGATCACCTGTGTCCCATGTTGTCCAGCAGACATCAGCTTAATGAGATATGACTGAGAACTGTTGGCTAATAGCTTAATTTACTTTTGAAGGGAATGATTGGGATAGCAGTCCCAATGGCTAGATAACCTGAGGCAAACACTGAAGGATATGCTGCATAATAACTGAGGATTGTGGCACATAAGGATGGCAGTTTGTGTATTTGTCATCACTAGATATCATAGAAAAGGAAAAGGGTCCTTAACCTGGGCTTATGTTTAACTCAAGGAACCACTACAATGGCAACTATGGATGCTTGTTCAGATTGGGGTTGAGATCTCAAACAGTCTTGGTGTGTAAGATAAGCAGATAGAAGAGTACCCCCTTCCTCTTATTAGCTTGTCTCTAGAGTAGATTAAGACGTAGAGTACCTTTTTCAACAGGATACAATAAGCCACTCAGTGTTATAGTTTACTTGGTGTTCTTCTTTTGTGGGGCATAGAAACAGTTGGACAGGACTGCTGTGGAATGCAAGACCATTGTAAGTATGTTATGGGCAAATAGCACAATAAGTACATAATAATCAGTGCAAACATGTCTGATAAGCTACTAGAAAAATATATTCATAGATATTCCAAGCCCACTAAGTTTTATAACCATTCATAACTTGCCAGAACTCTCTCTCATGCCACACACACCTTCTCTAGGAGGGCCATACCTGTCAATCCCAGAGTAAATACATGGTTACTCGAGAAGCCTTCTAGGTCATGTTTAAAGGAAGATAGTGAGACTCACTATTTAACATGCAGACAAAATTTATTCCAGAGGTTTGGGAGATACTGAATTATAAAACTTCCCCTCCACAATCTTTTGTTTATCTTTTGGTAAAGCTTAAGTCCCTGGGTAGTAATGAATATTAAATTAATTGGCATGTATTTATTTGCAGTTTTGATTTGCCTAAGATATCTGGAAACGTTTCTACAGATACAAGTCATGTCATCCTGCAGTCAATCAATAAGTGATAAGATTATCATCAGCAGAAGTCTAAGAAACCTCAGTGTACATGTTCAGTTACCAGAATCTAGTAAGAATGTTGACCAGACAAGACTTATTAACAGTAATGTACACAACAGGAAAAACCTTTTTCCAATTCCAAGACATTTATATCTGCTTTTGAACTTTATTTTCTTTATGCTGTCCCAAATAATCCACTATTTATTCCAGCAGTCAGTAACTAGGTTGCTGACCATCCCAAATTATTATCTTGTACTGTACCATAATAATAAAATCAAGACAAATATTAAAAAGGGAAGAGGAAGAAATTATAGTCCATAGGTCAAACACAAAAATTCTGAAATGCAATGATTTAATTTGATTTAATGTATTTATTGGTTAACAAGGTATGTAAAATCATCTTTCTCAGCACTTTTCAGCCATGAGCCATGACACAAGGGCAAAGGAATAAATACAACAAAAATTATAAGGACAATTAAGTGGATACAATTAACTAGTATACTTTTAGGAGGTAGGAAGTAACCATATTTACTACAGAAAATCCACACATACATGGGAAGAATATGTTACAAAAAGACTCCTTATAGACAGGAGACTTCCCTTCTGGTTTAAATCCCTGCATGTGGAGTTTATTATAATAAAGTAAGAAAAAGGGGGCCTGGACACAAGATGCTGAACTGAGAAGATTGGCAGCTGAAGAAATTTAAATATGAAAGCCCTGATTCAGTGTTTATTTACATTTAATACAATGCTACAGTTTCAACATGTTGATTAACAGAAAATAAACATACATAAGATGGTAACTTTTTAGTTTTTTTATCTGATAAACACTAACATGTGATAGTAAGCTTTACTCATCTAGCATAACAAAATAACTTGGGTGTGTGTCACTATGAAAATGTGGGTGCCTTTTTCACAAAATAAACAATGCATCACCCACCCAAACCCTTACTTAATATAGCCAATTCATAGGTGACTGCATTGTCAATCAAGGCAGTGCCCACTTTGCATAACAATAAATACTTTGTCCTTTATAGCAATTCAAACTGAGTGAATATAACACAGTTCCATGGTAAAAATAGATAAAGGTTACCCAAATATACAGTTATAATGCACATGTTTACAGTGAGGTAAGCCTGCCTGCTCCCTCACCTGCTTCCTATTAAAATATTCTGACTCCAATGTCAGACAACCAGAGTGAAAAGTTAAAAAGAATACTTATTTAAACAATACAAACAAGTATTTCAGTTTGTCCAAGTTTGGATAGTTTTGGAATTAGAAAAAATATATAGTTGGGGTGCTTGGAAGGTAGAGCTTTCATATGGGGGGGGTCCAGGGCAGATTATTCCCCCTGAAAAACATTGTTCTAATGACATAGTTTCTGATGATGTCCCTTACTGCATATGTTGAAAGCAGTTCTTATAGGTCAGCTTCATACATTTATTCATATAATTTTGTGCACAATGTTTCTTCTTCTAGAGTTCAGTCATTTCAGTATTTCCAGAGAATGATGTCATATCTCTGATATGATCTGACTAGTTTAATGCTTTGTAAATTTCTCTACACACTAAATGTGTTATTAACTTTAAATGTATACTGAGAATTCTGAAATAAGTGTTAGCCTTTTTATCTGTTCTACATTTATATGTGTCTTCTGATTTTCAAAGTTTTATGAATTTGAGATTCTGTTCTGCCAAGCAAAAGACTAGCAGAAAAATAATGGGCAGGATTCACAAAGCCTCCGTGTAAGAGTTATAACTCATAAACCGAGGCTGCAGTTAAACGGAGTGATGTCAGCATGTTCTGCATATTCATGAGAGCATGCTGAATCACACTTAAGGCCAACACGGTCTGTGTAAGAAAGTAGGGGGCGTGTCCGTAGGCCGAGCCCTGTAAGCGGACACGCCCCCAGAAGAGGAAAAGTTCCCAAAGTAAACACCCACGACAGAGTCCACGGAAATGTGAATAAACAGAACACAACACATGCCCCCGCAGACTATGAACAGAAAACATATAAATAAACATGTTATATATTTTTTTTTAAATTGTAAAAATGTTTAACCGTGAGTGCGCTCGTTTGTGCGGGCGTGCCTGTAGCGCAGCTACAGTCAGCAGTCAGTGGGAAAGCATATAAGAACTAAATATGCAAAATAAGCCAGGAAGCAATAGCGTAGCGGTAGAGATGTTGGCTGAAGAGCAGGCATTCATGGTTCGAGCCCCCACAACACCAATTTTTATTTTTAGCAAAATAAGCACGAAAAAAGTCCCTGACAAATATGTACACATAAAACCACATTTTATGTAAAATGTAATGAAATAGCCCATTTATATTGAAGAAATGTGAGGTAACAAAAGAATAAAAAATGCCAGATGTGCCCATAGCTGAGCTACAGTTTAACAGGGTGAGTGCATCTGCCCGTAGATGAGCAGTGGTTTAACTGGTGCAAAATGAGTTCCCGTAGCTGAGCAGTGGTTTAACATAGTAAATCTATGTGCCCCTAACTGAGCTGAGCGTAATATGTGTGCCGATAGCCAAATGAGGCTTAAACCAGCGTACCCCTTTTGCCCGGAGCTGTGCACCGCGCAAACAAGCTAACCGACGGGCAACGTTGAGCAAGCCGTATCAAAACTGCCTTTACACAGACACACCCCTCAGCATGTCTAGACAGTCATGAAAAATAAAAAGCAGTGGCCAGGTTCGAACCCAGGATACTATACACTATAGTCAAGGTACCAAACCACTAAGCCATGACAGCAGTACCTAGAAATGCAATAATAGCTAATATATAGGAATGAATACAAACTGGAGCATGACAATGCAGGTTTACTGAAGTTGATACAATTCCAAAATGGCCAATCACAGACATGTGTGGGAAAAACGGACTATATAAGCCCCATAGGCGGGAATACACAACATAAATGATTGTAGAACTGACCTGCAGGCAGAATGACAGGAGTAGGAGAGGGTATTTGCTTTCGAGCACAGAGGTGGGGCATTGAGGAGTCCAGGTACATGGTCTGGCTCCTAGTCCATAATCATGAGGCCCAACTCATGCAGGGCCAGGTCCTCTGGGGAGCATGCAGGGCCGAGGCATGGGACCGGTTGGCTCATGATCTCACCAGTGCCACAGGGATTCCAAGGACTGGTGAGCAGGTACGTCACCACCATGCAGACCTGAAGAGATGCAAGCAGGACCAACTGAACCTTTGGATCCAGGAGGCCCGGCAAACACCCAACGCCCCACTACTGAGTAAGTTACATTTAATTATGTATGTAAGAAATTAAACTAGCTGATATTATGGAGATGTGTATTCCAATATTACTTCATTTATATTACAGCTGCAGGTGTCTGTTCTGCAAACCGCAGAGCCTATGGTGATAGGCTGGTGCGGTTGCGCCACCAGGCAGGTCAGTAATCCACTACCAGTAACTGTAAAGAAATATAAAAGTATGACAGTCAGCAAAAGAGTGCAGTGTAGTCAGTAAGGAATAAAATGTGCAAGTAACAGTGTGAAAGTGTCTGCAAGTATTGCTTGATTACAAAAGTGTGTTTCAGCCTGTAAGTTAAACCGAAAAATGAAACTGTCTGACATATATTCTGAAATAAAAATGCCCTACCTGTAAGAAAATAGTACACAACCTGCAGCAGGCTGAAAAGTATAGCTGCAGAAGATGATGAAATCACATGTGTGAAATATATCCCTGTTGAAATACTGAAACATGACAGAAGTGAGACTGCTGGAAAGGATTGTAATAACTACAGGTAAAACATGTCAATAAAGCCTAGAAGTAAGTACCATCCTGAATAGTAAAATGAAAGCAAGTGAGAGAATGTGAGAAAGTGTCATGAATCCAGCAATACAGTAGTAATAACCCATGAATAAAGTATACTGCAGTCAAGAGAGAATGAAATGCATGTGAGATTCAAAACCAAACAGCGAAATCTGTTCAAAGTGTTGCTGCATCTGGAATGTGTATCCCAAAATCTGGATATGTTGCTCTCAGTCTGCAATATGCAGATAGGATGATTGTCTGATATACCAAACATCCACACTTGTCTACAGCTATATAAAGCAAATGTAGCAGGATGATGTAGCTGAACAAAGCTAGATATGAATGTGTATGAAGAACAATAAAATGTATATTGATGTTGCAGTAACAGTCTTATCACCAAGTTGAAATAGTTATCATATAGGAAACTGTAGTTAGAACAGTAGTGTGTATATAACTGTAGCTATTAGAAATGTACAGCATATGTATTGTTATTCAAGGTGTTAATATTATTTTCTTTACCCCACCCTATAACCACATATAACCCATTCCACGTGAAAATGGTATGTGCAATCACAATTAACACCCCTGGACGTTTGTCCTGTTGGGTCATATATATTTGCATGTCCATTGATGCATCTGCCCTGTTCATACATCCAAACCTGATGGCCTGTTGCCATCAATTAACCCTGCATGTTGTTGGACTGTGTATTTCTGTTCAAATTATGTATGTGTTATGCACGCTGTTCAATGGTGTGAATATCTGGGTGTTTGGTTAATGGGAATGCTAATGCATGCTGTTACAACTAATTGTGAATGGTATTATATGTCACTAACCCAAACTGTCATGACATAATGCAAAACATAGGACGACAGGGAAGGCGGGTTCCAGCGGACCCACCTCTCCCACCTCAGCTGGCGAGTACAACTGGCACTAGTGCCGAGTCCGGACCGTCCTCCGGTGGCCCTGTGCCACCTGTGGGTGGAAGCGCTGCAGGGGATGGGGCTCACCCCCCCCTCTGCAAGTGTGGCTGGAGGAGAACCACCACTCACCCTCCATAGCATCCAGACTGTGGTGCGTAGGGAGATTCGGGACTCTGTTCTCGAGCCCCTACGCCAGCTCGAGGCATGGGTGGCGCAACTAACGGGCATGCCTGTTGCCCAGCCTACACAGCCCCCAGCACAGCCCCGTCCTGGGCAGTGAAGAAACAGTGGCAACTGCCTATGGGTGGGGATATCAGTTCCACTGTTGCCATCTGTGGGCTCACGGGCTCTGGATATCCAAACCTCCGTCCCCATCAATTGTGTAACCCCCCCACACGTGTCATACACCGCCCCTGTATGCGTCTTGTTTGTCTTGTCTGTTTACCTACCCAACCTACCTCCCCAGCTGTACTGACTTCCTTCACCTGACATACCACTCTCACCTGAAAAAAAAAAAAAAAAGGGCACTCTGTACCCACAAAAAAATTACGCCCCATACATAGCTGCCCATTCCACACACATGTCTGCTGGACATGGAATCTATCAATTACAATTGGCTGTACAACAAGTATTATTGTTGTCCTGACACCTCTCTCAGGGGTGGAAGGTTTCAAATGTCACACCAAATTACATACATATGCACAGCTGTTGCTGATGAAGAAATGGGCAGCTATGGGCCTTACCTACATCCCTCCTGCAAATCCCAAGCTTGTTTTCCTACTGTTTTACCCTCTTTGTGACCCCTTTTTCACCACTTTCCTGTCTCCCCATTTTCTTTTCTTTTAAAGAAAATAGCGCGGATGTGCACCAGAGTAAGCACCGTTAAGCGGTTGTTAGCGGGTGTGCGCTTGTGTGAGCAGAGCTAACCGCCAGTGCGCATGCGTGAGCTCTGCGCAAACCAGCGCAAACCCGGTTACAACTGCTTAAAAGTGCCTTAGTCACTTTGATTGACAGGTCCTGTACTCAGTTCAAAAGCAAAATAAAATCTCACTGTCAGTCCCGAACCCAGGACCTTGGAAACACTAGTCTGTATGACCTACCACTAAGCCATGACTCTTATACAAGAACATTGTGCTAAAATAAATATAACGTAATAGTAGGGATGAATGTAAAGGGAATATAGGATGTGTAGTACACAAAGCATGTCATTTAAAATTACTGTCAAAACTACTGGATTTCCATAATAGTAGTGTGTGAACAGAAACAGCCATGCTAGTTGGTAGCTTGCAGATAATAATGTCAGTTAAAGTACATATATAAATGTATGTATATGTACATATATATATATATATATATATATATATATATATATATATATATATATATCTATATATAGTTGTAGGAGTCATTGTGCATACACACTTGCTACAGGGAACATGAGAGAGGAATGGAGAAATGTGAATATACAACACAGCCTGAATCATGAGAGAGATACTAACCTTTACACTCACAGAACACTGTCCACAGCATACCAGCATGGTCCCTGCCCTCACAATCTGAAAGGGCAATGCCTATCCCACATACCCTTTTAATAGCACTGACCTGAAATCACAGTGAGAACTGCAATCAGTACACAACTGGCTGTATGCAATTAGCAAATGCTGGCTTACAATTGGTGCAGAGGCCATCAGATGGACCTATGCAAATACCTACAAAAGCATCCAGTGCTAATACTCCACACATGCAATACATTCATTGCACTGTCTATAAGCAGACAGAGGGAGAGCGAGAAGTGAGAGAGAGAGAGCAAAAAAAAAAAAAAAATTATACACTGTGACTCTGTCACCCGAAGCTGTCAGCACTGACAGTAGCAGCAGCAAGCAGAAGCAGTGGTAACGCAACCAGCTGCGACAAACACAGGTAATGCAAAGTAGCAGATTAATAGTGTGCATACTGTGAACCCTCCAAATGTGTCATAGGTCTGTATCCATAGGTATGTCCATGTGATATGTTGTGTGTACGTAGTTCCACCAAAAGGGGATGACCATACATTACATGTCAATCAGTCTTAGGCCATGATCCTGGCAGCAGTTGTCTGTGCGTTGCCCCAGCAATGGCTGTAGTGACTGCTTTGAAAGGTCAGCCAGGTTCAAAAGGCAGGATCAGCCCATCCCAAAGGCACACTGGCTGGGAACAAGTGTCTGCAGGTACCCGATATCACTGCATATGCATCCCATACTGCATAATTCCATAGCTTAGCAGACCAGGCCCATTATGCATATGATGTGGTAATTCCCAGGGTCAGTCGCGGTGTCCTCTTAGTGGTGTGGGACCACTGTTGCTGTATGCCACTGTCCAGGTACATATCCTGCAGTATGGCCAAGATAAATTATCAGTGTTATATGCGGTTGTATGTCCTCTTGGAGTGCAGGTAGCACACATCCAGGAATACCATGAGGTCACAGTGATGCTGTGTGTTCTTCTCTTCTGAGGGTGGCCCTCACCTGGACATGTGAGATGATAGGGAGGTTACATCTAGCTGTGATAAATATTTCAACTGGTGGGGCAGAAGGAGGGGGGATACATGCACCGAACATGTCTGCAAGATTGTTGCCAATATCCGTGTGTTTGGTGAATGTTAAGTAGGTGTGTATTAACACAGAGCATATCTGAGGCATGTGGTCCATGTGTGTAACATAACTGAAGAAGGCCTTGTGGTCATCCATAGTGCTTGTGTCCATTTCCCTCCCAGAGTAGGCCACGGCTGTTGTTATGATGGACCGTAGTGTAGTACCAGTGCTGACCACAGATGCCTTCCCTCAATGTGAATGTGCTCTGTCCTGCAGTAGCCTCCTGCTATTGTTATACAATCTGCCTCTGTCTGGGGTCCACCGTACAGGATGCCTAACCTTTGTGCATAGGGTCTGGGTTAGAAATGTGTGTGCAAGTTCCATGCAATCTGTGGCATGTCCGTGGTAAGCATTTGCAAAGGGGTCAGCAGTGTGGCTTGTGGCTTCCACTGGCCCAGTGTGCTGCATGGATACCATCTCAGTCCCAGCAAGTGAATAACTGTCTAATCACATACATATCAAAGTAGTCTACTGTGCTGGTGGTGGTGGTGGGATATGTATATCCAGGCCGAGTAACTTCTGTCCACATCACAGTAGTGGACGGTGTCCCACATACAGTACCTTGGGATGAACCCCAGAGTGAGGTTGTGCATTGCACCTGTCAGTGTGTGCTGACCGATGGGGCATGCGACTATGTTGTGTGGAATGTGGCAGGTATTGTTGCACAGGTGTTGGCTGAGCACTGATATCTGGCCATGTACCTGTGTATCTACCATGACACACACACATGCAACATATGGGAGTAGTAGTATATCACTACACATGAGTATCATGTATAGTATGTGTGCCATATATTGCTGACATGGTCTGCTGATATCCTGTTTGTGTTCTCTTCCAGGGAGATGGCACGTCAGCATAACCCCGCCTACTCTGTGGCGGAAGATGAGGAGATCCACCAGAGCCTGGTGCGGGAGTATGACATCCTGTTTTCCCGCACCAGTCAGAATCAGCAGGAGAGGGCTGCACTGTGGCTAGACCTTGTCCGTAGGGTAAATGATATTGGCACGCATAACAGGACATATGAGCAGATACGACATCACTGCAGTGATTTAATCCGAAGTGTCCATCAGCGTGCATCAGATATTCACAGGCAACAGGTCGCCACAGGAGGTGAGGTGGTCACACATCCCCCCCTCACCAGACTGGAGGGGCTACTCCTAAGTGTTGTGGCTCCCACCCTGGAACACCAACAGCAGTACACCTGCATTATGATGGAGGCTGGTTCCACACAGCAGCACGACATGGAGCGTGCAGGTAATATGCCATATGTACACTTGACTGTTCTGTACACTGTATCATATGCAATATCAATGGCACAGTTGTGCCCACTGACATTAATCTCATCATTTCTGCAGGTCCCTCCAGGGTTACAGCAAGGCAGGCCATCCATGCTGGTTAGTGTGTTTAACATAACCTATAATAGTCCTGATAATGCTAGTAACAGTAGTGTAACTCAGTAGTGCTCTGTGTGTATACTGCAGGGTGTGCATGTGTGCATGTGTGAAGGTGTGCCTGTGCCCATGTGTGCATGTGTGCATGTGTGCAGGTGTGCCTGTGTCCACGTGTGCATCTGTGCATGTGTGCCTGTGTCCACGTGTGCATGTGTGCCTGTGTCCATGTGTGCATGTGTGCATGTGTACACGTGACCACGTGTGCATGTGTGCATGTGCCCATGTGTGCATGTGACCACATGTGCATGTGTGCATGTGTCCATGTGTGCATGTGCCCACGTGTGCATGTGTCCATGTGTGCATGTGTCCACGTGTGCATGTCTGCATGTGTGCATGTGTGCCTGTGTGCATGTGTGCCTGTGTGCATGTGTCCACGTGTGCATGTCTGCATGTGTGCCTGTGTATATGTGTGCATGTGTCCATGTGTGCATGTGTGCATAAGTGCATCACTGGTAACAATGTCTGGAGACTGTAAACTGTGTTTCCTGTCTTCCTCCCACAGGTTCTGGGGCTGCTCTGGTGACCTGCAGCAGGGAACCTGAATCCTGTGCCACGGCTATTGGTAATGATGATATTTGTGTAATGGTACAGGAAGGTGTGTCAGGGTCTGCCATTGGTCAGCCAATTGACAGTACACAGCTGTCAACCCCATCATTGCGCACAGTCATCCTGCCTGTACATCCTTTGTCACCATTGTCCCTAGGTGATGGACAGGATACAGTGGGCATAGACCAGGGTAATGTGGTACCTGTGGCACATGCATCCCCACACAGCAGCCATGGGCAGGGTCCTCCGATGGTACCACACAGACAGTTGC
Organism: Protopterus annectens; assembly: GCF_019279795.1. NCBI lineage: Eukaryota > Metazoa > Chordata > Ceratodontiformes > Protopteridae > Protopterus > Protopterus annectens. The sequence goes on along the minus strand of NC_056742.1, from coordinate 107,798,896 downwards.
CCATGGGTTCTCGTGGGAGCATCCGTGGGCGTACTGCCTCTGGCCGACGTGCCCATAGAGGTCTGTCAACCTCAGCTATGTTTCGGACTGTCATGCAGGCACAGTCATGTATGGAAAGGTACACCAGACAGGGTCTGAGGGAGCTGAGAGCATGTCGCACAGCCATGACAGACAGTATGCGTGACATTGCGGATGCTATCCGTAACTTCACTGATGTCATAGACAGACATTGTGGGGACATATTACAGCAGTTCCACAACCAGATGTCCATGAGCCAGGGCAATGGTGGGCATTTGCGGCATCGACGTGGCCGTATGCCGGCAGCAGCAGCAGCTGGCAGTCGGCGTGGACGACAACAGGCTCGCGCATGCCCCCATAGTGCCAGCAGCAGCCCCAGCAATGCTGGGTCTGTGCTGTCATCGGAACGCCCCAGGAGACCACGTGCACGTGGCTCTGGACAGTCCCAACAGGGACTTGTGTCCAGTCAACACACTCCTGCTTCTGATGACAGTACCCAGTCTGGCTTAGTACAGGATACGGTCCGTAGCACCCCTGCCAGGCACAGGTACCATGTCCGTGCACACAGACACTGATCTGTATGGCCTGCCAGGTGCAGTCTGTGGCTGTCCACAAACCCCTGTATATGGCAGCCATGAGGTGGAACTGTGTGCGTGCATACACACATGCGAAATATTAACACCTAGGGTGACCACATACACGCACACACTGCACCAACACTGCCCCACCCTGTACTGCTGCCCCTCACCAACACACATACACACACATGTCAATTGGTGGTATCAGTGGCTGACTCAGGCATACCTGATCCACACCCTGTGCATATGATGACACTGTGCCACCTCCTGCAATCTCCAACATCATTGCGGGAACAGGTAAACACATTGCTGATGCACAGGGTGACTACATAGAAGTGTATTAGTAGTATCATGTTGGTAACAGTGCAGTGTGCTGCTATGACTGTGTGTTTATCCCAGCATGCCTGCTGTAGTAACTGTATGAATGTCCTGAATTGTTATCTGCACCCATAGTACATACCAAAGTATAACAGCTGCACATAATTGCATGCCGGTGGTAAGGTTGTCAACAGATAGCCGCATACATGGGTAGCACAGGGGGAAAGCTAACGCAAGTAGTGATATGCAATGGTGGACATGTACAGTAATGGTGTCAAGTTGCCCACAATGACTATGCCATGTGGATGTTCGCGCATGTAGATATGTGTGCAGTACCAATGTAATCCAAATCACAAATAAGTATGACATAATATCAATTCCACCACGGGCATCTGCGCTGTGTATTCCTGGGTACATGTTGATAGCACCTACATATTTGCATTGTTACTTACTGTTATTGTTACCCCTTCTTTGTTGTACAATGCACTACTTCCAGCCCTGTTTACTGTAGCTTTGTTTGCATGCATGTTCGCTTGGGGTTCCCTGGAACACTGCTTACACCTGCAATGCAGAGTTACAGTGCTTCTGTAGACTTCTAGTGACATCTGCATAGCGTACGATATGTATGTCAACTTTACACATGACAGAACGTCACTGTCTGTCCTGTACACATGTACATTGCCTGTGACACATTGCACACGTCTTACCTGGCATTTACCCACATGTGCAGTCATATATGTCAGTGCTATGAAACAGTAGTGGTACACCCACACATACACACCTTCAATATGTTGTTCCCCATTGGCCCTATGTGTTGGTACTCACCATGGCAATCACACTACTAGGGTAGCATGTGCAAAGGTAACCTGTGAATCACCTCTATGGTCCAGTTGTGGTTTATGTGAGTCATGTGTCAATGTCACAGCTGCCACATGTATGCAGTCAGCCATCACCCTTGGCCAGGAACGTACAACACATGTGTGGGATGCTACCACACAGCCAATCTGGGGACTGGTCTCTCTGAACCCAGTAATGCCATACCCTGTCAGGTGGCATGTCATATATACTACATCCTGGACAAACATCAACCCCAATCCCTGCTGCTACTATTGATAATACCCCTGAAGATGTTCCTGATAGTTTTGACCAGTTCTTTACTGAGACATTTCAGGCCCGAGCTAGCCATCTACCTCCTAACTCCCCTGGTCCTGAAAGTAGCACCCCTAGAAACCTACTTGTGTTCAGCTGCCAACCAGTCACCACTTCACTTCTCCGTACCTTGATTGAAACAGTGAAACCCACTACACTTTCTGATGATCAACTCCCTGCCGAGTACCTATCAAAACCAGATGATGCTATTGCTTACCCCGTCTCAAAGGTAATCAAACGAACCATGGTAGAATCTAACTTTCCCACCATCTGGAAAATGTCATATGTAATCCCACTTCACAAAGGAGGCAGCTCTACTGAATTCTCCAATTATAGGCCAATAGCTATACTCTCTCCACTTGCAAAGATTATGGAAACTTTCATCATAGACAATTCATGCACCACCTAATCCAAAATCGCATTATGGCAGACACTCAGCATGGCTTACGTCCTCATCACAGCACTACATCAGGCCTCCTAGCCTTTACTAACACCATAAACCATACTTGCAACACTAATTATATACCCTCAGCCCTCTTTTTGGATCTTTCCAAGGCATACAATATGGTTGATCACGAACTTGTAGTCCACACCCTGCAAACACTGTCTAGATACTGGAGCCTTCCAATGGTTTCAATTCTACCTGCATGGTCGACAGCAGGCTGGCCTCTGGCAGAACAAACTCTCTAAGCTTCTACCTAACACCCTCAGAGTACCACAAGGCTCTATACTAGGGCCCTTGCTGTTCTCCATCTTCATTAACGACCTTTATACTGTCATCCCAAAAGTCAGCTGTATCCAATATGCTGAAGACTCTACTCTGATCTGCTCAGCCACATCTCCAGTAGAGTTATGGTCAGCTACCCAGACCACCTTTAATACAATAGAAAACTGGCTTTCTGAACATTGTCTGATCCTAAATCCCAAATAAACTAAACTGCTGTTATTTCACCAACACGTAGGACTACCGCTTTCACCGTTACCATAACATCAACTGATGGCACAATAATCTCACCTGACCCATCTACTAAACTATTAGGTCTCATCATAGACAATAATCTCAAATGTGACCTACATGTTAACCAAATTATCAAAGCCATCAATAGAAAACTAGGGTCACTTTACAGAATTAAAGCCTTCCTAGCCCCTCCAGCTAAAGGTGCCATAGCTCGCTCACACCTTGTTTCAACCCTTCTGTATACATCCCCTCTACTCTCGAATATGAACAAGACTGTCCTTAACAAACACTCAATTTGCTACAACCACATTGCCAGATTTGCCACTGGGCTGCCTTTTAGGACACATCATTGCATCAATCTAAATCAGCTTGGTTGGCTTGCAATACCCAGCCTAATACAGTATAACCAACTGATTATGGCCTATAAAATCCTCCATAATCCAGACAATACTCCTGCACTTCAAATATTATCACCCCATATAACAATCCTAGACCGCTTCGATCCTCTAACAAATTACTAATTCAGACTAGCAAGTTTAATAACACAGCCGGTGATTCTCTCTTTGCAAACCCTGTAAGTAGATCCTGGAACTCACTTCCAGCTGATATTACCCTACTGTCCACCTTAGGTCAATTTAACAGTAGACTCAAACAACATTTGTCACTTAACTGGCTATGTCAATGTATCAAGCCTGACTAACTCGAATGTGTAAAATCTGTCAACCACTTTACTGTGTAATTTAATTTAATCCTGACTTGTGCTCAGGACTAACATTAACCTGTGGAACATGTTTGACTTGCTTACTTATGCAATCTCTGTAAATAATCTGTTTGTAATATGTAATGCTAGTATTATGTAATGCTGTATCTGCTACCCTCGTAGCTTGTCTCCACGGGCCTCCCCTGGAAATGGACATGCATCCAGTCGGACTATCCCAGTCAACAAATGTAGGATAAATAAATAAATAAAATATATTACAGTGACTACAATACAAGTCAGACATTGACACGCACTGACAGCATACTGAACACACTGGGGCATACGTGGGGACTCAGAATAGCAGCCTGCCTGGGCATCACACACCTCCGCAGCTGGCACACAGGCATATGTTCTGTCGGAACAGAGCACATGCCACACATGGCACGCACATCCCCTGTGCCACACACTCACAGCCTGTAGGGCTACACAACACACCTGCTACAGATGTGTCAGGTACCTATCTTGTGTGCTGCACTGGGGTCCCACTCAACAGGCTGTATCTGGTGAAGGTCACAGTGATATGCCTCAGGGGCACTATGGTCCACCACAGAACACATGAATACAGGTCAGTCAGAGGCATGGACACATATGACTCACTCATTGACCATGCCAGTATGGCTGCCTGAGACATACCTCCCTGGACTACATGATAGGGAACATAGAATGGATCTCTCAGCATGTGGCACAGGCCAATATGAGCCTGATGTTGGTTGCCAACATACCCTCACCAGGTATTCTACCACTATATGTGGGAAGGGTGTTGTATGTCTACATTATGCTCAGTCTCCACTGTCATTCATAGGGTATCCACTGGCTGTCAACGTGTGCTTACATGCTAGGGAAGCCACAATGACGTGCAAGGGTCATCTTGCACGTGACACCCATGGCCCGATGTATAATGGCAAAGCTCCTTGGTACACACATACTGCCTTATGCTGCAGGACATGGTTTACATAGCCACCTCCATGGGTATCACACAGGTTAGGACACTAACAGTGCTGCTACACAACAACAGCAGTGTACACCGGAAGATGCATGCATCAGACACTGCCCTCAGCACGGTGAACTGCAATGTCTGTGCAGTACCAGATTCATGATTCATGGCTCACAGGTGTTACCCATCACTGACAGGTTATGCCCCATACCATGCCTGTCATCCCCTACACATGTAACACACATGGATAGGGGGGTGGTATCCCAAGGTAACACAGATACACACACCTCCAGGTTGTTGGCACAGCACAAACCATCAGGGCCTACTCATGTGCAGCTAACAGTGTGTCGGACTGCCATCTGGTTCATAGCCTGGCACACACAACCCTCCCATACACAGGAAGACCACCTATCCTCCATAACAACACTGGCAATATGACAGTCTCAAGAACTGTGTTTATATGGCTGGACTGCATCCAGCCAAACATTGTGTGTGAGCATTACTGTAGTTACAACACACTAGTTGAAGGGTTCACAGCATGTGGTCACTGAATTGCAGTGGAATGATATGTTACCACTACCACAACAGGTGGGAACATGCAGCACCTGTACATCGACTACATGTACACTATATGGCCCAGACCAGATGTGTATCCCCTGCTGTAGGTATTTCACCATAGACACCCACACTGTATAGAGACATACCACGTGCGGACCCTGCACAGTAAGACACAGTCATATTGGTATACATTGCAAATACCATTTATCCACTCGAGGCATGTGTCAGACATGGTAACTACTGCAGGTCACAGGTATTTATGTGTATGTGTCACACACATACATCATGTGTGCAATGCCATTGCTGGTTTAGGCAATGGCATGCATTGTTATGTACAAAGACCCACACAAGGTCATACTGTGTGACACAACCACATGTGGCAGTTGTGGGTTACCAAAACATACCTATCTGTACTCTGACAATGGTAATAGACACAGTAGCAGAGCACACTATTGGCATTACTAGCCAACTAGCCCTGTTTGGCTGTGCTGATAGTGTGGTGACATCCCCTGTGTTTACTGGGGGAGTATGCAGCATCTGGCGTATTGTAGTATTTGCCAAAAGGATCTGTTCTCTCACACTTACACACACCCTACTACCCCCACATACATGCACACTTGCCATTTGCAGGATTCATTCCCCTACCTAACTAAGTCATGACACGTGAGAGAGACGCATTAGCAAAGCGCACTATTCAGTTTATTAGATAGTTCTTCTTCTCTGGCTGTACTTATAGGGTGCTGACAACATCAGTATTTTGAAAGGGTAATGTGCATCAGGTAGTGTGATCTCCTGATTGCCAAAACTAACATGTTTTTCATACAGAAATGCACACACACAAACTCCCCACATCCAAATACACACACATGCCATTTACAAGTTTCAAATTCCTACCTAACTACATTACGATACTCGGGAGAGACGCATTAGCAGAGTGCGCTATTCACATTACTGGGAGGCCTCCTTTCTACTGCTGTACTTATAGGGTGCTGACATCATCTGTGTTTAGAAAGGGGAGTGTGCATCCTGTAGTGTGTTCTCCCAGTTGCCAAAAGGGACGTTTCCCTCACACATATTTGCACACACACTAACCCCCCTCATCCAAACACACACACTTGCCATTGGCAGGATTAAAACCACTACCTAACTATGTTATGACACTCAAGACAGACGCATTAGCAGAGCACGCTATTCGCATTACTGGGAGGCTTCCCTTCTCCTGCTGTACTTATAGGGTGCTGACATCATCTGTGTTTAGAAAGGGGAGTGTGCATCCTGTAGTGTGTTCTCCCAGTTACCAAAAGGGACATTTCCCTCACACAAATTTGCACAAACACACTAACCCCCCTCATCCAAACACACACACTTGCCATTCACAGGATTCAAACCACTACCTAAGTATGTCATGACACTCGAGACGAACACATTAGCGGAGCACGCTATTCGCATTACTGGGCGGCTTCCCTTCTCCTGCTATACTTATAGGGTGCTGACATCATCAGTGTTTAGTAAGGGGAATGTGCATCCTGTAGTGTGTTTTCCCAGTTGCCAAAAGGGACATTTCCCTCTCACACACACAAACCCCATTCACCCCCCCCACACACACACACACTGAGCATTTGCAGAATTCGAACCCCTACCTAACTATATTATGACACTTGAGGGAGACGCATTAGCAGAGCGCACTATCCAAATTACTGGGCATCTGTTCTGCACCTGTAGTATTTCTAGGGTGCTGACATCTTTATTTCTACAGAGCTATGTAGATGTAGTACTACCTGTCAGGTGGGGGATAGCATATATATGCATTTGCAGCCACCTACGTCAGGGTCAGATATGCACATCGCACTGGCAGGTTATGTTCTATACCATGCTTTGGGACCACAGGACCTGTAACACACAACACAACCAGTCCAGAACACCACACCTACATCCAGGACACACACTTAGCTTCCCTGGGAACAGTGCCAGGATATGCAGGTATTCACATACACCATTCCAGTTGTTAACATCAGGTACAGGCATATTGTGTGTGAGAACTACTCAGGCCTCTACCACTTTACCCTACAGCCACTACAATTTGTGGGTCCATGTGCTATGGCAGAACCACACACCACAGCCACATGGGTGAATACATATTGCACCTGTCCATCTGCAACATGGATACTCACTTCACACCAGAGGTAGACCACCATTGTTGATATCTGACCATACCCACCTTTCCCTGGACATCCATATCTCATCTCCACCCCCAGGCAAGGTTGTCACTGCACACAAACTGTGTTTAGCACAAGCAGACTCTACACTTGTGTAGACTGGGGTGGATGACTTCAGAGGACTTATGCTGGAGGACTATACTGGCCACTCAGCATAATCCTTGACAATTGCATCCTATGAGCATGTGTACAGTTTGCATTGGTCATGCTATCCCACATATACCCATGACTGCTCCACAACAAGACACCTGTCAGCTGTACACCAGCCATATATGCGCCGTTCAACAGACAGAGTGACCTAATACATTGCAGAGCTGTAGCCCCCAGAGGGAGGACATCTGTGGACAGTTCCAGCATGGCACTTCATTCACACATACTCATTACAACACAGTGTTGACAGTGGAATCGTCCAGAGAATGCAGATAGGGCTCCCCTCAGTCTGTTATTGACGGACACCTACTGTCAGAGATCCTCAGCAACCTTCTCACAGCACACACCGACAACATGGCTGTGGCTTAGCACATTCAATCCCTGAGACCTCCACGGTGCCCCTGCTTGACAGAGGTACAGCTCACTAGCCTCACATGTTGCCTTCTGTGACCTACTTTACAGTGGCACAGTAGCCTACTATCCTGGGGATGCAGATGCCAAGCACACTCTGGCTGAGCTGTCATTCCCTGGGGCAAGAAGCCTAGTATTGACCTCTACACCCATATGTTCAATTGTCGGATACACAATATTTGTTGTGCTGTTCTACTGTTTGCAGGTCTTTATTGCCATAGCATTCCCTGTTCCTATGACCAACTTGTGTATCTCTGGGAGATGTTTGCATATGATGGCGATCCACTATATCACTTATGTCTCTGTGGTCATTTACTGTGTGCACTGGGCTGATTGCTGTGTTGTGGTTGGTTCCTGGACTGACACGTACAAATACCAGTTATGTGTGGCCAACTGCTAAACGGAGATATGGCCTAAGTGTGTGAGCATGCCCAGTTCAGCCTTTCCATGGCATGTTGTCTGACATATGCCTCATTTATCAAAGTGTGCAAGCATGCCCAGTGTGAGCTTTCCATATGTTGCACTCTGAAGTCCACCACATATTTGGGTGTGTGTGAACTTCGACAATATCGCACGTTTATGATTGTGTGTTGGGTGTCATGTTGTGTACTAACTGGCCAACTGCTTCGTGTCTGCCACAACAGGGATTATACTGTGCCTGCAGGGATTGCATGGGATACTTTGCAGACAGTTCTCAACATACTTTCATAATGACCTAACACTGTAGTACCGTATAGTGTACTGGTTCGGTACTTTCACTGTGGTGGACAGTATCCTGGGCTTTAGTCCTATGACTGCTTGACATCTTCATAGTGAGCACAACAGACTGTGTAGGGGCCAGTTGTGCACATATGACCATGTTGCAATATGTTCAGGTATGGACTACCTACACCAGGCTCGTCCAACATTGCTAGTGTATTCCACAACATGGGCGGACATTGGCAAACACTAGCGATGGTCCCTAGGTCATTTCTGATGTTAGTCACAGGGTGTGTTTTCCTTCGACACACATTGTAACTGGAGTTTGCCATTACATATGTCATGGTTAGTATACTGTGCCTCCGTCTACCTCTGACATAACAGTGATACCCAGGGTAGCCTACCATCTCCCATACACTCATCAGGATGCCTCTTGGGGGGTGTCGATATGTGGCTCTCTGGCTGACCTGTACCAGGAGTTTACTGAAGTGTGGGGGTGCCTTCTGTGTTATGGATCATTCTGTACAGCTTGTCCTATGTATGCCAGTGCTGGGGTTCAGGTCTCTCATGTGCATAGCTCACTGCCATTCAGATTGTACAAGGTGCAACATGTTCATTCATTCCAGGTTGGACATGGCTTCATACATCAGGCACAGCTTTCCTGTAGCTGGGAAGGATGGCGGTGTGTGGGGCTGCAGTTTGTTTACTCAGGCAACACATGGCATCTGTTCATGCTCTTTGCTACCCCTGGTGGGGTACTGTTGTGGACTTTACAGTTGATGGAGGTGTCTGCTGCAGTATATCCCACAGGGGCTATTGTAGTCAGTTGTGATGCTGATGGAGGATGGCTGCAGAGCCACAGTGAGTTCCCCTTATCTACATCTGCCAGCCTTCATGTTTGGGTGGGTATATGGTACATGTTTCTGCAAACACTACAGCCACATGTTTGTCCAGTGCAGGATATTTATCACCTTTTGTACCCAGGTCTCACATTACATGTTAGGTACCTCATGGGTTAACACCTGTGTGGTAATTTGTGGGCACTTACTGTATATCCATGGTGGTTGTCTATACACAGTTCTGCAATTAGCTTGCTGACATGGCTATGGCTCCAGTTGTCTGTTTGTAGGTGGCCCTTTTGTGAGTTGCTTGTGTCAGCTGAGGGTCGGATATGGTGGGCTGTTTGTACTCCTCTGCATACATGCTCAGTCACAGTCCTTCCATGTTGGCCTATACCTATGGGACATGTATACAGAACAGGGGGGGGGCAAGACCAGGCCTTGTGGGATGCCACTCATATCCGCTTTGTAGTCTGACATGGATGCGGCATGTCTGACCATGTCAGTTCTGTCCTTGGTCTGCTTTGCAACCCCTCTACTGACATGGGGTGTATATTTAAGCTGGTGAACATATCCATACTGAACACGTACAGTATTGTCTAGAAGCATGTGCACGCAGCTACGCTGTGTGGACCACATAGCCCTCATCAAATACCTTAATGACTGCTTCAAATGGGTCAGACATGTTTAGGGGCCGGTTCTGCAGTTACAACAGCCACAGTGTGTAGGGTCCAGTATCAGTAGGTCCACATTAGCCTTCTGTCTGCGGTACATACTGATCCTTTCCATAGCTGTGCAGAACAAGCTTGTCAGGATCCTGGGGTGGTAGTTTGGAGTATCCATTCAGGCAACACCTTTGTTGTGATGGACCACTGTTGTTGTACACTGCTCTTTGGGTACATATCCTGTGGTAAGGCTGACATTGGGCAGTAGTGAGTTTTGGCATTCCATTATTCTTGGGGTCCATGTTGGCCTCAGCACAGGACACCATCACATACCTTTGCTGCTGTGTGTTCTGCTTTGCAGATGATGGCTGTTACCTCAGCATCTGCAATGTCAGGGGACCATTTGCTGGGATAGGTATTTTGCACTCGGGGGGGGGGGTGTTTGCACTGCACCTGACAGGTTGTATGTTAGCAATATGTGTGTGTGTTTGGTATGTTGTTTGTAATATCTGTGTGATTCAGAGCATATCTGTGGATGCCCAACATGGTTCCTACCATCAGTTGGGTAAGCCTTGTGATTATCCTTAGTGTCCTGTACATTTTGTATCTTCATAGGTTCATGGGTTCATAGTAGGCTAGACACCCTAGGCCATTAGTAAACCTAGCTAGAGTGTGTGTGTCTTTCGCCACCCCTTGCTATGTTCAATTATGGCCATTTATGAGGTTCTTCACTGTGCCTCTGTCTGGTCGTGACACAGTGGGGACCCCAGTATACATGTACGGTCATCCATCCACTTGGCAATATTCCTGTTGAGGGGTGTCAGTGAGGGGCTCTGCCTACCATGGATTGGGATCCTGTTTCTGGGTGTGGGAGCCTATGGGTTATGTATCTGTCCCTCCAGCACATCTTATTTCATTATGTGTTGAGGTTGACATCTGTGACTCTCACAGCTCCAATGGCTTTGATTTCCTGTGGTGTAGCATGTCCATTACTCCTGTGTTGGACATGGTCTTGTACAACAGACATACAATGCCTCTGTGTAGGCAGTGTGTGACTGCAGTCAGCTGGGGTGTCTACAGCCAGGCAGCATATGACATATATTTCACACCCTTTATCCTGTTGGTGGGGTAACTATGAGGTCTTCCGAACCGCTGCAGGTGTCACGTACGGTACATCCCATATGAGTCATTGTACTAGATTATGGGTCTGATAAGGGAACAGTACAGCGGCACAGTGACCTCTGTTGATGTTGATGTGAATCCTTTCATGATACGGTGTCCAGTATCAACAGTCTTCATAGCCACATTGGCATTGTGGCTGTCACATGACAGATAATGTCGACCTGTGTCCCTAGGTCCCTGATTACTCCTTGCATACATAATGGTTTGACACCTATGTGGTACTTTGTGTGTACCTTGTCTGGTATTTGGTGGGACATTCATACTGTCCAGTGTCTTCAGATGTCTGGGTGGAGTTCTTGTGTGTGAGAGTGTGGTCTGTCGCATGCTATAGACTGTACAGCAGTTTTGACTACAGTTATGTGCACATGGGTGGTGTCCGCTGCTTTGTGCATTGTCAGTTACCTGGCAATATGGGTGTCTGTGCTGCATATGGATACTCCCCCTGCTTTAATGTTTTGGTGCAGGTGTTGGGGCCATAACACATGATATGTGGTATAACCTAGTAGTGCTGGTGTGCTATCACTAGGCTTGCAGCAGGCTTCTGTCACTGGACAGACATCAATGTTCTCCATAATGGGAAGTGCCTCAGGGGCATGCATATTGCAGTTTACACATCTGGCATTGGTCAGCATTACCCTTATGTTTCCTACCACTTATGTTTTCTAGGGTGGTGGGTAGTCTTTTTGGCCTTGCCTACATACGGCTCTATGGAGGCAGCAAAGGCCTTATCCAGTATCCAGACGCACACGGGTAACAGCTGACAGCCATCCCTGTAACAGCAGCATGGCTTGTCATGCTTGACATCTCAAGCAGATACACATTAGACCCTCTTGGACTGACAGCTGTAACTGTGCCAGCTGTTAAACATGAGCATTCTGTGTTTGTACTGTGGCATCATCCTTGGTGAGGTTTGGATGCTGCACACAGCCAGTGTCATCCCGCCCTGGGGTACATACTCGGAGGGACCATCCATGTCTCTTTTGATGTGGACTAGGGAGGTACATCTCAGGTAATTCACACCAGCATGGACATTGAGTGCATCATATTTCTGCTTGCTTTGGGGTGACCTGCATACTTGTGTTATGTGGCATTTTGTGGCAGCCTACAAGCAGCTTACTCTACCCTTTCCCTTGTTCAGTCTGGTGAGTGGGACAGCTGTGTGTCTGCCTATACAGACACCTATTACGACTGTATCAGGCATGTTGTTTCTCCTTCGGGCCTGTTACTGTTTGGCACACCAGCTTTGCGTACTATTCGTTGCATGTGCTATGTTTGAAGGTTGTGGTTGCTTGTGATCTACTTTGGAGGCTTCTGTTGGTGTGGTGTGTTTGTAATTAAGGCCTCCGGGAATATTTGTCTGTGTTTATGTGTTTGGTTTACAGTTGTGGTAGGTCTATGTGGGACTGGGTTTGTGGTGTATGTGGTTACCTTCTCCTCCTGACTAGTGTTGACAGTACTGAGTTGTTGGAGCTCAACCTCTGGTTTGGATACATGGATGCATCTATCACATGTTTGTATTTATTGGGTGGTGTTGTGGTTGTCTGTGTACTTCGTACTGGCATCACATTGCCTCTGGATTCACAGATTATACTTGTTGTGGCTGGACTTAGTGGCTTGTATGTGTGGACATATGTTGTTGCCATACTACTGGTCAGTGATTACTTCCCTTTTTATGTTTGCTCTATCAGGTGGTAACTTCCTCATTCTCTTGCATGGTTTGATAATGGCTGGAGGCCAGCATGCCAGATGCCTGGGTGTATGGCATTGTGTGTTGTTGTTATTTGTGATTGCATACTCCAAGCATTCCTGGCTGTGTTCATGGAATGCCTGTATAACATGTTCTGTGGTGTGTCCCATATTCTGCACTTGCACAGGGCCTTTTGTGGATTCAACATCGGTTTTGAGGGCTGCAACCTATACTTTACACATGTTTTTCACTGTGGTATTCTGGCCAGGGACTGGGGTCAGGGTGTGTATATCCAGTGTGATTACTCTATGGTCTGGTCTTACCAGTGAGGGGTACACTTCTCATCTTGCCATCCAGTACACATGTTGCTGATTATCACATCCAGTATGCTTACCCCTCTTGTGGGAGTAGTACATTGTTCCTGGGCATTTTGGTTTATGGAATCTGGGTAATTTTCTCCTACTGTGTTGGTGCTAGTACAATGCTACCAGTGTATGTCTGGGTATTTTCAGTCAAGCAATATAATGTGGTTTGGGGGGCTTGATATATTCATGTATTCCGACATAGGCCAGGTGCTGTTCCTGGTATTAGGACAGTAGTCTGCAGCAGGCTATATACTGCAAGGTTGTTTTAGCCATTGGTATTTGACCATGGCTATTCCATGCTGCTTCTTGTTGTGGTACCAACATGGGGGTGTGGTTATCCGTGCCATTTCTTGCTAGTCACCCTCCTTTTGTAGCTTGTTCCATGTTTTGTGGCTGTACAGCACAGTATGAGGTGTGACCTGGTAGTGTTAGGGTGCTGATGTGAGCCTTGCCCAGTTCTCTATTACAGGGCTGGTATCTACATTCTCCTTACTGTGTACGTTTACACTGCACACATCTTGCTGTTTATACATCTGTCATGGGGTAGTATTACATCTAGGTTCCTATCCCTTGTAGAACCTATGAAGGTGGGTTTGTGTTTTGGGGCTTACCTATTCAGGGCATGCTGTGGGTACTGACAGCCTTTGCCAGTATCCATGGGGCATGGCATGATAGGTGCACGCCACCCCTAGCAGGTGGTGCATCATGTCAAGCTCCGCATATCTTCCCAGCCTGAAACACATTGGCTCCCCTTTGACTGACTGCATAACTTCAGCCAATTATTGTACTTGATCTTCTTATCTTCATAGTGTGGCATCATGCTTGGTGAGGGTGAGATGTTAGGCAGGGTCTTCATGTTTGCATATACTAGATGGTGTTACATTGCTTAACACATGGCAATCATGCCTCAGGTGGTGCTGCAGGGCTGCCTCTGTCGGATGCACATACTGCACTCCCTGTACATGTTTGAGAGCAGGTTGTGTCATGTTAGGCATTCCTGTTACTATATGAGTGAGTCAGAGCGGGGTATCATTCCCAGGGTTCCTACTGAGCCAGTGTATGTGCTATGCATTGCCTCTTTGCCAAGGCCAGGGCATACTGGGCACGCCTCCTTCTGCCTACTGGGGCAGGCTCAGGTTGTTCCTCCTCTGAGTCACGCTCTGCCTGAGATGGCCTTGGCAATGGTGGGGGGCTGTTTGGCTCGGCCCTATGCTGGTCCTGCTGCAGCTGTTTTCGCAAGATCATATTATGTAGCATAGCACATACCATGACAATTTGGGTACATGTAGTTGGTGTGTACTGCAAGGCTCCACCAGATGTGTCCAGACACCGGAACCGTGACTTGAGCAGCCCAAACACACGCTCTATTACATTGCGTGTTTGTGCGTGTACCTCATTATGGCGTTCCTGTTCAGGTGTGTATGCGTTTCTGATGGGTGTCATCAGCCATGGCTCCAGTGCATAACCTGCATCCCCCACTAGGTGTTCATGTGGGATGTCCCCATTGGCAAATGTCTGGTACAGCTGCATCAATTGCCAGATGTGGGAATCGTGATAACTCCCAGGGCAGCCAGCACACACATTCATTATTATGCCCTGGGCATCACACACGACCTGGCAGTTGATGGAGGGGAAGCCCTTGCGGTTAATGTAGGCCCTACCCCACTCACCGGCTGGTGCTTTGATGCATATGTGCGTGCAGTCTATTGCACCCAGTACCTCAGGGTATTCCGCTATTTGCTGGAAGAGACGCATATTGCTGGCCAATACCTCACGGGCATTGGGGAAATATACATGATCACCGACATGTGCTGAAATGGCATATAGGAACTGGTGCAGTACCCTGGAGGCTGATGCCTGTGATATCCCCATCATATCGCCAGTTGGTCTCTGGAAGGTACCTGTTGCTAGTATTCTTAGGCCAACACATACATTGGTTTCCACTGGGATGGGTTCCCCTCTGTTGGTTCTGTGTGTGAGGCGTGGCCTGCACAGCTCAACAATTTGCTGCAGGAGCTCTCTGTCCACTCTATAGTGCTCTACTATCTCCAGCTCATGTAACCTGTGGTAGGTGACCCTGGGCCTGTACACTCTTCTCCGTCTCCTCACTGTGGGTTGTCTGGCACCATCTGCATTGTCACCACCCTCAGCAAGTCGCCTATGTCTCATTATGACAGCTATGGCAGCCCCTAACATTTCTGCTCTGAGTTCAGCTTTTTCAGTTTTCACTTCTATTAGCTTACTCCTGTCTTGCAGTGTCCCTTAATGGAAACATCCTGCACTACTGTTTGCAGAGTTTTAAGTGTTGGGCTGGGCTACTATTCTGCCTGTGTAATTGCCTGCTTCTAATTGTTTTCACCTTCTAGCTTCAGCAGTTATCCCTGCTAGCTTCCTATTAATTCTGTTGCTTCTTTTTTCCTCTCTGTTTCCTCAGGGTGGAGCAACGTGCATACTATCTGAAACACGCTCACAGTGGCTTACATGCGCGCACATGTGCTTACACGGTTCAGAATCTACTTATTCGGGTTAAAACACGCGTACACCCACGCAAACATTGTTACACATCTGCCAACAGCCTCTAACATACTCAGCCTGCCCTACACACGCGCACACCAGCGCAAACAGTGTTAAACATCTCCCAACACGCTCCCACATGCTCAGACTGCCTTACACTCGCGCACACTGTCCTACTCGCACTTCATGGTGCTCACATGTGTGCATGCACGCCCAGCAAGAAACTTTGGTGTAAGTAATAGTGTACACCTTCCATTTCTTGACTTTCCATGACTTATCTAGTGGCACACCTCTTTCCATGATCTGTGCCTGTCATCTATCATGTTACACTGGCCTCCAATGAACTGCATTTCTTTCTACCATTCCCCCCTGTGATGTCACCTATCTCCTACTCTATTCCTCCCTCTTATGTATCTCTTACACTACTCAGACTGTGCACATTTGCTATATGACTGTGAGATTCAGTATCTGAACCCTCATTTACATGAGATTGCCTACTAATGCTTAGTTACATGTCTTAGACTCAGCTTCCCCCCTTAGCAACCACTACACGGTGGCCATGTTGGTTTTGGTCTGCATTGTCATTCCATGTATTGCATGAAACCAACATTTGTGGGTTTATAACCTTCTTTTTTATGTTTTTATACAGCGCAGTCCGTTTGCGCGGGGCTGCGCTGGGTTAAAAAAATTATAATTTTATCATTTTGGCATCGGGTTGTATTGCCAATGGCCACATATTTGGCCATTGGCATGCTGCCTGAGTCATATGCAACCTTTTTTTGGAGCTGACATCGCTCCGTTGTGGAATTTGCAGAAATGTACTCAGTTGTCAACTGAGTACATTTCTGCAGCTAAAACGTCTCCTACACGGACTGGTTTCTGCTTTGTGGATCGCTAATATACCTCATTTGCATACCTTTTGGATGCAAGTGGTATTTACCATGTCCACACCCAGTCCATGTAAGAGACGTTTTAGCTGGTCTCTTACACGGAGCTTAGGGCTGTTCCTGGATCGCGAGGCTTGCATGGAGTGTTGCACATCTCTTACACTCCGTGCAAGCCTTCGTGAATCCTGCCCAATGTTTTTTTGACAAAAAAAAACACAACTGAATTTATACTTATTTCCAAGTTGTGAAAGTCTCAGTCTTTTTTTATAAATGTGACGGGATGTAAGACATGAAGCACCATGCAAGAAGGGAATAAGGGCTCTGCTTTCTCCCCAAATAATCTGAAATTTGATTTGCTTTCTATGATTTTCAGATTCATTTTTGTTTTGTGGATATGATGCCGGAGATTTATATTCATAGAGTTGGTCACTCATCTTAGCCACAAAGAAGCAAGAAATTTCTTAGCAAATAAGACCTGACTGCTACAGCAACTCCACAATTTCCCTTTAGACTAGATGAACCATGGTTCTTAGTGAGCCTAAATATTCAGACATGAACCTTATAATGAAAACATTTCTATGTGTTTGAGGCACTCTGTGAATTAACAAGTCTTCATATTCTCCTTGGCCAACCACTTCCCATTTTCAGATTATATCATTTTGTTTGTGCATGACCTTTTCAGAAACATTCGGTCCCTTGGATTTTTTTTTTTTTTTTTTGCTTTATAATACATAAACTGTCCCTACTTGCACTATTTCCTCCAGTGCCTAAACATTGCATTCTTCAGTCACTCTTCAAATGATTCTGCTGGAGGTTTATTTATTTTTTAGTTTATTTTATTTTACATTTGTTGAATGGGATAGTCTGACTGGATACATGTCCATTTTCAGCGGAAAGCCGGGAGCAAAGCTCCAAACTTACAAACAGATAAAGACAAGCAAGTTACAATATATGCACAAACATATTGTGTTAACATACAAGTTACAGTCTCACATTTCAAGCCTGTGAAGAATACAGTTTATATTCAGAAATATATACAAATATGTTACAGTTTCTCTTATCAAACCTATAGGTGCAGCTATATACAGAGTATCTGCAGAGATGTTACAGTTTCTCTTTTCAAACCTTTTAGTGTAAGAGGTAAGTCGCTGTGAATAAAAAAATGCAGGGATATGGAAGTAGATTAGGCTTTAGTCAGGGTTAGAGCAAGGACATAACCAGTGAGTTTTAAAATACTGGGTTAGATTTATTTGAACTGATTAAGGGAGGGGTTCAGAGTAAGGTCAGATGGGAGCAAATTCCAGGTTTTGCCTACTGAATTTGCAAATAAAGATTCTCCAAATAAGTTGTTAGCTTTAACAGACTGAACCAAAAGTTTTGTAGTGGAACGAAGTGGCCTAGCGTTTTTGTAGGGATGGATAATATTTATAAGGGAGGGCATTTTTTCTGGATGGTTAATAACCTTAAATGCTACAGTAAGTTGATTATATTGAATTAGCCTGGGGAGTTCTAGCCATTCTAAGAGATTTAGGTTTTGACAATGGTGTGTCCTGTAGGGAGTTCCTGTGGTAAACCTGGAAATTTGATTGTAGCAGCTAGACAGTTTTCTGAGATCTGTTTTGTTCAAGTTAGTGAGTATTGGTGAGGCATAGAGTAGAATTGAAAGCAGATGGGTATGGGCAATGGCAGTCCTAGCTAGAGGGGTGAGAAAAGGTTTGTTTTTGTATAGGGAGCCAAGTTTTTTATTAACCATTTTAATAATTTGGTTTACGTGCATATCATATTTGAGGTTGTTGTCTATTATAACTCCCAGGAGTTTGCTATACATATCTGGTGAAATTATGGTCCCATTGTTAGATGTTATAGTAAACGAAGGTTGAGAGGATTTGCGAGTAGGGGAGAAGAGCAATAGCTTTGTTTTATTAGGGTTTAATATCAGCTGTTTATTAGAGAGCCAGTTTTCCACTGTATTAAAGGTTTTCTGGGTTAAACTAAGGAGATCTGTAGGGGTAGAAGCTGAACAAATCAGGGTGGTGTCATTGGCATATTGTATTCAGGCTGTATCTGGGATTACAGTGTGGAGGTCATTGATAAAGAGGGAGAAAAGAAGGGGACCTAATATGGAGCCTTGAGGGACACCAAGGGTAATGGTGAGAAGAGTGGAGAGTTTGTCCTGACAAAGGACAGCCTGCTGTCTTCCACTAAGATAAGATTGAAACCATCGTATGGCATGGTTGTTTAGGATATTTTCTTTAGGGTAAGTAAGAGTAGCTGGTGGTTAACCATGTTGAAGGCCTTGGAAAGATTGAGAAACAGGGCAGAAGATAGTTTGTTGTTAAATGGTTGGAATTTATGACATTAGAAAAGGAGAGGATGGTTGTGGTGGTACTGTGCTGTAGTCTAAATCCATGCTGGGAATTTGCCAGAAGATTATGTTGAATAAGGTAATGTAAGAGTTGTTTATGGATACACTTTTCATAATTTTAGCCAGAGGGGAAAGGATAGCTATTGGTCTATAGTTTTACAGCTTAATGGAGCTGCCTCCTTTGTGGAGTGGTATGACATGTGATATTTTCCAGACAGAGGGGAAACAGGCTTCATTTATGATTCTGTTTATCAAAATAGAGACAGGGAATGCTATAACCTCAGCAGCATTTTGGAGGTAGTCTGCAGGGAAGAGGTCAGCTGAAAGGGTTGTTGTTTTGAGTTTTTTAATTAGGGCTCTAATGAGTGAAGTTGAAACTTTTTATACTATTTTATTGCCTTCTTATAAACTTCCTCTACCTTGACTATATCCTCACTGAAATTGTGTTCTGGGTCCCTCAAAATGCAAAAGTGCTCTAATTAAGTTGTAATTCTTAGGATTCCCATATTCAACTGATGATTTTACTGTTGGACATTATGATATCATTCCAGACCTTCATTCATGCTGTATCATATCATTGCACTTAATGTGGTCACTCTCAGATCCCTTTCCAGGATATGTAGCCATGACTTTTTATCATTTGTGTTTACTTTTTTGATACTTATTTCTGGGCTTCATTCCTATTGACAGCAAGCTTCAGTACTGAATATTCCAAGATCATTGATATGTATCACATTCTCCCTTCCACTTCCTGCATATATCTGTGCCAATTGGATAAAGATGTACCTTGGGTATTACAAAGTTTCACTTCTACTTTTTATTACTAGGTTATGTAGTGGTATGATGTATTTGTAGTAATCATTGCATTAATGTTTGCAGTGGTATTTCTGTGTTATTTCATTTAGTACCAGAGCTGTAACCTCTGACCTTCTCTTCAGATGCCACAGGTAGGATGTGTCATAGAATAAGCATTTAGGTCTCACCTCCTACTTTTCCAAAAATGATTGCAAAACAGTGAGCCTAGCAAAGAGCATGTACAGTGTTTTCAGTGTGTCATATGAGCAAAACTAATTTAAAACATGCAGCAAACCATTTACAGGAACAGTATTTGTCAGTACATGGACTCATTTTTCATAGACATTCCACATCATGGACTGTTCACTTAACATACATTCATTTGTTCAGTTAAAATATGACCTTTTGAATTCTGCTGATTTGGTCTATTTCTTTAAAAAAATGTGGTTCTTTTGTAGCTACTTTGTAAATATGCACAAGTCAGTGGTGGAATCATTCTAAAAACATTCTAACTCATAGTGAGAAAAGCCCCCTGCCAAAGATATTAGTAGTGGCTAATTCCCATAGAATTTGCAGTACATGATTAATAAATGCTATGGCTATGGAATCTGCCTAAAGGAGGAATGTGAATATTCATTTGACCGTGTGTAATAGTCTACAGAATAAAAATTAAAAATTTCCTCCAGGTATGACTATTGTCAATGTTGTTCATTTTTTCTGAAAATGATTCCAGTTCATCTTTCAAGATATGGTACATTTAATAAAAATGGGATGGTATTACTCCATTTTGCCTGTGTAGTTCGACAATGTGCAAACAGCAGAAGCTTATCAAAAGAGAACCCATCTTTTTACATACAATCAGAAAACTCTAAGATATGTGACTACATTTTAGGTAGTCTGTTTTAACGCCTCAACTTCATTCAAGTAAAACTCCATTCCAACTGTGCCGTGTCTTTGCATACTTCATAAACTAGGAATGATTCAGTGGAGTTGCCTCTTCTTCTGAAACATCACATTGTGGAAAGACAACAAAACATAATTTCTGTCCATTAATCGTCATGGAATCTAGAAACAAAAATATCCATTATTTCTATAATATTAATCATTTAAAATATAGTGATAACACATCAAGTCTTTCAGTCTTGCTGTGCATTCACAGTGAAAACTCATAAGAATAAATTATAAGAGTAAATAAAACATCATCTGGAAATAGCATAATTTTTTATTTATAATCTTGATTAATTTCTAAGCCCTGTATCTTTGAGTTAGAATTAATTAAAATTGCAAATATTTTAATAACAAGGTCAAATAAAAGAGGGGAAGGGGACAGCCTTGTCTAGTTCTGTTTGTTATATTTATGAAGTTTGAGGTAAAAGGGCCTAATTTGACATAGACTTTATTATTATTATTATTATAGATGGATTTTAGCTTTGAATAAATTGAGGAGGGAAGTCAAACTGAATCAAAGCTTTGAATAAAAACATTCCAGTCCAGAGAATCAAATGCTTTTTCAATATCTAAGCTAATAAAAATGGATTGCTGTTTTCTAAT
Organism: Protopterus annectens; assembly: GCF_019279795.1. Lineage (NCBI taxonomy): Eukaryota > Metazoa > Chordata > Ceratodontiformes > Protopteridae > Protopterus > Protopterus annectens. The sequence continues at coordinate 107,777,297 of NC_056742.1, read as the reverse complement.
ATTCATAAAATCAATTATTCTAATATTCATAACATAAATTAAAGTAATAAGTATTTTGATATTATCAGAAGTTTGTCTTTTATGAATAAAGCTGGACTGACCTAAACCAATTAAATTAGGTAAAATTATTTTCAGTCTGTCAGTTTGAATGGACATAAAAATGTTATGGTCTATATTATATACTGAAAGAGTTGTTTCTTCAAACACATAAAGGTTGACATGTAAAGAGCGAAAGCTGTAAACCACGAACTGCCACTTCTGCGAATTTTTTCTTAGGGAAAAAATTCACTTGGCTGTAAACATAAAAAACAAACTTTAGAACACTAATCAAGTGGTGGGTCTTTGCCCCCACACCCCAACTAAATATACAAACTCTGAGATTGCTCTACATTGGAAAAAAGGCAATTCCGAATAACGGCCAAGTGAATTTTTTTCGCGGGGAAAAATTCACAGAAGTGGCTGTTCGTAGTTTCCAGCACTCACTCTTTACTTGTTGCCATTTAAGTGTTCAAAGAAGAGACTCTTTCAGCTTGTAATATAGACCCATATGGGTCTCTATTCAGAACATAGTTCAGGATTCTTACCTTCCTTTTTAATAGGTATAATTAAAGAAAATTTCCAAAATGGAGGAAGATTTTCTTGGTTCTGCACATCTATCATGACTTTATATAAGTCAGCTATATTTTTTTGAGGAAATAATTTATATAATTCTGGAATATTACTGTCATTACCAGGAGCTTTGTTAGGTTTTATAATTTTTATTTTCTGATTTACCTTTTGAAGTGTTATAGGTCTTAATAAGTTAATTTTTTGAGAGGGAGTGATTTTTTAATGAAAGATCAATAAATTATAGATGCTATCTCTATTTCATCATTGGTAACATTTTGATTTAAGGAAATGTAATAAGATCTAAAAACTTCTAAAATATTTCTGATGTCTGTATATGATTTGTTCTTATCTTATTTTTCTCCACTGACATTATTATTACTGGTTTGAAATCTAATTCTTTTTATAATTTTTTTTAGATGTTGAGGAGATCTCGAGTACGAAGCTATTTTACATTTTTCTATTGCTATTTTGGTTTTGTATGATATCAAGTCATTACATTTATTATTGAGGTGATTTATTTCCTCTTTATTGGAAGTAGAATTGTTTTCTCCTTTTTATGCACTATTTAAAAGAATTAAAATGTGTTATAGAAAAATTCCAAATAATTTCTAATCTCCATTTCAAAAAGTCTAAATCTAATTACTTTCTCATTAATAGTAAAGGTTCATTAAACTCAGATCTTAACTTATTTTGTAATGAATCTTCTAATCTACTTTACTTATGTATAACTATATTAAAACAACTGAAGGAACATTACATTTTAACTATGAAAAAATATATCATCAAGAACTAATCTTATTACCTTTTTGAACAAAATTGTTATTACATTTAAAGATAGATTACAAATATTAAAACGATATTATTTCCAGAAATGTGATACATAAATCAATCTCTTATTCTACCACCCAACAAGAAATAAATCAAAAGAATAAATAAATTAATAGATTTTTATGCTATCCAAATAGACGTAGATTGAGCTTAATACATCATATTATACCCTGGAACTCTGGAGGCATTAACTTTCCTAATACAGATACAAAGCAAAAACAATAATATTTAAATCTACTTTTAACTGTCTTGTTAATAATTATAATTTGAATTGGAAAATTGATATCAAATTCTTAATATGAACAAATTAAAATTTCTAAATGTTAACAATCACACATTCTATAATCCAATCTAGATATTTATTTGTAATTGTATACAATTTACAATCTATCTTCCTACAAAATCTGACTTTATAAGTAAAATACTAAAGAACTTTAAAAGCATAATCTCAAATAATTCAAATTACAAACTTTGGTTTCAGACTCTTATTCCACTCTCCTTAGTAAAACTACAACAAATGAAGTTCTAATTCATATACTTCCTAATTGGGAAAAATATTCTTTTGTTGGCATCAATGTTTTAATGGCTTAAAAATTAAATCAATTGAATCTGTATGTATATAGTTTAATATAGATATTAGAAATTCATCTCATTTAAATCAATTATTACTTTAATTCACAATAAATTCTGGCACATTTCTAATTCTATGAGTAAATGATTTCCCCAAGTGTTAATTTTTTTAAATGATATTATTTATAATGATCAATACATTAATAATTTGATTTCCACATTACACTCAAAATTAGCAGTTGATTATAACAATTTGAATGATAAATGCTAGAACTTTATTACTAAAGAAAATCAAACTAAATGGTCTAAATAAAAAAAAAAAACAGATTATTCTTTCTATTTCAAAAACATCCTAGTGTATAAATTGGGTCCCTATTAGATCATCAAAAATTCTGTTCAGCGAATGGCATTTTTGGTGCACTTACATCAAACATGCCATTCATCGAACTGTGCCTAGTGAGATCATAGTACAGTGAAGATCAGAAAATGTGCCCTTTATTCACTATAGTGCAATCTCAGAGTTGGTATATATAATATTCGGGGTGTGTGGGGGGTGCAGTCACCCACAAGAGCAGAATTCAATGAATAGCATTTTCGATGAAATGACGTTCATTCAAGAGAGTTTTTGCTGATGTAATATAGACCCTATATTTTGGAGGTTGTTTACTTGGAAATTCATTTCTAGAGATTATTGACTCCTAATAGTGTAGCAAAGTTAATATAAATTCTGTAGTTGAAGGCTGGAGATGTAAAAACATAGCAATGTCAACTGGTCACAAACATTTTTGATTGTTCTATGTTATCTGAATTTTGAGGAAGGCTTAAAGATATTTTTAAAGATTTATGGATTGATTTGTTTATACTTACAAAAGAGTTAATTCTATTCAATATTATAGAAGCTGAAAATCTGAAAAAAGACTTTTTCTACTTATTCTTGGGCAATTATTGCAGTGGTCAGAAAGATCATCACAAGGAACTGGAAGAAATCTTCATCACCTCAATTTGAAGAATTTATTTTATGTCTAAAAGACACTGCTAATAAAGAGACAGCAACCAAAATGAATAGAATCTTTCCTAACAAATTTGACTAAAAATCATTGCCCTCTTGAAACTTTTTCATCATAAATCCATTTATTTTATTAGATATCTAAACTTTAATTTTGCTTGTTGTGACCTAATGGTCATGGTGTTTGCCTTACAAACACAAGGTGCAGGGTTTGAGTCTCACAAGGGATAATTGGCTAGGCTTAAAATAGCAGTTAGCTTAGTACTAGCCTATAAACCTATGAACCTATTTATATCAATTCAACGAACTTGTCTACATCGAAACATGGTTCAATGAACCAGAAACATCAATGTTTGATCCAGTGAAACTTGGGATGGGCTTTGATGTAGGGGGTTAAACTTCAGCACCTTTATTGTTTCCCCACTCTGTAATACATAAATGGATATTGAGTGTGAGTGTGTGTGTGTGTGTGTGTGTGTGTGTGTGTGTGTGTGTGTGTGTGTGTGTGTGTGTATATATATATATATATATATATATATATATATATATACACATATATATATATATATATATATATATATATATATATATATATATACACATATACACTAAAGATGCATAAATCTGAAAGTCTGACCCTTCAAGGCTTGTATAAATCATGGAAGTGTGCAAGTATATCAGTCAGTGAATGACAGTTGGGGGGGTGGTTGTGGAGAAAAGTTATATAAAGGATGGTATCAAATGTGAAGTCACTGAGGAGGAAGAATACAACCCTTTGTGGGGATCAGGAGAGAGCAATGTGTTAGTGTAGGGTAAGCAGCCTGTAGGTTAAGAGAGAGGAAGGGAGAAATGTTTATGGATTGATATAGTGTATCCATCCTTAGGCATATCAGGTCAGAGGATGAGAGACTGCAGAAGAGAATAAAGTAGTGGGGTAGGAAGAAAAGGGTTATAGTCTTGGAGGTCATGTTTTAGCCAGTACTAGACTTGGAGATTCCGATTTCAAAGCAGAAAAGGGAGCAGGAGATGACTGAGGTCTTTCACCATGAAGGGTTTAGTCATCTGGTGTGGCACTTACAGACAGGATAGAATTCTGGGAGTTGGTCTAGTCAATAGGTGAAGGGATGGAGACAGGAATGTCCAGGTGAAGGCTTCATCATGACGGACAGTGATCATAGCACCATGTGATTTAGAGTGCAAGAGAGGTATAAACAAAAGGATAAAGATGACAGACTGGTTTTAGGGAGTAGATTGCAATCAGCTGAAGAGAATGATAGGGTTCTAAGAACAAACTGATGGAGCAAGCAACTATGGGAATGAGTCAGGGATGGAGTACTTAGAACCGTGAGCAAGAACACAAAGAAAATGCAGAAAGGGAAAACGTATGAAAGGCTGATGCTAGTACACTGGAAGATGATGCTTACAAATAAGCCATAAAACAAAGTATACAGGAGGTGGAGGAGAAGGTGAAGGAGGTACAATACATGGAGAACAGCAGAAGTACATTAGCACACATACACACATGCACACATTCATATATAAATATATATATATATATATATATATATATATATATATATATATATATATATATATATATCAAGAACGCAAAAAGAATTAAGGAAAGTAAGAAGGAATAGGCTATGCTGAGCTAAGCAAAGATGAGAGACAGATTACAGAAGACTGTTAAAAAGCAGCAGAACAGAATGAATATTTTATGTATGTTTTAAAAGGAAAATAAAGAGAATGCCATGCTTGGAGGGAGGAATGACAGAGAGCAGAGAGCAGTATACAACATAATAGAGAAGGAAGGGTGTCAGAAAGAACTTGCTGCTCTATGGAAGGAAAAAAGTGACAAAAAGGACTGTTTTTCATAGTCCTCAGAAATTTTGCCAGTGTACTAGAAGATCCCCTGATGCTGGTTTTCAGTAGAGAACTATCCACCTTCATAATTGCCTGAGAACTATACACAAGGAAAGGCTTTACCCAGTTTAGGAAAAATTCAGGAAACAGAAGCCTGTTAGCCTAGCAGGACTGTCAGGAAAAATCATGGAGAGACACTTGAGGGAAATCTGTTTGTGTACATCAGTTTCATGGACAACAGGCAACATGTAGTTGTGGCCAGACATAGCTGATACCACATATGTCCCTTTTTTATAACTAGATTAGAATAAAGCTGACAGAGGAATACAAGTAGACATTGTTTAAATGAACTTCACTATGACCTTTCTCTGGCCTAGACAGATGGTTCCACAGAAAACTGATAGTTTGTAGTAGGATCAGTAGTAACAAAGTGGAAGTCATCTTCAATGTGCTTGTTTCAGATAGAAGGTTATTAGTAACCAAAGTTCAAAAATAGAAGCCCAGAATAGAGTAAAATCAAACTGTAAATTGTGTAACAAATAAATTAATTTGTCCATTAAAATACTGAATAAACACACAGTATTCAGACTAAAATAGAAGCTTTTTCAAGTTGAATAAAATATTTAAACCACTAAATGAAGTGCATCCATTTATACATACATTTATTCTAAGGAAAAACAATTGGATTTTTAATCTAGTTTAAAAATTCTGTTTCCTAAAACATGGTTTACTTGAGTAGGAATCATTCAGACCTGCAACCTTTATGGCTCTAGTAGTATCTACAGATTGTGCTTCCTGACACATTGCCTTTTTTATTTCCACCAAGACAGCTTCTTTCAGCAATTCTGAAAATCTGAAAAGTTAAAATGACAGTGTGATCTGTTTCCATACCCTCAGAACTCAAAACGAACAGCAAACAATGGTTAAGACAAACACCAATAACTTGTAAAAACCATCCAGGGAAAATTAAGCGTTCTTTCAGTTTTAATCCAACAAAAAATGATGAGTCAAATTCTCCAAAAGCAATGCAAAACCAGCTTAAACAATAACAATTGCTATTGGTTAAGTGGTTTCTCATTGCTTTTGGAGAATTTGATTCATCATTTATTGCTGGATTAAAACTGAAAGAATGCTTTGTTTTCCCTGGATGTTTTTTTACAAGTTCTTACTGTTTCAATACCCTCCCTGGGATTCAGAAACATGGAGATCACAGATGTGTTGGCCACTGTTTAACTGTCAGGCCTGACATAACTTAAGACTCATTAATGATTATGTGATGAAACAGCTGTATGAACACAGTAGTTATTAAAAAAAATCCTCATGGTCAGAGCAGGGCCTGTGGTGAAGGCATATTCCCCAGTGGTTGCCAAGGAATGAGATGGGAAACTTTCAGGAACTTAATGTGTGTAAGTGCATCAGTACAGCTCAGCATATTCACATGTGTACAAAAGTGACAAGATGGCAAAAGGAGCTGGCAGCCTTGATGGAATCAGTACAGTTCCTTCATCTATTTTTTTTTTTTTTATAAACAACTTTGCTAAATCACAACTAAAACAGTGACATGGGTACACCTGTATTAATATAAAACAAAATAAACCACAGTAACATTTTTTGATGCAGTATATATGTTTCCTTTTTAGCAATTACTGTTCACCTCAACATTACATACATTGTTCAGTTCCTTCATTCCCTTAAAACTGAAACTGTCTCCTGAATAGTATTTGGCTGGTGTGTTCCCACACATTCCATTTCTCTTGTATATATTGTGTGTGTGTGTGTGTGTCATGTATTCTATGAAATTTGCTTATTGCTTTTTCTAAGAATCCAACCTCCAGTTCTTCAGGATTATTTACGATATTTACTACTTCAGATGCATATGGTTTAGTTGTTGATTTCCATTTTCTATTAATTGTTTTTTTGACAACCAATAGAATTAAACATAGTAAGGCCATACTATGTCTAAACATTTCAAACCCTATGTTAGCCGAAAATAATAATTTCCTTAGTTACAACACTTTGTTCTCCCAGCATTTCTCACAAACATTCTCTAGGAAATTATTAAAACCTGCCAACTTGCTACATTTGTGTAACACATTTCAAGTTAACTCTCTCTTTCCTATTACACCCCCAAGCATTTGCTCTCTTCCTGATGAAAAATTTTCTGAAGTCTGTTTGGAGTACACAAATACCTATGCAAACACATCTGAGCAAAAATCCTTACCCTGCAATACTTACTGTTGCATACTTGGGAGCCATGCAGATATATTCCAGTTGTTTCCTGGTAAATTGCCTTTCTAGTCTCCCTTCCCAATCTTTTTAACCTCATCTGAATGATTTTTATAGTATCATGTAATATTTTATATGCCTTACTAATTATTCATTTTTAACAACTGTTTCTGTTCTACACTCAAGAAAAATTCTGTCATAGCCGGTCTTTCACTTAGCACTTCCTTAACCTCTACTCTTTGTCTAGATTCTTTTATCAGTCCTGGTATGGAAGGCAGTCTCTATCTCACCGTCCAAACTACTGCTTGGCCTCATCACTCTCTATTAACTTTCTCTCCCTAGTTATTTGCTACCAATACCTTGGTTCCTTTGCTAATTCTCTCCAGTAAATTCCAGCTTCCTTTTGCCTATTTTAGGCATCCTTACTTGCAGTCATTACTTTTGTTAAAATCTTTCTCCATTCCCAAGTTTGCTTTAGTTCTTTGAATACTTTCTGCTACTTTATGAATTTACTGTTCTGTATAGTTTTTGTTATTATTCTCCTTAAGAACAGCATAAAAAATCATTTTCTGTCATTATTTCCTCATCTCCCAACACATGCAGTTTCATCATCATCCCTTTCCACTTTAATAACTTTTTCCTTGAGGGTGGAATGGGATTATAGGACAGTTATGCAAAAAGGGGAATTGAGTGGGGGAAGCACATAAGGGAAACTGCTAAGTAATGAAAGGAAAGGTGCTGGGAAGCTAGGGTGATTCATTTTAGGGACAGAAGCCCATTGTGTGTGTGTGTGTGTGTGTGTCTATATATATATATATATATATATATATATATATATATATATATATATATATATATATATATATAACAAGAAAGTAATTTAGGGAAGGAATTAAGGAAAGTTGAAGTAGTGGAAAAAGGGTTAGGGTAGGTAGTAGGTAGACATGAAAAATATAAAAGACAGACAAAATTGACATGGGACCTGATGATGCACTGATGCAGGGAAAGCACAGTAGATTAGGAGAAACCAGACAAAGGGAAGACAGTGGTGATGGGGTTGACTGGACAACAAGAAAGGGAAGGAATAGACACAAAAGGGGAGGGAATGCCAGGATGGGGAATAGGGTGAGTATAACCAGCAGTGTTATCCTGCCAGTGTCAGACCCAGTGGGAGCACAGGCCCGTCTTGGGCTCCTTTACCACTGGGTCCTGATTTTGATGATGATACCAGTACTGGGAAGGGATGGGACTCTGCAAACTACAAGAAGAATCTTTTCAGATCTCCAGTGCGGTAACCAAAACACTGGTCCACCAGCTCCACTACTGGTAATGCAAAATGACTTCTGTGAATAAAAAGGTTCTCATTCATGGCACAGCCACTAGTGGGAACCACAGTGACCCTGATCTGTGAATCCCCACTAGAGATATGGATAGAGGACCCACCACCTACAGGGAGGTGGCCCTGGCAGCCTAGGCAGGTAATGGAGAAAGTAGAGTTGGTCTTCTGGGTTGGTAGTCTGTGGCAGTACCACAGGTGTTACTGTGAACATTGTTGTAGAAAAATGGAAAACAAATGGAGAGAAGCAATAAACCAAATCAAAAGGAAAGGCAACAAGGAGAAAGCAAAATGAAAAAGAGGGCTGGGGAGAGAAATGCAAATATACAATTAAATACAGTACTACATGTGATGATGTGAGGTAGTGCCAGCTATGCCAGGAGTAGGGCAGTGGATGTGTAACATATGCCAGCATAACTGCTGGAGTTTTGTAAATAATTATATGCCATTTGTATATCAAACTGATTTGAACAGGTGCTTGTGCTGAAAATGTAATTGTAGAGTTGCTTGTGTTAAATAATGTGCCAACAGTGGGTCCTGCTGGACAGAAAATAAATATACCTGTATGTAAGACTGTATTATAACTGTTGAAATGAATATATTGCAACAGAGGATACTGGAAGAGAATAATTTAATCTTAGTCCAGCTAACTTTGAAAAATAACCTGAAATTAAATTACTTGGTATAAGCCATAAAGATTGTATCTCACAGGTCTTTATGCAGCCAGTGATACAATGTCTGTGAAAACAAGGACTAGGAATCCTGCTGTATTGCCCTTAGTGGTGAACTCATTGATACCCTGGAAGGGTGGAAGTGTTGAAATGGTTTTATAGCTTCCAGATGCTGTAACACATCTTAGCAAAGCTTTATGTGTGTGCATTATGACACATCTGTGCATAATCCTGGCTCAGCTTCTAGTAAAGGGGTAGTGTGGTAATCACAGAGTCAAGTGACCAGATGTAATGTCATTCAGTAATCCAGCAGTGAAATGATGCTTTAATACTACATGAGATAGAAGTCTCAGGGGTAGTCTGTTTGTGAAACCTGACAAGAAAGATCACTCACCCACATCACCTTGCCTTGCTCTATTAAGTAAGTAGGAAACAGTAATTATTTAGATCAGTCAGGAAAATATAGTAAGATTAGTTAAGTATTTTTTTCCTGTATCTGTGTGAATCTTTCCATCTGCTTTATTTTTAATATTTCCTGTCATGAAATTCTGGTGTTTATTGTAAATAGATAGTTGGTATTTTCATGTTCTCTATGTTATTTATTATTAAATATATCTATACTTTTCATTGTGGCTAGTCTTTTTAGGAAATATTTAACCCTTGAGAGTACTTATATTTATTTAGTGATGCTGTGACATCACGATCCTGAAAGTCTTGCTGATCAGTCAACATTACCATTTATATTAGTATTAATTTCACTCTTTCACTCAGTATAATGGGATACCCTGTTAAGAGCCTTAGAGTAGCTAGCTGGTGGCAGTAGAACTACCTTATAGTATTTAAATGAGCACCTGACAAACAGGAAGTCAGATCTGAAGAAGGCTAAAAGCCGAAAGCACTCCTCTCCTTTATTTTATGTGTTTTTAAGAGTTTACATATTTCAACAAGTGTATTCAGCCGTGGCATCACTTCTTGTTTATGCTTTTCTGGATTCAATTTCTTAAAGTGGTTCATTGGTTTACTTGGATTTAATTTATCAGTTTCTTGTCTTTTTGTCTTCCTGTAAACTAAACATGGCAGAGAGCAATCAAGTGAAGCTAAACTACCGTCAAGAAAGAGATGTTAATTTGAGTCAAAGGACCCAGAACTTAAAAATATGGTCAAAGAAATGTTTATTTCCAACAATAGCAGCAATCCTTTGCTACAGATGAGTTTTTTGAATGATGGGCAGGCCATAGAAACAGTAAGTGACTCATTTGAACAACATTTAACTGTTTATAAACAAGAAGAAAATGATGCCTTTAAACTGAAGTGTTTGCAATGGGAGCATTTCCACTTAGAAGCATGTATTATTCATGGCCTGATACCCAGGGGAATGCAAATAAAATGTATGCCTTCATATGGAAATATGTATCCAGAGTTGTTAGCAAAATGGCAAGAAATAAATATGAATACAAGTTTTAGCTACATCAAGCTGCCATTAGAATACTTCCTGCCTATTGAGAAGGAGGTAGAGCAGTTCCTGGAATCTAAGCAGAAGGAACTAAAGAAAGCTACTCTACCCGACTACATTTTGGATAGCATTGATTAAATATGATAATAAATTAAATGAAACAAAGACCAAGAAGCTTATGCTCAATTTTAATGACTTTCTTAGTATGAATATGTTTGAATGGCCTGGAGATGAGAAAAATGGAGCAAAAGACAAAATTATTAATACGACTAACAGTGAGCATTCACACACCAACAAAGCAAACAAAGAAAAGAGAAAATGGGATGTGCTTATACCAAGTAGGGATAAAGAAAAAGAAAAAAGAAGGCAGTTTGAATGAAAATGCCATTATTAATATTCCAGTGAGCACTAGGAACCAAGATGTGAATGAAAGTAACAATACTTTGGTTAATACTGTTAATACAGAAATAAGAGAACAGAATTCAATACAAGCAAGCATTTTAGTTCCACAAGCAAGCATTTCAGTTCCATTCTGTGTTACACAGACTACTACTATGGACAGTATGATAAATAACACCAATTGGCCAGCAGGTGTTTGTCCTAAAACTTCCAGTTTACCTGTTTTTTTCCAATTTTCCAATTTTTCTGAAGCAGAAAGATCTGCATCAGAGGAATTGGTCACAAAGCAGGGACCGGAAGAAATGCAAAATATCCATGTAAATGATCAGACACTAGGTTTAGTGGTGAACCTATCAAACTATGTGCTAACAGACAATGAATGTAAGACTTTAAATAAAGGTTTGACCTTTATTCCTGCAGCACTATCAAGATATAGTGAATTTGTATTTGATATAAAGTACTTTGTTAGAAATATAGCCTTAAAACAAATGTTTAATCGAAATAATATGAATGTGGCACATGAGACAAATATGGCTACTAATTTTAAGAAACAAAGTCTTATGGTTCCAATGCTGCCCCCCCCCCCCCACCGTAGATACATTTGTGAAGAGGATGTTTTCCACATGAGACAAACAAATAGGTCTAAAGGCTTTCATAATATGATCAAGGATGAAAGGATGCCTTACAAAGACTGATGAACAATGACTCAATTATAATAAGACCTGCAGACAATGTAGGAGCGATCATTGTAATGGATAGCTTATGGTATGAACTGAAAATGCTTGAATTATTAAATTGTGTCAACACCTATAAACCTATATGAAGTCATGAGCTGGATAAATTGATAATGGATGTGAACCATAGTCTGTATGACCTCATGCTGACACATTTGATCATCCCAGAGTTATATGAATATTTATTGGTGAAAGATCCACTAGTACTAATGATAAAGGGGATGCCAAAAATACATAAACAATTACATAATCCTCCTATGTGATCCATAGTTTCAGGTGCAGGTTGGATTACAGAACCCCTTTCCATTTATACAGAACAATGACTTAAGGGAGCATTGACTAAAGCAACAACAGTCTTAAGAGATTCAGAGGACTTTTTGTTGATGTTATCAAGATACAGTCATAATAAAATCTCCATAGAGGTATATTATTTGTAACTATGGATGTAAAAAGCCTATTTACAAGTCATCCCGAATAATTATGGTGTTGAATCCATCAGAAGATTATTGCATATGACTAATGAATATACTGCAGCTGATATCATGCAACTATGCTCCTTATTAGATATTATACTAGAGAATAATGTTTTAACCTTTGGAAACCAATATTACATACAGAAATGGGGGGTGGCAATGGGCACATCATGTGCCAACTCATATTCAAATATAGTAATGGCACAGTGGGAGTTGGATCTTATATTTCATGCCAATATCACCTGGAGAGATAGGCTCCTTTATTACAAATGAATTGTGGATGACATATTTATGTTATGGGATTGCAGCAAAAATGAATTGGGTCAATTTGTGAATTTCTTAAAGACCACTACAAAATGTCTAGACTTTGAGATCAAGAGTTCCAAAACCACCATTGACTTCCTAGATGTTACAATAGTGAAACAGGAAGATGGTAATATGCAGACTCGGTCTTATAGAAAAGGATGCTGTCAGAATAACACACTGCATCATACGAGCATGCATCCATGACATATTATTCCACAAGTGGTAAACATTAAATATTTATGACATTATAGGCTGAATACTGAGGATAACATGTATGAAGAAAGTGTAACACATACAGAGGAAAAACTGCTGCAGAGAGGCTATACAGATCAAGAAATGAATGATACTATGTTGAATCTGCGACATCAAGAACCTTACTATGATGAACCAGGAAAGGCAAAGGGGGTACCAGATGAGCCACAGTGACAACACTACTACTGTGAAGCTTTCATCAACTAACAAGTGCATACATTAATAAAGCATTGAAATGGCTAACGTCTGCAAGCAGCTAACAGGCTATACTCAATAAATGACCAAAGGTGATAACATGTTCCTCACAATGAAGCTGCCTACAAAGTTTAAAAATGTATGGATCTGTGTCTAGTATTATGCTACAAAACTGAGAACTGTAAAACAGATACATTAACTCCTGCATCTGGAAAGGTGGGTCAATCTCCTCTGGTACTGCTCGTGATTCTCTGCTATGGCCTCTAGAGCTATGAGCCAAAAACAGAGATATTTAAGTTTATAGTACAGTCCATACTGTCATGAGAAATATTAAAAAAAAACAAAAAACTTTACAATCCATTTACAGTACATCTCTATAACTCTCACTATATCCTCATCTTCCTATCAGTAAAAAGGGACTGGATCACACCTGTTCAGATAATTATAGTGGTGACTGTACTGCTTGCCAGTATGGAGGATATAAGTGGCATTAGTAATTGTCCTATGAGTCAGTTCCAGGCATCTGTCTTATGCTTGGGGGGCCCTAATAACAGTCACTTAGCAAACATTTCCAGTGGCCTCTCTGTAAGAATTGGAAATATTTGGAAATATTTAAATTTCCTAAGACCACCACTAGAGTGCCCTACATCCAGCAGTGCATTCTAAACCATGGCAGTTCACAAGGTTCCCACCTTATTCTTGGAGGGTCCTCATAACAGTCCTCTAGGAAATTGTTCCATTGACTTCTCTGTAAGAAGCAGAGAAATATTTCAGTCTCCTGAGACCACCACCAGAGAGTCTTGCATCCAGCAGTGTCTTTTGAACCATGGGCATTCACCAGGTCTCATACCAGAGTTCAATAACTGAAATCTCAAGATCACATCCATTTCCTGTTCCAAGAATTGTCACACAACACAGACAAATTTAATAGAATGACCAGGGGGAGGGTTTGAAATGGACTATACCATTTGGCACTTGTAGAAAATAAGGTAAAAAAGTTTCACATGTGTATTTTGCTACACATATGCATATGCACTGCACTTGTAGATGCTAAAGTGTTCACACAAAACCATTCAGAACTGTTCAAGGGAGTCTGCTCATGGGTACGACACATATAATAAGTGATTCAGAGATATTCATGAGCTCAATCATCATTTCCATAATCATTTCACTCACGGGTGTGAATCTCTGTAATATAACTCCCTGGCATCTATAGAGAGCTTTATCACACTACAGAAGAAATCATAAATCTACAGACTGAGAAAGAGATGGGTTTCTATTGAAATGCTGGCACTTGAAATGCCAAGTGTTGACAAGCTGCCCCTCACTTGCACTTGAAAACACAGGAGAAGAATCTCAAAAGTTACTGCTTTAAACTTATTTTTTGGTGGGATCAAACCTGTAGCTTATGGACCCTTCACTGCATGGCAGGCACACACTGGCCAACAGTGGAACATACATTCATCCCACCTTTAGCATGGTTCCCTGGGCTGGGTCCTCAACCCACTTATCACTAGCAAATACCCATGCCCATTTTTTGGTGACATTAATCAATATGACCAAATCACCCAGAGCCTTATTTTTAGACCATCAAATGGATAACCCTGCCATGTTGCTCATTCTGTGATCTCCTCTCTTGAGGATACTGTCCACCACAGTAGATGGCCAAAGCAGTTGGCCTATACAAATCTTATCCTTATAATCTTATCCTTATAGAGCACCATTTAGAATCTGTGCTGCTGCCCACAGCTCCATTCTTATGAGAGTTTGCGATGGAAATACTTACCATGTTTTTGGAGGTGGGAGAAACCCCCAGAGACACAGGGAGAACACACAAACTCCAAAGAAGAATTGTTAGGAGGTCAGGATTGAACCTTGTACCTTGTGCATGGGAGGCGAAGACCTTAACCATTATGTCATCTGGTCCTCTCTATATATTTATGTACATATATGTAATCTATATCTACCTATCAATCCATATATAGACACATACATATCTATATAGGTCTGTGCATGTATAGATTATTCGTGTCTTCAAGAAGTACTTTTACTGAAAACTGAGAAAGCTAGTACAGCCGATTTAAAATCCACTGATCAAACATTACTGGATTTTCCCTGCTCAAGATCACAGTACAGTGAGAATTGGGGAATGTGGCCTTTCAATACTATAGTGGAATCCTGGCCAGAGTTGATATATATCATAAACAAAGAGTGTGGGGGTTGCTCATGTGCGCGCACACACACACACACACACACACACACACACACACACACACACACACACACACACACACACAGACACACACACATACACACACAATTTATTTCTGAATTTGATAACAAGGAGAATGGGCTAACAACAGCAACTATAATCCAGTATAAAATCAAGGTCTTAAAATGACAGTGCAGTGCCATCTGTCGCTAAATACCTCTTCATTTTTATACTTCTTTTATATGAAATAAACAACTATATTTCTTACCAATTAGTTTGAGAAGGCACTTTGGTTTATTTTTCCAGTGTACACCCAGGAAATAAACGGGCACTCCAGTTAATATGATAATTAGCCCAATCCCACAGACAACCGGCTCTGACAGCAAACTGAAGATCAGAAGAAACACCCAAAATATCAAATATGCGACCGGAATCAGAAGATTTACCTAATAAAAAAGAACACCGTCAGTATCCTTTATTTGAAAATATGAAATATCAGACTTTTTGTATGCATATTACCAGTTATGAGATCTGGAATGAGAAAGGTTCTTCAGGAATATTTATGAGATATGGAATGAGAAAGGTTCTTCAGGAATATTTTCCCATACTTTCATAAGAAATATATACAAAGAATAAGGGAAAAACATAGATTTTAAGAACACCTGTAGGTAATATAATGGCAATTGACCTTTGCAGCTTATCACATACATGGCAGACACACTCTGGATCTGTAACCACAACTAAGTAACAGGTATATGACATATGAGAAACACGTTGCATACAATGTATTGTGACAGATTTCATAGTATTAGTTATTTATTAATAAGCATTTTTTTACTTTTTATTGTCATTTATGATAACATGAATTTCCAGAATGCAATACATATAAACCACTGGTTTATCTAAAACAATATACTATCAAATGCAGATATATAAAATTTGTGAAACATCTTACTGACACTTGCAGTTATTGAACATATCTACATGTTATTGTCATGTATTTAGTCGGATTCACTTCACAATGCCAAATTTCCAAAAGATCGAATTTCATATGGCCGTGACCATATGATCGAACTTTTCAGAACCTCGACATTGTAAAATAAATCCACAAAAACATGAACATAAAACTTTCTCACAATTACTGCAGGGGGGCAAGCCCCCCTGCACCCCCCACACCCCCGGTACTTAAACTTACCAACTCTGAGATCGCACTGCAGTGAGGAAAAGGGAAATCTCCCATTCCACGCTGTATGCAGATCTCTGTTCACTATGTCAAAATTCCAAAACATCGATCATATGGCCTTGGCCATATGAAATTTGATCTTTTGGAAATTCGGCATTGCGAAGTGTACACATTTACTCACATCTATGAAAGCTAAAATGAAAAGACATAAGAGGAAAGCAAAAGAGTATCTAATTAAAAAACAGCACAGCTCATATTGATAGTAATTAGATATTCAGCTTATAAAAAGATGTAAGAGTGAGACAGAGTCAATATTCAAAATTATAAAAGGACAAGAGGCAAAAAAAGGACCTGGGATGTAATATTCTCACTACCTTCCCTGAGGGTAGAGTTAGTATTTAATCTTGACAATCTATTATAGACTGGTATGGAGACCACATACATAAAAAGAAGGGATTTTTACCTCTCTTACATGTTACCTGCCACTCTGCCTTGTGAATAGCCCATATTATCTGTCAACATTCCTCAATAGTAGGATGAGAGGATGACCACCAATTATGTTGAATTGATTTCTCTATCCTTAGAACCTGAATCATATATAAATAGGCTTCTTTGAAGGTTGAAGGGACTTTATTACTATCCCAAATTTGTTAGCTGATCCCAAAAGGCGGTCCAGAAAGGCTGAAGGAAGTTTCAGCTCCAAATTCTACATTACAGTGATGGGGTAGCCATTGTATTTTGACAACACCAGCACTGGGCCTTAGCACTTATTGAGGTGTGATGCAGCTTCTTTAGAGTTAGGAAAAGATGAAGTGAAAACATCTTGAGCAAGGATTCTCCATTTTACTGATGAAGTGATCTGAAAAGAGGATTCATGCAATAGCAGGATTGTCTGACATCTCTATACCCCTCTCACTAAAAGAGAGTTGCTTAAAATTCTTCAAGGGGGCATACTATGTGTCTGATAAAATAATATAAAGTTGATAAATCTGCATTCTGAATTCTCCTCCATGTTGCCAAAAGGAATAATAAAATAGTATAATAAAACAATAGCATCTATCTCTACCTGATTTGGAATTACTACTGAGTACACCCAAGAGGAAATATGAAAATACAAATTTGTGGCAGGCCTCAAAGGAAAAATTACGATTGGTAATAAATTAGTTTGCTCAAACCTTGTAAGTAAATTAGATATTTCTTTATACAGGAAGATCCTGCAGAAGTTTCTTAAAGTATCCTTTACCTGTAGGGTAGAATAAAATGTCTCATCCTCTTGCTGCATGAAATGGATTCTTAAAAGCATACAAAGGTACATACAAGTAGCCAATAAATCAATCCATGGTGTTGATAGGAGGTAAAGAATTGAGAGCTACATAACATCTGAGGCCTTACCATTAAGATCAAGCTAGGAAGCCCCCCCCCAGGGTCCTGTGGTGGTGATGCACTGCTAGGAAGCCCCTGGGTGGTAGCATAGACATAAACAACTTCCAGATTTGCCTGCAGATAATTACTTTTGGTTAGAGAGGAACTAAATGTAACTAGCAACACTACCAACCCCTTACAAAGGTGCCATTTTCCAGCATTTTACTGCCTCCGCAGAACTATGTACTACTTTTGAAGTATTGTGGGTGTTAGATCTTTCTATCACTCTTCTGTTGAAGAAATGTGTCTGTAAAACTAATGAGGATTATCTGTTAGGCAAATGCCAACTTTTCACTTCCATGTTGTTTCTTTTGACATCACCTTTACCATTCCATTTCAGGAATTTCCTCATTCACATAAAATTCCCACTGGCTGCTCTCTCTCCTTGACTACACTTGTTTGAGCTGACAATATAGGGTCATAAGTCCATACTAGGTTAATGACCACTGGGATCTTTGTAAGCCTTGCCATGCATCTCAAATGTAGTTGACAATTCCGTTGGGGGGTATATGTAGGTCAGGGCTTGATCAAGCACTTACATGCTGCCTCTGTCCATTAGGGACAAAGGTGCCAGAGCAGGGATGAATTTCTAATTCCACATCCATTGGTTCAAGAGGTGCTTGAATCAGATTAGGGAAGAAGTCTGCTTCATATGGATGGGAAGCCTGTTTCACAGAAGAAACATACCTGTTCCTTCAACATGTCCTATTTATGTTCCAAGCAAGGTTTAAGTCCCTAGAGTAGGTAATTCTGATGCAATTTGTTTTGAAGATATGCAGAAGGTCCATAAGAGTTGGCTCCAAGGATGCCTTGTATGTCAGCAATAGATCATCCGTCAGCAGTCTGTAGGAAGCAAAGTACATGGATAGGGCTTTGAAACAATGTTGTTTATGCCTTGTATCCTTTTTGTGAGGACCATCTGCTGACATCTCAGTCATTGTATCTTCCTGATCAAGTACATACTGAAAGGGGCATTGTACTAAATTATGGTTCTGATGAGGGAGAAATACAATGCAATGATAACTTCCCTGGACCTAGTGTATAAATTATGTAACATAGAATTATTTCTTTACTTCCTACTCTTAACTCCCAGTACTCAAGTCATCTTGGCCACTTCATTTTGCACTATCTGAATTCTCCTGTGAAGCTTCTTTGGGCACAACCTCCATAATGGTAAAAATCAGACATGAATTTACCTGTGCTCTGCACAGCAGAATAAAAGCTTACAATGCCCTTAAATACTATTACAAACTATGCACCTGGGCACTCTTTTCTCTTGCTGCTTCTTCCTGTATTCAAGCTGAGTAACACCTCATGGTCATATTCTCCTTCATTAAGGCCCATCACCCATTAGAAATGTCACCTAGTTTAAAACTGCAATAGTGATTAACAATACAAACCAAAAGATAAAACATTGTATACAACACCGAAATTTGTGATTTCTTCTGGAACTGTACCACCACATCTGTTATGAATAAATAAAATAATACATTCCTAATGTTTCCAAAACATTCAGACATTGGAATGCAGGTGACACTGACAGTTTAGTACATAAAATTAAGGGTGGTGCAGTGGATGCAGTATTTAACATTGTCATCTCTAAGCAAGAGGTTCTGCAGTTTGATTCTCGGCTGAGCTACCTTCTGTGTGGAGTCTGCATGTCCTTCCTGCATTTGCGTGGGTTTCCTCTGGGTACTCCAGTTTCCTCCCACATTCCAAAGACTTGTCTGGAGTGTTTCTCCCTGGGCCTCCACGGAAAATAGGCTGTGTTCCTAGTTGGACTTTCCTGGTCAACAAATGTTAAATAAATAAAATTAAGGTATGAGTGGTTAAAGCACTTCATCTTGCAGTCCCAGGTTCCATTCTGTTAGTCTTAATTTAATCACTACTTGACTCATCAAATCTCTTAACCACAGTATTCTTAGTAATCCCTGAAAAGAAACACTTCTGACATTGCTGTCTAGTGAGTTTACCTAGTTATATTGTAGATCAAACAGCTTTCTTCTTGATGGTCTAATACTTTTGTTCAAACTAGCAATGGTAAATGGGATGCAACCCAGAAGATGCATGTGGTAGTTTGATTTGGTTTCCTGTACTGAAGTACAGTGTTCTCTTTATTATTGAATTCAAGCTTTAATTTATTCATAGGATCTTACTACATTTATTGCCAATGACACCACAAAGAAGCTCAGCCACAACACAGAGCTACTGGAAGAGTAGAAGTATCCACCATTACGTAGATGATCTCTATACATCTCAGGGTGAAAATGTGATATTGCCCATTCAGTTATCCAGAATGGTTTAAAGGCTTAATGTGGGAGCTTGATATGTAAGGGCATCCTATTCCAGAAATCATAGATATGTGGATTAGGTACTTGTCACACCATCTGGGGTTCTTGATATGGTAGTATAGGTTTAAGTATATGTTGGATTAGGTACTTGTTACACCATCTAGAGTTGTTAATATGGTAGTGTAGGTTTAAGTATATGTTGGGTTAGGTACTTGTCACACCCTCTGGGGTTGTTGATATGGTAGTATAGGTTTAGGTATATGTTGGGTTAGGTGCTTGTCACACCATCTAGGGTTGTTAATATGGTAGTGTAGGTTTAGGTATATGTTGGGTTAGGTACTTGTCACACCCTCTGGGATTTTTAATATGCTAGTATAGGTTTAGGTATATGTTGGGTTAGGTGCTTGCCACACCATCTGGGGTTGTTGATATGGCAGTACAGGATTAGATTTATAAAGTGGCTGTTTATCATAGATATTTCAGAGAATGATGAGTCACAGCACAGAGCTCTAAGCAGAGATCACCTTTCTGAAGATTATATGATGTTGAGTAGAGGGATAGAATAGAGGGCTTTTAATCTTTCAGTGTAGCTAAGAGTAATGAGACTTGAGATCCTTTTGGTAAGGAACTGATGAAGTCTCTTAGGATGTTTTTGGTGTTTAGCAAAATTAATGTTGCGGGGAGCATTATATTCAATGATGGAGCTAATAAGGGCTGAATAAAGTGCATCTATAAGTTCTCTAGACCTTGAGTAGATGCCTCAAATGATATATAGTAAGTGGTAGTGATACCAGTGTTTCAAAAGGAAACTGTGCAGCATTTCCTAGTGATATGGGAAAGACCAAGATTATAACACCAATTTCATAAATTATAATGCACTAATAAATGTAGCAGTACATTTTAAAACATTCACTAACCATACCTGCAGAATTCTGTAGCATAGATTACTAGTACTATCAGTGTAGCCTTGGAGAAGTATATTGCAGTACAAGAAGGTGACCATCTTGGTTTTGAATTCTGCCAGAAACAAATGTTTGGCTTTCAGGGTCTGTCATAATCAGGAACTGGGGCCAGTATGAGTTGTAAGCATTTTACCTGCAACCTTTTCAAGTGGTGACCTTTCAACATTTCAATTAAATATTATGTAATTTCTCTTTCTTTTCCTTTATCTTAATTTGTTCTTGTTTTTCTATTATGAGATACTTATATTCAGAAATGTTATACTGTACCAACTGCCACAGAAAAGACCAACGATCATGAGAAATTTCCTGGCTTTTCTTTTTTTAGTCAGAAGAAAAATTGTTATAATTGTCTTTTAATGGGGAGACGTATGTTTCTAAAACACATTTTCTGAAATAATTCCTTCATATCTTTATCTGTTAAATCCTGTTTAGTGTTTTATGCAAATGTAACATCAAAGCATATTCACATATATGAAACATACTCAGCAACGTACAGATCTTGAGAGGAGATAGCTTATAGGTATTGTAACTCAAGTTGGTATTCATTGCAATGCTTAATTACTTAAGCAGTTAACAATAATTACAAAATTAAACAGAGTACTATAAAATAATATGGCCAAAAATAACAATACAATCAGTTATATAAGCACTGGAAATATTCTCAAATGAGAAAAAAAATAAGGCAAGGGTAAGACAACATTTCTGCAAAACAGTGGAACAATTTAGTTATACATCTCAATTTCTTAAATCACTGTTACAAACTTGGTTGCTATAATAAATCAGAAAAAAAAATCCCAGTTGTTCAGCAAATATTATAAACCAATTTTTGTCCACAAGCTAGAAATGTCAGAATAAAACAGACAAGAGATTACCAACTAAAATTGCTCAAATTACCATGCTATGAATTGAGGTTGATAGTATTCAGGTAGCAACAAGAGACCAATAGTACCCAGATGAACTGGACAAAAATAGTAGGCTGCAACAGTCAGATTCCAAACACTAAGAAAAGTTCCAAACACCATAAAAGGTGAACTAAAAAAAAAGAATAAAAACACAAAAAACAAAGCAGAAGAACAGTCCTCATTTTCCCAGCCATGAAATGCCAATAATAACATATTTGTAGGAATTAGCATAGATTGGTCAAGAAATGCTAACTATGCTATTACCCAAAGATGTTTCTTAGAAATAATTTCCTAACTTCTATTTTAGCCTCTAATGAACATCCTACAAAACAATTATTCACCAAACAAAGGACAAGCAATGAACAAAAGTAAGTACATAGTAAATAAAGACAAAAGTGCTGGCAGACTTCACCATCTGCAAACATTCACATTCAGCATAAGTATTCATATTCAGAATAGCAAAACATTAATGTCAGGTGCAGGTCATGATACAGCAAGCAACATAATGCAAAAAAAAAAAAAAAGGCAGACATAGCTGGTCAAATAAAATGTAAAATATCCTCCTCTTTGGTTTAAAGGAAAATAGTCCAAGTGCATTTCATAAAATGAAAATGAAACATAGTAGCACTCTGAGGCCATGAACCATCTGTATCAATATTTCAATTTTTGCTTAACCCTTTTCTCGTCCACTAATAGACATGGTCATTGATAGCTGGTTGTGAAACAGAACACTGTGCATAGGTATAGATAATTAACAAGAAAATAAGGAATGGGAATTAGATCAGCTTCTAAATAAGCTCAATCCCCTACTGCACATAATAATCTAATGTGAATATGTATGCTTAAGGTAAGAAGAAACACAGCTGGAGATTCAAGCTCAAGTACTACTGTATGGACTGAACACTGATTACTAACTCACTCAGTAGCTCCTCAGACCTTGCCAGGGCCTATTAGAGGCAATTATTAGAAGCATTAGCTAGGTAAGAGTAAATTCCTTTCATATATGCCATGGGAAGACTTCCATGATTCGTAATCTGGTTACAAGAAATTCTGCCTTCATCACACTAAGAACCCCACAAAATACACTCCAGATTATGAAGACACCTACCTAGGAAATAAAGGTTGTCAACACTACTTTATCACAACACTGTAGCATTCTTAACTCAACATGATATCCCCTCTAATGCTACCTGTTGTCTAGTCCCACCAAGCCAGAGTTTTCATTCCCTCTACCATCTTACTCTACTGCTTCTCTGCTACCCAACACTTTACTAAACCAACTGAGACAAGTCTATCTGTCTCTCTGTCTGTCTCATATGCAGAGGCACCACTTCTTTCTTTCAAACTTCCACCATCAAATTCTTAATTCACCTACCATTGCTAATACTTCTGATCTCTTTACATGGGAACAATGAAACCCTTTTGTTTGTCTGCTTTCTTCTAATTCCCATAAAACGAATCAGGATACTGAGGCTTATATGACGGACACTTGTAAAAGTAATAACATACATACTGGAAGCTTAAAATAAATACTTCTTCAATAATTTTCTGAGCACCACCATTCTATCACATTTACTACATATGATTCTTATTTGTTCATTTCTTTACTCAGTTTATTCTTGGAAGATTCACCAACTATAAGAAATGGTCTGCTTAAGATATCTGCATCCATTATCAATGTCTTCATGGTGGGTTTAGGTAACTTTAGAATTTTCCTCAACAATCTACATCCTAGTTTCAAAAGCCTTGTTCTGAAACTTCTTCCCCACATTTGTGCCCTGTATCATATTATCAGATATAATTTTCTTCTGATGGCTATTAGTAATGCAGGAATTTCTAATCCTCCCTGTCATTGATAAAAACTATACAGCTGTGGTACTCTTTTCATTTGTAAATCTGAAATATTAATTATAAGTTTACTCAACTGAAAAAGAATACAGGGACTTTTTCAATCTATTCATTTTTCATTTTTGTCCTGCTTGGTTCTTTAATCTTCTTATAAATAATGAGTTTAAATTGTATTATCATTTATCTTTAACTGATACTTCTCCATGCAACCTTCTCTCATTTTATATGAACAAGCACAGTTGAATAGCTCAGTGATAAAAACTAGCATGTTGTCCGCAGTTAGTGGCTACACAGATTTTCTCTTTCATCTTAGAGGTGTTTTCCCTAATGTCTTCAAGGTTCCCTATTCCTTTACAAATCAAAGCCAGCCATCGAACTAGAAATCATCCTTCTATGGCTCCTTCAACTTCATTTTAACAGGGAACTTTTTTCATTTAGCATTCATTAGTTGTAATTTTAGTAATTTTAGTTAGTTTAGTTTTAGTTAGTAATTTTTACTTGGGTCCAATTATTTTTATATCATTCTGAGATAATTCTAATCAGTCCTTAGTTAAATCCAGTGGCATCTGGTGACTTCGAATCAAAGAGGGGCTGCAGGAGACACCTGAATGGGGTGGGGCCAACTAGAAAGGGGTGAGATTAACTTCATAGGGCGTAGCTATGTTACAGTCGGAACAACACTGATCATGCTTACCATTTTACATAACATAACTGCTCAATCACTATTGCACATGCTGAATAGTCTATCAAGTAGTAGACTAAATTGCATTTCAGAGCTAATGAGGTGTTTAGATTATGCTATAACAGCACAAGACCTAAACATCTGTAAACAGTAAAAAAATGGTTCGTCTTGACTGCATGAAACTATTATGAGTACACATGATGTAGTAAACATACATTGTACTGTATCAGTTAGTCTGCATTTTGTACAATGCCAAGTGAAAAGTAAGGAGATTTGGAAACCCCACTGTACTATCTTAATTTATTATTCACAATTCAATGTCACTCCAATGCCTTATGTGCCAGTGGTTCTGAGAGACAGTGACACAGGTTTGTATGAATGTTGACTTTACCAACATACAAGTTAATCTTGCAAAGCCAGAATTACAACAGTAAGAAGTAATGCCAGTCAACCCATTTCATTCACAAACAGCCCACGTTCTCATTTCTGAACGAAAGAATCTGCTTTGAGTCTGCCAGAATTAAAGTAGAAATAATAGTAACAGTTAAGTTACATTATTGCTTTAATTTCATTTAGTTGACAGAAACATCAGCCATAACTTATATGTGCCAGGTCACCTTACACAAATACAAATTTCATCTTATTTTACTTTTGTTTAACCAGGTTTGTCCAACTGTTTTTAGTAAAAAAAAAAATTTTCAGCATATGTATGGGGAGAAAAGCTCTAACATATTATAAACACTTTTAAAAAGACATTCAGTATATACATGGACAGATATAAAATAACATACATTAAGAATTACTCATACATTTGATAATAAGATTACATTCATCTGAAAGTACAAACAACTATTACAGTCTTGCAAAACCAGAATTACAACAACAGTAAACAACAGGGCCAATTGTTTCCTTCACACATGGCCCCAATTCTTATTGTCCATCCCACTCACAGTATCTGATTTGATTTTGTAAGGTTAAAAGACAAAAAGAATAAAAGACAACATTGTTATTAATATATGTATTTTTTCACATAAACAATAGTTAGAGTTCAGAGCTTGTGGGTGATCTTACTTCACTCAGATATACAACAGTAAGGCCAGTCATTTCATTCACACATACTAGGCATAGCCCCCCAGCCTGAATGCCTACCCACAGTATTTGCTTTGAGCCTACAAGGTTTAAAATAATGAAGGGAGAAGACAGTGGTTTCATTACTGTATTTCTTTTGCATCATATAGTCAAGAGCTTGCAGGTGATTTTACTTCAGTTCACCCGTACACACTTTAGTCACCCAAGACCAGAGTTTCAACATCAAAACATCCACACACCACCCTACTCTATCTTGACTGACCCTGAAAAAAGATATTATGTTAAAAAAAATTTCATCCACAAGCAGACCCCAAAACACACTGTGTACCTAGTAACTGTTTGGCCCCTGCCAAGATATTTTATTAGAAAAAAGACATCCACGGTCAAGCAGCCTCCAAAGCACACTGCCTCCTTAGTATCTGGTTAACACTGCCAGGATGTTATATTAAAAAATATCCACAGTCTTCAAAACACAGTGCCTCTTTAATATCTGGTTCACCCTGCCAGTATATTATATTAATGAAATATCTACGAACTGTCTTCAAAACATACTGCCTCCCTAATATCTGGTTCACCCTGCCAGGATACTACATTAAAAAAAAAAACATCAACATCTTCAAAACACATTGCCATTCTAGTATCTGGTCAACTCTGCCAGGATATTGTATTTAAAAAAAATCCATCTACAGCCCCCAAAACGCACAGACCACTAGTATCTGGCTGAACCTGCCAGTGTATTATATTAAAAAAATGAAAGAAAGTCATCGACAGCCCCCAAAGCACATAGACCACCAGCATCTGATTGACCCTGCCAGTGTATTATGTTGAAAAAAGAAAATCATCAACAGTCCCCAAAACACATACACCACCTACTAGTATCTATTTAACCATGCCAGGATATTGTTAGAAAAACATCCCAAACATCCCCCAAAACAGCTCACTGCAGACCTTCTGCTGCTAACTGGTTGACACTGCCAGACATCAGGCCCAATATGTCAGAACAAAAATGTATACTACTCCTCTGCACATTTAAAAAGTATCCAGTCAACTCTGCCAGGAGTACAAAAATTATCTGGTCGACCCTGCCAGGAAAAAAAATGCAGAAAGTATCTGGTTGACCCTGTCTTAAAAAAAAAAAAAACAAAAAAAAAAACAAAAAAAACACTTAGAACTTAATTAATGATTTTTTTAGAGGAATTTAATTTAAAAAAATCTTCTTTGCCAAGGAATCTTTGGCTTCTCTTACTCACCTTACACGTGATCCGAATCGTGGGCAAATTTCAATGATCTCTTTTTTCTCCTGCTGTCTCGGTCGATTCATCTGTCTCTCTCCCGCTGTCCCTCAAATTAACTGTGTTAAAGCACAGCAAGAGAACACTAAAATAACAGGACTAATCAGCAGCCATGCCACGTACTCAGATTATGTGACATGGCTGCTGACTTAATGACTTCTGCGTGTCTTTATTGATGCTTGTTGTCTTCCCAACAGTCCGGCGACAAGTAAAATATATATATTTTAAATTTGAACTCAAGCATGCAGGATGCAGTTTCAAGTTCTGCAGAACATCACATCTTCAACTTTACACACTAATTTGCAGTTTGAACAACTACTAGTGCGTGAAAATCACAAAACTTTTTTAATGATAAAATTGCGGGGCTGCAGCCCAGCAGTCCAATACCATGAGCCGCACCTGATTAAACATCTTCCTTTTTATCAGCATCCTTAATTAACTTCTCTTGATGAAATCAAATAGAATCTTTAAATCGTCAAAGACTGCGGACAAAAACTGAATGGAAAACTATATATTTCTCTATAACTCTTTGAAAAAAAGATAAGACATTCAGGCAGTTGATTTCTTCTCCATAAAGGCAAATTGTGCCTGGAGTAATTTAATTTTTTTCCCTAACTGGGCATTTAGCTGTTCCATTAAGACAGAACAGAAACTCTTCAGAGATGAAGGTAGCAAAATAATTGGCCTATACAAATAAGTTTTATTTATTTCCTTTCCTTAGAACAGAGAAAAACTTCCACATATCCAGGAAATTTAGCTGCTCTGTATACTTTTTAAACTGAAAACTAAGGACCTGCCAAATCTGCTGCAAAGAGGACTAAATCCCTGACTGTGAACCAAGCAATGCATGACTAGAGGCCTGGGTACCCATTGAAGCTGGTGTAGGGTGGATAGGAATGATGAGGTTTAAGCGTACTCACCTCTCTTGTAGAAGGTTGGGGAATACATGCCAAATCTGGAGCATTTCTCCCCTGGCCTCAGCTGAAAACAGGCTCTGTGGAACCTAGTCGGACTTTCCCGGTCAACAAATGTTAAATAAATAAAAAAAAAAAAAAAAAAAAATCACACTTTCTGTGGATCATATGGAGATACCATCCACAACTGAACAGGGCTGTAGTTACATCGCATGTGCAGGTGTGAATGCCAGTCACAGGTTTCACAGAATGATTCCCCTTTGATAGTATATGTACGCATATGGTGCTGACAATATTAAAACAAAACTATAAAGGCTTCCTCAATCATCTCTCAGCATCTCGATAACAGGGCATTGATTGACAACAGGAATCTTGATGGCCAGCAGACAATGAGTGGAAAATGATATATACTCCTTTTTTGTTATTTATTTTGTAAATGTCATTAATGGCACCATAAGGACCAGCACCTTCACCATTCTTTAACATTTGACTATGGCTAGTGATTACGATGGGGAATTTCACAAGAATACATGTACTTCTGTTACTCTTCGCTCTTCTGCGGGTGTTAATAGTGTTTTGTTCATCATTATCAACTATTCTCTTTAAACTTAACTTCAAATAAAATGTAACATATGCTATCATCAGTATAATACTTGCAATGGCTCAGTTTTCTCCATGTCTATTGTGAATAAACAGCAGAATGGGTAGACTTCTATTATTCTTTTTTGATGGTATTTAACATTTGTTCCCACCTACATTTTGCATATATCTGGAGAACTCTATAGTTTCTTTAGCATCTGGAGATATTGTTAAATACAAGCTGTTTTGCAGACAGGGTTACTTAAGTAGCACTGGTGGGCTCTGCTTGGTTCTACCACCACAGAAGGTTGAAAGCTACAGTCTTTTATGATACTTCATTTTAATCTCTTTAAATTCATTAGACTAATGTTTACATTTTCACTGCTCCTTGACTTCTTCTTGGTCTATTTATATCTGGATACTATAATAAATACCTTCACTAATAATCATGGACTTTTCCAGTATTTATTTGGTGTAGGTAGACCAGGATGGGGGCACCAGGTAATGTGTTGGAGGGCACCGTGGAGCTGTTTTGCCTAGGGCACCAGTTGTCCTAGGGCCACTCCTGCTAATAATATAGTAAATATCTTCTGTTGCCTGAGTCAAGACTGTAACCAAATCATATTTCATAGTTATGCTCAAATGGTGGCCCGATTTCTTCCACTTTTTCTATCACTATTTACTTGCTTAAGAACTTCTCCAACTGCTTATTTACTCTTTAAATGCTTCATCCTTTGTCATTCTATCAACTT
This sequence comes from Protopterus annectens, assembly GCF_019279795.1. Taxonomy (NCBI): domain Eukaryota; kingdom Metazoa; phylum Chordata; order Ceratodontiformes; family Protopteridae; genus Protopterus; species Protopterus annectens. Next base: position 107,748,248 of record NC_056742.1, on the reverse strand, counting down.
TTCCAGCATTACCTGTGGTGCCAAACTGAGATGGTAGTGGCCACTTTCCATTGTATCAGATCAACTTTTTTTTTTACTAAGAAAACTACAGATGCTAAATCTTGTCCACTACATCATCTCTTCCATTCATAATTGTCAAACCATAACCTTTGCCATTTTTAATAATGGTTTTCCCCACTGTAGTCTCATTCATATCCTGTAACTAACTGCTAAACATGGCTTTTTAATTAAACTGTAATAACTGTATAATTTCCCATTCCCATATTAAAATGTGGCCAGCTCAATTAGTCCTTGTTGTATTGGAGTTGAGTAATGACTCAGACTCTTTCCATTTCTTTAGCATCAAATTACCCACAGAATATATGGAGGGGATCTAAATAGTTACTGTCACAAGTTTACTCTTAATACTTTGAAAGGTAATATCCAGAAAGGATTCAGTATTAAAATAATTTTTTTCAGGGCATGACTGACAGTGAATAATGAAATCATTCCTCAACTTCCTCTCCAGAAATTAGTCATTTTACTAGCTTCAGCACTTAAGTATTCACAATTTTGAAACTTCCCAATGTCTTGACCAATTAGCCAAGTGTCTTTATATATTACCTTATTGAATAAATTACAAGAATTCCCAGACAGCTAATTTGCTTTATGGTTCAGCAGTTTTCTGCAAAAATGTTTTTCTTATATTGTGATTAGGTTTAGTTTTATCTAGTCAATGATGACTCTTTTGGCATTTCCTGGTTAGGGCTCGCCACAGTGGAACTCCGGTCCGCTAATGATTGGCAGTAGATTTTTAAGTGCCGAGTTGCTGGCCCTGACACACAACCTTCAACAAAGGTACGCCCATTCACGCATGTCTCCACACAGAAGACGCTCTAGCTGAGAATCGAACAGGACGTCTTACTGTGAGGCGACAATGCTACCGCAGCACCATCACCACAGTTAATTTTATCTAGTCAATACTGGTCTGAATCCTTTCTTTCATCACTACTCCAATACATTACATATATTTCTATATTATCAAACAGATGTGTATTTCAAAACTGTATCTCAACTCCCGAGAGCATCAGAAATCTAACACTGGAGGTTAGAAAGGTCTGTCAAACACGTGAAAAAAAACATAAATTGAAATTAAAGAGGAGGTGACTAAATAACCAATGAGCACAAAGTTTAAAGTTTAAGGAACATGTCTTATGGGTTGCTGGGATCCTGTGTCTATGTGGTACTCTACCAGTTGGGTACATCCTGGTTTACTAGTAAACATATTCACAAATTCCTGCAATACTGCTCAGATTTTGTGAACCTGGCTAGGGGGTTATTTATGGGACAAGGCCCTCCCATCCACCAGTGTCAGACCAAGCATCATTGAGAATGTCTACTTCCAGTTTCCCCTCTATCTCCTGCAGCTTACAGTAGATACTAAGTATCAGGGTTTCTCTGACATGTTTGGATTTTTTCGTGTTACCATAGAATAGATTATATATACTTTGGTCTCAGGCCTGACAAGTCTATCATGTAATCGTCATCACTCACCCTTTTTACAGTGATGAAATGGCTCTTCCAGGCTGCCTGCAGATTGTTGTGCTTCACAGGAATAGGTACCATTGCCTGTTGCCCTACAGAATACTCTCTGGCTGTGGTTGCCTTGTTATATCAGGCCTTTTGCTACTGTTGTGCCTGGTCTAGGTGCAGCTAAGCCATCCCTATAAAATATGTAAGCGTAGTCCTGAAATTTAGGACATACTCTGCAACAAACTCCATGTGGGAATCATACTCATCCTCCCACTCACAGAGACCCCTTACCTTGTGTTCATAGAGTAGTTCAAGGGTTAAAAAACAAGTAGATTCCTGGGGAACGTCCCTCTGTGCAAAGAGGAGATGGGGCAGATGTTCAAACTGGTTTATCAATGCCTTCAATAAGATATTCACTGTATCGTTAAACCTGTCCATTAGATCATTTGTCAAAGTCAAAGTCAAAGTAAACTTTATTGTCATACAGATCAACACAGAGGAAAAAGTTTGTGTCACTGCACGAAATTTCGATACTCAGGCTCGTACCACAAGAATTATAGTTTACAGAAGGAAGACTAATAATAATTTAAAAATACTGAAAATAGAAATCAAAATAAGATAAAATCAAAATAAGATACTAAAAATTTGTCTGTGGATGTCAACAGTAATCATTAGTTGCTTTACCCACACTTCCACAAACAAGCCAGGATGTCTGATATAAAGTTGGCACATCTGTCCATCACAGCCACAAGCTGAATGTACACAGATTTGGTTGTGAACAACAGATATTTTATTTTTTTAATCAGCTTAGTTAAGGAACAGTGAGGAGTGCTTGTTTGACCTGCTTGTTGTTCTCTGCCTGACAATTCCTGGTCTCTGTCTGCATTTGATTCTGAAGTGAAGTTTTTAATTTAAGGTTTGGTTACTTCTATTTTTTATCGTTTTTTTCTTATATTTCATTTGTTTTGTTTTTAATTTTTGTTTTTGTTCTTTTGGTGTTGTAAGAGGTCTTGGCTAGGGTCAGTTAGAAAAGAATTCCTTTGCAGGCAATGAATAACATCCAGCTAATTAGTGGGATGAGCTGAGATATAGCATTCCTCATTTAACTAGCAATATTTGGAGGCATCTTTATTTAGCTGGAGTACTTGTTTGACTTGCTTGCTGTTCTCTGCCGATTGCTGATCTCTGTCTACATTTGATTTTCCAACTCACCCACCCAACAGTTATCATACTTTTAAACCTGCTGGCTTTTGAGTTGCACACTTCTACTTTAAGTCTGATTTTGGACACTCCTCCCAGTCCCATCTCATCAGCTCATTCTACTGAAAGATCAGTTGGGAAGGCTCACCCCCTAGTCTCTTAAACTTGAATTATCTTCTGTTTCTTCTTTTCCCACTTAAAATAAATTCCACTTTATTTAGCTGCTTTTACTGTATCTGTGCTTCTTCCTACTTACTTTGTTTTGCTTTTTGCGTTTTGCTATTAAAGTATTCGGTTGCATTTATTACTGCTTGCTATTAGCCTAATTACATTGTAACTTATTCTAAGGCTCTTAGTTTTGATTTAAGCACGTGGGCTTCAAACTAGTTATCTTACATAAGGAAGATTGTTGGTCTACACTCTTGTGGCATGAGAGGTAGCTTACATCCTTCTAAGTTGGGAACTTCTGGTTGAAGGGTTATTGCGTCTGTTATTCTAAAAGTGTCTTAGTTCTGGTTTAAGCACTTGGTGTTCAGGCCAGTTATTTTACATTAAGAAGGTTTGTGATCTACACTCTTGTGGGAGGAGAGGGTAGCCTCCACCCTTCTGAGCTGGGAATTGCTGGTGAAGGCTTATTGTGGCTGTTATTCTAAGTGTCTTTGTTCTGGTTTAAGCACTTGGGTTTGAAACCAGTTATTTTACATTAAAAATGTTTGTGGACTAAACCATTGTGGCAGGAGAGTGTAGCCTTCACCATTCTAAGGTGGGAATTGTTGGCTGAAGGCTTATTGTTCCTGCTATTCCAAAAGTGTCTTAATTCTTGTTTAAGCACTTAAGCTCCAGGCCAGTTATTTTACATTAAGAAGGTTTGTGGTCTACACTCTTGTTTGAGGAGAGGGTAGCCTTCATCCTTCTGGGCTGGGAATTGCTGGTGAAGGCTTTTTGTACCTGTTATTCTAGGTGTCTTTGTTCTGGTCTGTGGTCTGCACTTTTGTGGTATTACTGTCTAAGCAGAATTTTTTAGCTACTAGAACAGCTAGTTTGCTCATAGCTAAGCATTCTCATCAAGTTGCTTGTCTTATTGACTTGTTTGATATTTATGTTTTCCTCACTCCTCCCTAGTAGATCAGTGGTCATGGGTATGCACTTTCTGACTCTCTCTATGGCCAGTTTGGTTGAGATGGGTATTTTGAGGTATTGTAGCAATTGCAGCATGCACTCTGACAACCCACTTATTCTTAATAAAACATAGCGTATGCAAGAGGTACATTTTAATGCTGGAGGCAAAATTCTCTCATACAACCAAAACTTGCACTTTGCCTCCTGCACAGATACCCATAAAACTACTTATGCTGAGGCACTTAGAGATAACCTTCCTAAAATGCTAAGACCTCCTGCACAGTGCAAACAAAGAAAGGGTCCTCAGCCATGACATTAACAATCTTTAAAAACATAATCTACCACTACATATAGTAACAATGTATCCAGTGCTTTCACCGCTAAGCCCTTAAGGCAAACCAGCACACAGCCAAATTTCCTGGTCATTGGTGATTCTATAGTGAGGCACACTGATGTCCGCCTCACCAGACTGAGTAAGGAGAGAGTCATGGTTATCTGCCTTTCTGGGGCTAGGATCCATCAAGTCACACAGGCACTCAGGTCATTAAAGCCCATGTACCAGTATGACTCTGTCATAGTCTATTTGGGTGTTAATGAAATGAGACATACCCCCCTTGACTATATTAAAAGAGACATGATCAAACTCGCTAATTATGTGTCTCGGGCAGGTATGAGCCAAGCACTGAGCAGCATACTACCTTCTCCAAGGATGATGCCATGTTACCAACAGAAAATGATTGATTTTTAACAGCTGGCTTAGCTTCTGGTTTCAGTTCAGGGGGGTACAATATTTGATAGCCTGGGAGGACATGGTTGACAGACCATGCTGCTTTGCCAGAGATGGTCTGCAATTAACCCCTCTAAGTTTTTGGATATTGGCATAGTGCCATTTTTGGGAAATGGCAAACTGATAAACCTACTGACTTAACTGATTCTATGAAGGAATATCTGAAGGTGATACTGCTCAATGCTAGAAGCCTTAACAAGAAACTGTACTCCCTGCAAGCCTTCCTCTCCTTGGAGAGTGTAGACATCTGTTTAGTAATGGAGACATGGTTTAAAGTCGCTGGCAGTACCCCAGCAGTACAAGGATATAATGTTTTTCATGCCTTTAAAACAGCTACTGCACAGGAGGGAACTAGAGTGCCAGTCTATAGTAAGACTAATCTCACATCCAGACTAGTTACAGTGTATGACCCACTGGAACTCATACATGTGTAGCTCACCATAAACAGGTTGCTGCACCATATCATTGCAACATATAGATCCTCCTCCATGTCACAGGAAACACACACTACCTATCTCAATGTACTAGAGTCCCTCAATGTTTAACCCAATATGATGTTCATGGAGGATCTCAACATCCCTCTGTAGATTGGGAATCCTACACCACTTGTAATGCACAAGCCCAGTGATTCCTAAACTTTGTTGATACCAACATCCTGGAACAGGTGGTCCATTCTTTTACTGGTGAAACAAACATCCTTGACCTTGTACTCATGAACATGGGGTGCCAGTGTTCCTCACTCAATGTAGTATCTTCCCTTGTCAGATCTGATCATAAAGCAGTATTACTTGAAATAAAATTTAAATCTGTGGTCCAGCAGAACCAAAAACCTTTAGGAACTATTCCAAGGCTAAGTTGTCTCTACTAAGCAACACCTTGGCTAAATTCCAAGCACCTCCTAACCCAGTAAACACCATAGAATACACTAAGCTATTTACAAAATCTCTGTACAACCATACTGATAGCTGTATGGACCGAGCTGTGCCCAGCTGTATTAAGAATAAGACAAACTCAAAAGACAAGCCACCCTGATGACACAGTTGTACAACAACAACAAAAAAATATTGGGCAAGTGTAGGAGGAACAAAGCCATATATACTAAAGCCCCCTGACCAATCTAAACAGGCAGCTAAGAGGATTAATTAATTCTTCAAAGGTCAAATTTGAAGAAAAAAATAGCTTCTCAGGCAAAGTACAACCACACAGCTTTCTACAGCTTTGTCCATAACCTCAGAGAAAATACTCAACTATGCACAGAACTTACTGTAAATGGCATCATTCACACTGAACCAGAGGCCATTACTAACCTTTTGGCTTACAGGTTCAGCTCAAATTTCTCCCCCAACTCTCACCCTGATAGTCCAAAGGAAATACCACATAACACAATCCCCCAATCATTACTAGAAAACAGGTCATTAATGCACTTTCCAAGGGCCAAAATAGTGCATTGATGGGCCCCGATAACATCCCAGGATGTTTAATAAATAGCATGAAACATGACCTCTCAATGGTCCACTTGATTAATTTTTCAACTGGAGTCTTCAGTCAGGTTTTGTGTCCAAGGAATGGAAGATGTCTACAGCCATTTCCCTGCACAAAGAAGGTCCAATCACTTATCCAGCTAACTACAGGCCCATATGTCTTACTAGCCTCATATGTAAGGCCATGGAAAGAATCATCATGGACATGATAAATGAGGCCATCAGTACCCAGTAAAAGCTGGACCCATCAGAGTTTGGCTTTGTTAAAGGAAGGTCATGCCTATTAAATCTAGTGTATTTTTTGAGAGGGTCACCAAAGCATTGGAGGAAGGTAAGACTGTGCACAAAGCTTACCTCGACTGGTCAAGACTTTTGGTACAATAACTCACTCAGGCATTATAGACAAGCTCACTAATTTAGGTATAAACCCTTTTATCACCCACAGGATAGCCAACTGGCTCACTGATAGGACCCAGGAGGTCAAAATAGGTGATGCCACCTCCACCAAGAGTCCATTCACTAGCGGAGTCCCCCAGGGCTCTGCATTGGGTCCATTCCTTTTTGGCATCTATTTCTCTGAAATGGAAGCAAATGCGGGAGGTTTATGGCTGACTAGGTTTGCAGATGATTGCAAGCTGGGGGTTATCATCAACTCCCCTGAAGACACAAGCATTCTTCAAGAAGGTCCATCTCTGACTAAAAATGGTGCTAAAGCCATGGTCTTAAACTCAATGCTAAGAAATTCATAATTGTACCCTTTGGGAAATCAACCATCCTGGCTAATTGGCATGTTGATAATACACCCTAAGAGTCATCCGCATGGTCAGGGATCTGGGTACACACTTAGATGGTAGCCTTGCCATCAACCACCACATGGCCACAGTGGTGAGGAAATCCTTTTATGTTGCCCACCTTATAAGTAAGGGCATGGAATCTAGGTCCAAAGAAGTCATTATCAGACCAATCAAAGAGTACAATGCTCCCTTCGGTATGTACCTGACCAAGCATATGTAACAACTACAGTGACTTCAAAGGTTACTTACAAAAAGAATACAAGGCATAACAAACCTGCCTCATGCAGAACACCTTAAAGCCCTTTCCCTCTACTCAGTCTCCTATAGATTGTTGATGGTGATCTATGCCTGGCTTACAAGGCATCCACAAACCCCACACATATGAATCTTCTACATATTCATAAGTCAAATAGTACTAGAAATTCAAGGTCTAGGGACCTTAATTTTGTCTGTGACTCTAACAGAACATGCTGGAGAGACAGTTATGTGTCCCAGAGACTGCCCTCTCCTATGGAACAGGCTTCCCATCCATGTGAAGCTGAGTTTGTCTATTACCCAGTTTAAGCACAACCTAGACAAATGGATGGAGAATAGGAAATGTACATCAGGCCTGGCACAGATGTCCCTTATGGACAGAGCAAGCTTACAAATGCCTGGCCATCAATGTCCAGTTTGGATGCAGGACATCATTATTCATTCGGGAAAACTTGGCTAGGCCCCTTGGGTCATTAGCCTAGTAACAGTCTATGAATGTATGAATTTATGACATGAGCTCTTCTACCAGCTATGTTAATGTGCCAGTGGCACAGCTGACAATGTTATACATTGTGAGAGGACTCCAGAAATCTAGTATGTCTAAAGATGGCATGGTGGCATCTTTGCATACAAAGCAGCATGAAGACAGTCTGCTGGAGGCAGACAAAGGAGAATCATTGTCATCCCAGGAGTATGTTAAAGCCCATCTGACATTCAGTAGACTGACTCTTGAAATGAATGCATGGAACTCTATGTAGCTGATGGAATACAGCAACTGGAAATAGAAGAGAGAGAGAGCAGCAATGCCAGTATGAAAAGAGATGATCATCCTACACTAAAGGCATGTGACTGATCCTACACTAAAGGCATGTGACTGATCCTACACTAAAGGCATGTGACTCTGATCCTACACTAAAGGCATGTGAGGAGGGAGGAATGACACCCAGGAAGCCTAGGTCACTACAAAATGTTTTCCTCAATATAAACAGGGGGAGGATTTGGATTGCTTTATAAGGGGATTGAGAGGATATGTATTTAGCATCAAGTTATTAAGGCCATAGCTAAGGTTTTTTAATTCCCTTGTTCATGTGTGAAGCAATGCATTTCTAAATTCAGTGATACTGACAGTTTAAATTATGTCAAATTAAAGAATGTTAGCATGCTTGTTTCAAATTCACACCAAAGATACATAGAAAGAATTTAGAAGACACAAGAGAAAGATGAAAGTGTAGCTGAATATTTGCAGAAATTAGCACTTGTTTTCACAGGTGTGAGTGTGTGTGTGTGTGTGTGTGTGTGTGTGTGTGTGTGTGTGTGTGTGTGTGTGTGTGTGTGTGTGTGTGTGTGGTTTTAAGATTATCACATCTGAAATGGTTGCAGATATATTGGTTAAGTAACAACCCCTTAGCATTATGCCTGAGAACATAAGGATTTGGATGGCAGATCAGGAATGCAAAAATGCAGAGGAGGTAGAGATGAAAGGGGACCCTTACCTAGTAGACCAAATGTAACACTGCTGAAATGATAGGGATGAAAGGGGACCTTTACCTAGTTAATAGGTTGCCATTGCACAGAATAGGGGGACATAGCACTGCACATGCTTATAGGGAACACATGGAAGGGGAACCTAAGTCATCCCATCAGGCTACATAGGAAAAAGAAGTAGCCACAGGTTTGGGTGCACACTCAGATTTTGGAGTCAGATGTTCCAGATATAGACAGATAGGGCATGTACCACCTCATTGTCTAGTAAAGCATGGGGGAGAACAAACGTTTCAGGAGGCATCATGCAAGACTAGCACTATGACCAGGTTCAGCCTTACAAACAGAATAATTAGGTGACTGTCTTGGGTAGTGTGCTTGTAGTGGCACTCTTTCCACATTTATTAAATTTTTAGAGCAACAAAATACCTTGTTTCTTTGCGGTTAAAAAAATAAATAAATATGACACACTAGTAGGGCAATATGTTCCTGCGGTTTGACGGCTACCACAGGGGGAAGGTGCTCCACTTGACTAGACCATTCAAGTCAATCAACATCTTCAAGCCAGACTTGAACTTTGTGAGATCACAGACCAAAGACCTTGCAACATTCAAATATAAGCACAAAAAACATGGCGTACAGGTGAGGATTTGCATCAATATGATCAATTTTATTTGAAAAAAAAAAGTATGAATTTCTGGCATCCTACTTTACAGATTGACTACTAAAAGAGACATCCTGCAGAATTCTGGACTGTTAAGAGGAATGGTGTGAGGCAAATGAGACAGAAGCAATGATAGTGAGGTAAGATAAGCATTATTTTTAAAAGTGATGTTGGCAGTGATCAGCCATATGTTTTGTGCAATATTTCTGGCTTTGATTTGTGTGGAGCATCTTACAATACTTTAATAGCCAGTATGGTGTGGAGCAAAGGTGAAATATTTTACATGGTCTTTAGTCATCAGGGCTATAACTACTTGGTGGGGGGTGGGGGAAGTTGGGGTTGGTTGGATGAAAGTAACTTTCACTGACCTGCTTGTCATTTGCTCACTTTTTAAGCAGTCACTGTCTGGCTTTATAGGACTTGTGTACATTTGTGAGAAGTAAGATGGACTTCTTAACACCTGACATGCACAGACAGACAGCATAGGTATGATTGGTGCTGTCTATGGGGAAGAATGACTAGCTGCCTGTCATTTAGTCTGGTTTTGCAAGACTGATGCAATTTGTGTGAAGCAAGTTAGAATATTTTAATGTATGGCTAGTGAGCATCTGTGAGAAGTAAGATGGTCTTTTTAACTGAACACATACATACAAAGAGAGCAGGTATAATTGCTGGGGCTTTTAAAAGAAAGAAAACTGACTACCTGCTTGCTGTCACTTGCTTATTATTCTGGCTTTGCAGTACTAGTGTGAATTGTGTGAAGCAACCTGGAATATTTTAATATGTGACAGCTGTTTGTTTGGAGCAAAGAGGGAATGCATTACATGGCCATCCTCTTTTATCACAATCTAACATCTGGACTGTACCTAGACATGTCTATAACTGCTTAGCAGGAGTACTGGATGAAAGTAACTGACATGAATAACTAAATGCAGGAAAAACTGAAAAGTAAGACAAACTTTGAGAAAAGGGAAGAAAAAAGTAATTTGGATGGTGTGGATAGGCCAAGGTGGGGACAATAAGTGATGAATCACATGCAGATGGCAGGGGGATCACACTGTGGAACCCTTTCACCCAGGGTGCCAACTGACCTAAGGTCAGCCCTGACTATGCCAACGGTGGATTGCTTAGAGACAATAGCTGTATCTAATTATTACAAAGGTTTAAATCCTATTCTGGAAGAAGGAAAGGAGGCCATTGCCAAAAGGGACACGGCCACATAACAATAGCACCTGCATTGCGCAGATAGGTCATTCCACTCCAATTAGGGTCCTAGGTGGGAAACTTTTTCAAGTACCTTTGGCCAAAATCTATCTGGACTGTGAAAGGGAACAAGGTAGCAAGCAGATAGCTTTGTCTGATGACATTTCAGCTGATGGCTTAATAGTAGATGATTTTGAGAGTACAGTACCTTGTACACTTGCTGCTATAGATAGCCAGGCATGGAAGTAATTGTATGGGTAATGTAGTAGGTGGGAGACCCAACCAGATTCCAAACCTTCATCTTCGTCATATAATATCAGAGGGGGAGCTGGTCAGTACCAGTGACCAGGGATCTAATCCACAGTAGCGGAAAGGTACTTTGCTTCCCTTGGAAGATGATACTACTATGGAAAAGTAAGTGACAGTAGTCAGCCAGGACTTGAAGGACCACTGGCAGTCAGTACCAGACTTCGTCTGGAAGGGAAGCTGGGAACTGTCACCAAGGAAAAGTTAAGGCAGGTTTAGTTCTCAGTCCCTACTTTACAGGACTTGAGGGAACTAGTCGAGAAGGACCCATATACTTGCAGTAAGAAGGAGTCAAATAATGGGACAAAGGATTGTTACAATGAATAGACCCTTGAAGGAGGGCTACAGAGAGTATCCAGGGCCTAATGTCTGGCACATCTGGCAATATTAACATGAAGTGTACTAGAAGATGGTTTATGCAGAACTTTTATTGGCCTGGAACTGCAAATGATTTATCAAGGTCATGAAAAATGTGTGAACAGTGCTACAAGGGTGCTAAGACTGGAGATAAATCCATGACTACAATGCATGGCCTGCGAGGAGAAGGTCAGTGCCTGTGAAAAACAATTTGACTGATCCTTCTCATGAAGTTAGCTATTATGTATGGGATATTTACTTTAATCATTATGTTGTTTAATAACCTGGATAAGAAGGGAACAAGCAAGGATGTATCATCATCATCACAGTGCTGTCAATCTATTAAAAAATATCACACACCTTAGTCAACAAAGCTTTTTAGATATGAGTATCCATAGCTCCAGTATCCTCACCATTGTCCACAAATATGTGAAGGTGGGATGACATCACTGCTACAAAAAATGAAGGTAGTCTGATACTGCCCCTAAATGTGACAGTGCATATGCACCACTGCCAGCAACGTGACACCCAGATGGCAGGATGCAACCCCCTAATATCATGATGGCTGGTACCAATATAGTTTGAATCCCACTACTGTCAGCCAAGGGTAAAGTTATAGTAAGAAAAGTACACATAAGGCTGGACTGAGCACAGGCCACTTAGGCCACTTATAGAGCTGAGTCATTGGCTAAGCACTTCCAAAGGCTCCAGTCTCACCTTTCTGTCTGTGTACCAATATCTTCCAGTGTCCCTTTTTTCATGCAAACAACATTTCGCTCAAAGTATTATTACATACGCAAATACACACACACACACACACACACACACACACACACACACGCACACACACGCACACACACATGCAAAATTCCCATGGAAGAGGCTGGCAGAATTCTCCAATTCCCACAGCCTTCTAATTGGCATGGTAGTACTATGACTGCCCTAGAAAAGCCAGTGACTTCCAGTTACCTGCTGCTGTTAAATAAAGCTGAACAAGAAATACAACAGCTAATATTTATTTCACTTGTAGTAGGTTTAAGCAGCCTACTGGGGACATGTGCCATACAGCTTATTAACCAACAGTGTAAATAATGGTTACCTTCTTCTCAGATCACATATTGTTTAAATAAATAAGTGCTAGCCATAAGAACTTAAAGGAAAATAAATTAACTTTTACTTAAGTATTAAATAGAATAATACAAATACATTTTAAAATGCAGGTAGGTTAGCACACACAAAGAAATCAGATAAAAGGTAATAAAAACAGACATGATGTGCAAAAAGCTAAATTCCAGATATGCAAGTTCCCTGACTAGAGCTACATAATTACTGACCCTGGATACATTAATAATTAGTACTCAGAGATGGCTCCACACAAACAAAGCAGTATCGACATCTAGCATCTAGAGTCATACACAGTTATGTAGCATGTTTTTCCCATTAGACCACAGTGCCCACGACCTTAACATCCTTTTGCTGGAGACAAAGTTGCAAGATAAGTTCTTTTACTCATCATCATCATAATTACTAGGTCCACATTTGCATCCACTGTATCCCGAGTCCATCACTTTGTTTAAGTGATATGTAACTCATTAAGCATATCAGGAATTACATCTCAAAAAAATGTAGCTCCTGGTATTTCATCTCTGTTTGTTACATTAACAATAAAAGGCATTCCTTGTTCATTGATATTTAGATGGATAAGAAAATCAGGCATCATTCTAGCCATGAGAATAACATTCTGACTGCAAATGAACACCAGAGAAGAAAAAGAAGAAAAAAAAATATAAAAAATTTATATTCCATTTTTTTTTACTGTTTCATTTAACTTGGCACTAACCATGGCTTCACAACTACTTTTCTTTTAGCCTTTCATTACCCCTAGCTCACATCATTCCATTTGAATGATGTATGATTGGGTAAGTTGTCAAGGTCACATATATTTCTGCAGGAGCTAGAATAGTAAAAACATAGGAACATTGGCATTTTTGTTTGGGATTACCTGGCCCATCAGTCCCAATATATGCAGTGTCATGAGATCTTTCCCTGGTCTTTGTCATGAGATTCTGTTTACCTATGATGTCCAACAGATCTTAGTGCATGACCTGTCAAGGTGAAAGTCAGCACCTGTGGAAGACAGCTTGACTGATCCTTCTCATTGAGTAATGGTGGACAATTTTACTTTCTTAATTGTGTTGTTTAAGAACCTGACTAAGGCTATAAAAAGACAGGATGCATCCTTCAGCACACTGCTGACAATCTGTTGAAAACTAAATAAAATTAATGCTTTCTATTAGCACATTTTCCACCTACATAACTGTAATCATCAGTGAGCAAGGGCGCCCGCAGGCAGGTGCAAGGGGGTGCACTTGCACCCCCCTGGAATCGGCTGACTAGTTTTAAAAATTTTTTTTTAATTTTTTTTTGGGCGCGTTCTTCTTTAAGAAGAAAGAAGTCCAGTCGCGGGTGTGCTGACATCATCGCTCATCGCGCAATGCTCATATTTTCAAGTTTGCGAGCGGGAACTTACACGGACGGTTTCGGGTTCACAAGCGGGAACTGAGACCGACTTCACTGAAGATGGAGGCGGGACACGGACAGTTTCGGGTTCGCAAGCGGGATGGACGGATACTTAGGAGGGAGCAGAAACTGAAACGGACGGAAGATGAGACACTTTCAGAGTGAGTAGTTGGATGGAAGATGGGGCTGTGTGTGTGTGTGTGTGTGTGTGTGTGTGTGTGTGTGTGTGTGTGTGTGTGTGTGTGTGCGTGTGTGTGTGTGTGTGTGTGTGTGTGTGTTCATGTAACTTAAAATGTTGTCAACTTTAAACTCCAGTGGAGGCAGTCAGGCAGAGATATTTCAAAACACAGGCTTGTTTTTAGAGATGAAATGAAAACAATTGACTTTGGCTTTGCACATTGTATTATTTATATAGAACATTAGATATATCGGATCATAGGACCTTAGGTAATTACTAGACTAATTGCCCCAGCGCCCTTACAAGCCTAGCCAAGTTAACCATGTTCCTAAGGGTGTCTGGTTCAAGCAGACACAAAAATCAGCACCTAATTAATCCTGTTCTCAACATTTAGTTCTTACTCCTGCAATTTTATTCTCTGAAGTTGTAGTCCTCCACAATCATCCCAGCAATCAGGCTTTAGGTTACAACTTATAGCTGCAAGCCTCAGCTATGTTTCACTTCAGATGTACACAGACTCCTTTCTTGATCTTTCTTCTAACCACATCAAGCATGAGCTTTAAGTGGACTGTTCAATGCCAGAATCAGAAATCTTCATGCATAACCTATAGTGTAACCCATGGTGATCCTTCCCCTTGAGCAGGTCACTTTCTGATTCCCTGTTGCTAGGTTACAGCCTGTTTTATAACACATTTAGGCAATTCATATTTCACTACTATATCTGATACAGCTTATTACCTCACTAATTATTCTGAGCATTTGAAATATATCAGTTACAGTTTATAAGCACTAAGTTCATGACATTTCACAACTCCATTGAAAAGATGTCACATTTACTTCCTTCCCAGCATAAAATCATTGCTTTTGGAGTTACAGAGATTAGCTGAAAGATCAAGACAATTAGTCAGTGGTCTCAAAAACCAATCAGGGTCTAGGAGTTATAGTTTATTGGAAGGATTGTAAGGATGAATGCCCAGCAGCATTACTTGGTGTTTCAATCCTGCTGTTTTTGCTGGAATTGCAACAGGGCATGAAATAACGCTAAGTTACATTGTCTAGTTAATTGGTAGCAATTCAAGGAATAGAAGATCCCTTTTTATAGATAAACACTTTTCCTCGGCATTGTTTAACTTGTTTTAAAAATTAATTGCTTTTATTAACAATGTATAAACAGTTAAGAACAAATTTGTCAGCTTTATAACTTTACTATCATGATGCATTCTGATAACCACTGAAAAATGTTAAATGCAACTTATAAATCAAAGACAACATACCTGAGTCTTATAAACATGGCTCAATTTAACACGTTCCATAGTTTTTGACAAAACTAGATCCCACCTTCATAAATATTAATTTCCACATGCAACCCTGGTGATTTATACAACAGTAAGATTCTCTACAAGACTTTGTAAAATAGGCTGGACAGACATCTAAGGTGATGTTACCAGCTGTTCCCACTCTTGCTCTAGACACCTTTTCACTAAACTACCTGTTATCCACATTGTCCTCCTATTTGCTTTATTGCTGTCATCTGTGCCATTATTAATACCAAAATGTCAAAAGTTTAAGCACTTTTTGTGCAGCCCACAAAATATCACACAAGACTCCCATGAACTTCTTCCAGTATACGTGTTCTCTTTCACACTCCTAAAACATGTGCAAAACACCCATTGCCTCTCTACCATATCCCAGCAAAGACTTATTTGAAGTTTTCCCTCTCCAAATAATTTTCCAGTGTATGATGCCACCTGTATACTATTCTAAGCTGCTGTCACACACTTTGTACCAGCTACCCAGTATTGCTGCTCCTTTCCAAACCAAACTTGTGCTCACCCTTTTTGACTTAGCATCATGTCGTCTTTCTAGTCCCAGCTCTTCTCTACATTTGTAAATAATGCTCCATCCCTCTTACCTCACATCTCCTTATGTACCAGTCTTTCCCTTCTTTTCTCACACCTGTTGATTTATTGCCTCTGATTATTCTTGCCCAGTCTCTTCCTTTATATACCATGTCACTGCTCCAATACACACATTCTCTACTCTCCATATACTCCTCTAAGCTTCTGAAGTGCCTTCTCCTAGACCTTATTCTTTGTTTTTCACAGCTAGTCCTAGATAAATGGTGTAAACTGCTTCCTTAGTTATGCATCTTTTCTCCCTTCATTTTTGTCTTAGCCTAACCATGAGTATGTTATCCATGATGGGGTCCAGACCTGACATTTTTCCAAAGGACTGAAATGTTTCTAGTCCCTTCTCTATAACGAGCTCTACACTGCTACTCATTAAAATGTAGTTATCAGCAAATATCAAGAATGCACCCTCTCCTTCTGCTGTCCTGTGTTTGTCAGGTAAAAACTGCCTGATCTTAAAGACTTACTCCTCCATCACTAATATAAAAAAAGATCTAGGGACAGCGGGCATTATGGCCTCATTCCTCTTTCTATATTCCCTACATCAGACAATTCTCTATTCTCACAATCATGTAGGACTCGTATATCACCCACCTTAAGAAATCTTCATGTATCTTTCTTTTCTCAAAGCAAATAGAGAAAATCCAGTTGACTGTATCAAATGTCTTCCTAAAGTGTAACAATACTAACACAACACTAGTGCATTCCAAGCTATATTTTTTCTATAAATTTGGTGGGCCTCCACCAATTACTCATGGTAGACATCCCTTTAATAAAAGTACACTGCCCTTCCTATACTAAACTCAGGAACAGCTTTTTATGCACTATGCTAATACCTTGGCTGTGATTTTTAGATCTAAGTTTATCTATGAGATACACTTGAAATCATTAAATGCTTGTAACTACTGGTCTTCTTTAGGTAACCATAATTCATCATCAGCATCAACCCCCCTTTTTCTCATTTTTCTACATGGGGTCAGGACATTATGACACTTGTCACCATCTCTCCTTATTCAATGCCACTCTGCTACCTTCTTTGACAGTCAAGCTTGACTTTCAGAGGACTTCTCTCACACAATCCATCCACCTCTTTGCTGGATGCTCCCATTTCCTCTTGCCTTCTTGTCTTTCCCAAGTCTTTTTCACCAGATTGTCATCTGCTTTCCTGCACATGTGACTAAACCATTGTAATCTGTTTTCTTTGACCGTTTCTGCAAATGGAGCTACTTTGGCTTCTGCTCATATATGCTAATTCCTTCGCCTTCAGGTGCTACATGGTGGTGGGTAGAGAATAAGGCTTGAACCCTGTACCTTGGGCCCAAGTAACAAGAGCCTGAATTCCCTACCCACCACCATTTGTAAAAATGTTGCAGGTTTTTCCCTCATACTTTTTCTGTTCCTCATAAAATCTGTGGTTTCTGTATTTGTGTCCTTGCAAAGCCAGTGGTAGCACTGTGGCCTGACAGCTACATGTTCTCTGGTTTGATTCTTGGCTGGGGTGCCTTACCTTCTGTGTGGAATCTGTATGCCCTCCCTGTTTCTGTTTCCTCCCATCTTACAAAAACATGTCTGTCTGGAGTGTTTCTCTCTGGGCCTCTGCTAAAAATTTGCTTTTTTTCCAAGTCAGACTTTCCTGGTTAACAAATGTTAAAAATAAATGACACTCATTTGAATATCAGACTTCATATTCTTCAGAAAGTGCATGGTAACAAAAGCTTTTATTCTAGCAATTTTCTAAGTGTACAAGATGGATATTTGAAATGTATCCCTATCTTTGGGACTGTATCTCCCCCCCATTATTGGCTTCATCCAGGTTTTGTGCTAAGGTTGAGAGCTATGGTAAGAACTGAATTCACTGAATATGTTTGGGGGCTATATTCCCCCATTACTGGCTTTGTCCGGATGTTTTTTGCTAAGAGGTTGAGAGCTATGGTGAGAACTGAATTCACTGAATGTTTGGGGGCTGTATTCACCCATTATTGGCTTTGTTCAGGTATTTTGTGCTAAGAGGTTGACAGCTGTACTATGGTGAGAACTTAATTCACTAAATGGTAGCCATTTAAGTTTCAGTCTTCCTCTTTCACAAAACAGCTGATTTGGCGTAGTGGTATATTGCTCTGACTGTTTTGCACAGGGTCCCCTGGGTTCAAGACGTGGCAGTGAAATGTATGGTGGTAACACAGGATTTTATTCTAGCAACTTTCCAACATTATACAAGCAATGTTTAAAATGTGTCCCTGGTTTTTGGCCTTTTGTCCCCCCCCCAATAAATTTTGGCTTTTTCCAGATTTCTTGTGCTGCAAAGTTCAGAGATACAGCTGAGTGTCGAGTAGATTTTACAAGGAGCTGAGAGCTGCAGGGGAGCAAAAGTTTAGTGCTGCTTATGTTTAGTCTGCTTGCATTGTTAATAGCACAACAGATAGTGTACTTGCTTTTGATGCTGAAGGCTGTGGGTTCTACTCCCACAGTAGGTAGATGCATTGCTGATACTGTACTGTGTTGTAAAGGGGGTGGATGCTGCAGTCCTTTTGGCAAAGATACCTAGTAACTATGAACCTGTTATCAGTTTGCTATCCATTCCCTATTGCGGTATTACTAGCTTATCATTTTTTTATTGCATGCAACAAAGGCAATTTATTCTTCAAGGGTAATAGGCACTTTATTTGTAGATTAAACAATGACATATAAAGTTGTTTGCTAGCAGCAAGCCAGCAACCTCTTTATTAGTTACAAATTTCTTTAATGTGGATTTTACTACTTCAGAGATTGTGCATATTTTTTACTGATACTGGTGGACTATAGAAGGTTGAGTAGATTTTTATGATGGAAATGTTCTGAATTGGGCAGTTTTGTCATTGGTGTATGCATTTTGTTTCATTGTTTACTGGAAAAATGTTCAAAACAATAAATTTAAAATGCCCTCTAACAACTGTACTGTACTGTACAAGGAATATAATGTAATACAGTCAGGAAGGTGTATCAAAGAGCATGTGTATGTTATGTTCGAGGGGCCTATGATTTTGAAGACAGCCCAGAGTTAATATTTATCTGCCACTGGCAAAATGTATTTTCTTTGAATGTGGGTTTCAATGCTGTTTCAATGCATGTGAGTTTCAAGGGCAGAGAATATTTAATGTTGAGTCTATTTTCATTGTGAGACTGCATTGCTTTGTTTAACAGATATGTATTAGGGTTTGTGCTGTAAAATGCAAAATAAAACTTTCAAATGAAATCTAAATCATCGCAGAAGTAAAGCAGTATGCACATTACAGTGTTTATGGTAAATGGGGCAAAATAACCAAGGAATGGGACATTGGAATGGCTGCAGGGGGGAGGCTCCATTTGACCATGATTTTGTGAGGGTGGGGTAGCAAACTCAGACAGCCCCGGTTGAACTATACCTCTCAGTTGTCCATATCTTTGCAGAATTAATAGATATTTGCTTCTTATTTTTGGTTTGTTCCTCATAAAATTTGTGGTTTTCTAGCAAATCATTTAGGAATGAAGTCACTAAATGACAGACATTGAGTTTCAGACGTCATAACCTTCAGAAAAATGCATGCTAATGCAAAACTGTCTTAAGTTTATACAAGAGCAATTTTTAGTAATGTTTGTATGTTCCCCCAATATATTTGGCCTTGTCCAGATTTCCTGCATTAAGAGGTTGAGAGGTACGTGCAAATCACTTTGTAGATTAGGAATATCCAAACCTCTCAATTGTCCCCAATTTTGGCTCAAAATGTTGCTCTCCCCTAATAATCCCTCCTTCAAAATGGCAATTTTGGAAGAAAATGTGGAGGGTTTACAATTATATATAACTGCAATGATCAGAGTTATAGATTACTTTTATTTCAGAAATGCATGTAGATGCTCTTATTTTGTTAGCTGCTCAAGTTAACAATGTTAATATTAAAAGGTGTCCCTTTTTGAAAGGTTCCCAGCTGTATTGTGTGGCAACTTTATATTTTTGCATCACATTTTGGTCTGTTTTTCATAAAATTGTGGTTTTCTGGCAAATTAGTGGCAAGTCATTAAAGACTGAAGTTAGAAAATAATGGCAGACATTTGAGTTTCAGATTTTATACCCTTCAGAAAATTCGTACTAATGCAAGATCTACTACTGTTCTATTATCTAAGTTAATAAGAGCAATATTTAAAATTGGCCTTATTTTTGGGCCTGTGTCCCACTTCTAGTTCTATGTATGGTTTTGCCCAGATTTCTTGCTCTGAAGTTGAGAGGTATGAGTGTCAGAGCCATCACTGTCAGCCAGAGACATTTCAAATTATGACATACTTATTGCACCCCACCCCCCATTGTAGTGGCTCTGGATGTGTCCAAGGAAGGCAAGGAGCAGTTATGCAGTGTAAGTGTGCAGAGTATTCCCCCATCCAAGGTAGATCACAAATACGACCGTGGCTTTTCATCTGTCCTTGATTTTGCAGAATGTTCTGATTTTCTATCAGATTTTTATACTGTTGATTTATGCTTCTTATTATTCAGGAACTGCATGCTGTCACAGTGCCCTGTTGCTCTGTTTAAGTAGCCATGGTTTAATGAACATCAGGTAAGCTTGTCAGAGATTGTAAGATGCAAGTAAGCTTTAGTAAGCATACTGTTAAAGAATTACCAGCATTGAAAGCCTTTTCGTTGTTGCCATGCAGAGAATATTTACATAACTAGATAATGTATAAGCCTTGGGTATTGAAATGCATATGACAGTATTTGTAATAAAAGGACAGGATTACAGTATTTTCAGAAGCTCATTACATTTTATTGGAGAGCAGTGTCTTATAGCAGTGTCTGTGTGTTAGTACACTTGTAGTTGGGTGGCTTTAATGGTATATGGTAAATAAGCATTGCTACCTTACTTAAAAGCCAAGCCCTGCAACAACTAGGTAAGCTCCACGCTGAAGTCAAAACACAATAGCTCTGGTGGGTAAATGTACTCTGTAGTAATCAAAAAAGGCAAATGTTTAAAATAACTACAGCTTATGTGCAAACACAATAGGTAGTGATGAAACAATGCTCTGCTAAAAATGCTTTAATGCACCACATTGCTGAGCTGCAGATCAGTTATTATCACTGGCTACCAGGATTTCACCCACTTCAGATCAAGCACGGTGCCGTTCAATGCAACCTTCCCAGAACTAATTCAAGTTTGACCAGAATTATTTGGTGTGTGTGTGTGTGTGTGTGTGTGTGTAAGAGGGAGGTAGCATACCCCTCAGCTGTCCAGGTTTTTGCAGAATGTCCAGATTTTTGCCCCATATTCCTCCTAAAAAGGATTGAAGTTGCTAAATAATGAGAGACATTTCAGTTTTAGACATCATATCATTTAGAAAAATGCATACTAACACAAATCCTGTTCTTGCAATTTTCTAAGTTTATGAGAGCCATATTTATAATCTGTCCCTATTTATTTTAGGCTTTGTGCAGATTTCTTGCACTAAGGTTGAGGCCTTGAGGGGTGTGGTATGTTTGTGTGTGTGAGAGAGAGAGAGACAGTGAAATGCCCAAGTTAGAGTTAGCAGGTGGAATTTATTTTCAAGTGCATTTTCAAGGAACTGTGAGGTTTAAGGGAAGTGAAGTTTACTGCTGCTCATGCCAAGTCTATTTACAATGTGCAACTGTTTTGTTTAGCAAATGGTATTTCTATTGTGGTATAAAGTTTTAAAGCTATGTTAGTAGCACCACAAGTAGAATACTTGCATCTTAATGTAGAAGCTTGAGGTTTTATTCCTACAGCATGTACATTTGTATGCTGCAGTCCTGAGGATGTCCTCCTTTGGATGAGATGCCTAATAACTATGAACCTGTTTTTCAGCTTGCCATCCATTTTCTATTGCAATATACCAGCTTACCATTTTTTTAATTTAACATAGGCAATTTATTCTTTGGCAGCAGGCACTGAATTTGTAGATTAAACACTGAAATATACAGTTGTTTTCTAGCAACAACCTCTTCATTAGTTTCAGATATCTTTAATGTGGAATTATTCAGATTACTTTTACTTCGGCAGAGATTGTGTGTATTGACTGATATTGGTGGATTGTAATGAGTGGCCTTTTATGGTTGAAATGTTCTGAACTGGGCAGTTTGTCATTAATGGTTTGTATATTTTGTTTCATTGCTTACTGGAAAAATGTTCAAAACTATAAATTTAAAACACACTCAAGTGTTGCTGTATAATGCAAGGGATATAATTCAATTATATATTATAATTAATACAATCAGGTAAATCAAATAACTTTTGCATGGCCCTAACAGTGTGCAAGGAGCCTATTGCTTGAAAACAGTTCAAAGGTAAATAACCTGCCACTGGCCAGATGCATTTTCTTTGAATGTGGGTTTCAATGCTGTTTCATTGAATGTGAGTTTCAAAAGTAGAGAAGCTTTAATGCCAAGTTTGTTTTTGTTGTAAGACTATTGCTTTGTTTAGGTTTAGTAAATGTCTATCAGTGTTTGGGCGATAATGTTTGAAATAAAAGTTGTAAATTAAATCCAACTGCCTGTAATCATTGTAGAACTAAAGCATAAAACAGTATGCACACAGAGATTTGAACAGTGTCTATGGCAAATGGGGAGAAATAGCCAAGTAATGGGACTCTGGAATGGCTGTGTGGGCGGGGCTTGAGGTGGGTGGACTTGGGCGGGGCTATGTTGGCAGGGGGCGGGGAGAGCTATGTGGGTGGGGCTCTGGGTTTGCACCCCCCTGCAAAAAATCCTGCGGGCTCCCTTGTCAGTGAGATATATAACCTGAATGCAGCTACCAGTATAAATATTTATAAGGAAACACTGAACTGTGGCAAACTTGTATTCGGAAAAATTAGCCTATCTGAATACTTTGAGAAAGCATATTTATTTTGTTATTTAATGTGTCATCCAAAAACATGAACAGTCAGAATACATGATTCTCAGTAAGAAACTAGCTAATGAAGTCTGTATCATACTTTTGCTGGCAGTAGGTCAATGGTTTATCAGTGCTCTGACATAGCAGGATCAAACATCAGGAACCCTATTTGATGGGTCTCTCACTGGGTTTATCTTCAAGTCACAGTATGACAAATTTTTCTGGAAGCTTCTGCTCCTTCCTAATGCTGGACTATGCTTGACATCATGCACAGTGGCACAGCGGTTAATGTTGTCACCTCACAGCAACAGGTTCTCCGGTTTGATTCTCGGCTGGGGTGCCTTTTGTGTGGAGTTTGCATGTTCTCCCTGTGTTCACGTGGGTTTCCTCCGGGTACTCCGGTTTCCTCAGACATTCCAAAGACATGCATCTGAAGCATTTTTCCCTGGGCCTCCGCTGAAAACAGGCTCTGTGGAACCTAGTCGGACTTTCCCGGTCAACAAATGATACATAAATAAATAAATGTGCCAGTGATATAAAAGATCCTAGACCCTGAGACTGACAGTTTTTTTTCATCTTCTCACTCTTCAGTTCTGAAATGCGATGTATAGCAGTAAAAAGTTCCTGTGTGATGCTAGAAGTACATCTACAAAGTAGCTTTGTGGCCATTATATTTCCAGTCATGACCTGTACTGAACTGTTTATTCTAAGATAGGCAGGAACACTATATAAAGCACAAGAAGTAACTGGTGGTGGTTCAATCCTGCCTCTCACATTCACTGGATGGAGACACTCCAGGCTTATCCTGATAAAAAAAGAGGATCACAACGTTTTTAAAAGTTTCTCATGAGATCAGTGGAAGATCCATCATAAAATCCTAAGCCCAGTCAGCTAATTACAAGGATTTAAACTCAGAGAGCAAGCTGCAGCCTCAGCCTCCTAGAGGTAAGTCCATCAGTAAAATATGCTTTCATCTCTGCAATTATTGAGTTTAATTTCTACCAGAAGTATCTCAAGACAAAGCCAGTCATTTGCTTCAGCAGAGGACAAGAGGCTTGGGGGAGGGGCATCATGACTCCTACTTTGAACAGAGTGTTCCAGTATGAGTGTGCCATATAGTCTCCTGTTCATTGCTTGAACATTACTACTTACTGGCTTATGTGTAGAGAGGGTCTTCTTGATTCAGTGAGTTTTGGATCATTGTTACCTGAGGCTCCCTTCCAGGGTCTCCCCTCAACCTGACAAGGGTGTTTTAGAAAAAGTTCATGACAATAAACATGGTCTTCCCTTGCCAGGTGTTACAGTTCAAGGTTTAAATGTCAATGCAATGCATACCTTTCAAATGTCCCAACTCTGGAGGAACATTTCTATTTTCAGGCCTAATTTACCCCTTCACAAGATGTCCCTGGTTTTGGAGGTATATCCTTTTTTTCAGGTATGATTTACCCCTTCACACAATTTTATAAATCCCCGTCATCACAATTTTTTTATACTGTCTAATACACAGAAAACCACACTACATGACCAACATACTAATGGCACCAATAATTTAAGGAAAGAGTACACACATCTTGCATGTCCCTTTTTCTGAAGCAAAAATTAATGATGTTGTGTGGCAGAATTTTACAATACAGTTCATTAAAGTCTACGGATTTTACATTTTCTTTGACAATCTGCTTCACTTTTTCCATCATTTTGTCACACTATGTTTTTTAAAATATTTTTTATTTATTTATCTGACATTTGTTAACTGGGTTGGTCCAGCTGAGCCATATTACCCTTTTTCAGTGGAGAGCCAAGGAGAAAAGCTCCAGCTGACAGAAATAATGACATTCTATGATGACATTTTATACATGGATCAAAAAATAAAATCTTTAAGCAATAATATACAAAATTAAGAATATGAATAAATAAGAACAGCTAGTAATATACATAAATCATGTATGTGAACAAAAAGAACAAAAGGTACAAAGAAATACAGGTTTTGATGATCAGTGTTGAAAAACAAGGTACCTAGGGTATATAGCATGATAGGGCAGAGTGGAAGTAAGGGTTGCAAACATTTTTTTTTAAATGAGTAGTAGCCGATGTACCTCTAGGAACAGGAATAGGTATGTACTGTTTGATATTCAAATATTATGCTAACTAGATATCCAGATTTTTAGCTGGATGTTCCTGCTTTTCAAGGACCTTTATTCCTATTTTCAGTGTTTGCAGATTGAGAACTGTGATGGGATGTTTTTTGGAAATATGAAGCATGGATGTGGGAGCATACCTTTAGGAAATATGGCCTGATGCCAGAGCTAGCAATATATGTAGCCCATACACTGCTCTTAGCAGCTGTAATCCGGGGTGCTGTATCCATGACACCAGACTTCTAGTATTCTAGGTTCAATTCCAGTAACCACAGTTTATTTTACTGTTTAATATGATCTAAAAAATCTAGAGAGAGTGAGAAAGTTACATGCCTGTGTTACAAAGGAATAAATAAGTCCAAATTCTTGTACTGGTTGTCATAAAATTGCTCTGTAGCTAAACATTTTATAGAAATAGTATGCAAGACTTTTTATTTTAGGTTTATTATAGTAGAACATATTTGAAATGAAAGAGGTGGTGACATCAAGCAGATATTACTTATAAAGAATCCTATTGTTTAGCAAAATTTAAGATGGCCTAATTTTAACCACATTTTTAAGATGGCTGATACTTAATTTTTATTTATTTTATTTAATTTATTTATTTTACATTTGCTGACCAAGTATGTCCAACTGAGCTGAAGAGCCCTTTTTCTGTGGTGGCCTGGGGAGAAAAGCTTCAAGTATTAAACAATTTTTAGATAACAAAACAAGTTAATTAGAAAGATAATACATAATTCATACAATGCATCAAGGAAAACAGTTTATGAGTGAGTTCTATGAGATTAAAATGTAAATAAATTATGAAATTACTTAATGCATTACAGATCAATTTTAAAGATTGTAGTTAAGGATTACATGGACCATTGAATGATTACACAAAGGCATTAGCAGGGTAGGTTAAGAAGAGAATTTAAGGATTAAATTAGGAGATGGAGAGAGTGTGACTGTGAGAGGGAAAGAGGAGAGCAGGTGGTGAACTTTCTTTAGGTTTTTACCTTTTTTCATGGTGTTACATGAAATATAATGATTTTTGTATTCAAAAATTATTTTGCAACTATTAGTGTATTTCTTCTCTGTTAGGGTAAGACCTGATCATGGGGGTGGGTGTCATCTAGGTAGCCATCAAAGGTTTCTGTCTTAAGGCCCTAGGTCCCTCCTATGGTGGCTGATATGCACAATTACAATAGAAAAGCCCCGTATGTATGAATGTATGTACGTATGAATGTACATATGCATGCATGTATGCACTTTCTTGTACACACTAATCCAGGGAAGGTTAAACCATCATAATAACTTGGCAGAGCTAAGATTCCTAACTCAAACTAAACTATTTTCTTGTTACACCATGACACCCTTGGACAAATTGGGCTGCCTTTGCACCTCTCTTAAGTGTGCTGTTGATATTTACTGCTTACTCCCACTATCACCTATTATCACCTCCAGCGTCCAGGTCTCTAATCAAATCTGGGTCATAGGCAAGGCTTTATCCCCTGTGCCAAGGACCCAGTGTCACTCACAGGCTATAATGACTCATGCATTAATTCATTTCTGATTGATTTGTATTTGACTAATACATTTAAACAATTTTGAAGATGTATCAGTAGTTGAACAGCAGCACAAGGTAATTTTTATTTGCACGATTCAAATAAAAGTTACGTTTAGAAAAACAGTACATATGTAGAGTACGCTAGTTTTGTTGCAGTCTTGGTTTATATGTGAACAGAGAACTTCACATTTACCTAACAAAAAAGTCTATTTATTAATTTATATAAGATATTTGTGAGTCCCTAAAATGGACCTTTTCAAGAGAATATAAGTAACTTTTTATCAGAGAAGTGTATCTAAATCTGTTGTGGCTCTTTCAGAAGATTTCTGGATGACTCACACCAATTCAAACTTTTAGCAGACTGTTAAATTCATGCTTTTACTCACTATATTTATCATACTGGTATTAACTCATTGCATTTAGTCATCATACTTGTTGAACTTACCAGTAAAGCATATGAGCTCAAACACGTAAATTAATAAATCTAATCAAATTACAATACAGAGATGGTGAATATGGTTTTTACTTTCAGACTGTTATAGCTTGGTGTGCTGAAGCAAAAACTAAAAACAGCAGAGCATTGTGGATTCATTAAAGCTGCTCATGTATTCTCATTTGTATGGTTTTCATCTTCTAAAGATATTATCACAAACATAATGAACTTATGCTTTAAGCCATATGAAACATGGCAGATCTCAACTCAGTCAAGCTTACTAGTTTATTAATAGGACCTGGTAAATTGTTCTTTGATTTTGCTTGACCTGGATAGTTATTTAGTTAAATAGTGGTCACGTTTAAATGTGACCCATGATCACAGAAAATGTATATCTAAGATATATATATATATTTCTTCGGGTCATTCTGACTGCTTAAGGAGCTGCAAGTTACATCATCAGTTTGGCTTCCTTGGTGGCCTTTGATGTACAATGGGCATTTATACATAACAGTTGATACTAATGTTACTGAGCATGTGTTCATTGAACATATGATGCACTGAACCCCACATACATTTGTTGTGTTTAGCCCTCTGTCTTACATTACACTGTATCTAAATCTTTTAATTGTATGGGGCTAAACATTGTACGTATCAGTTCATTATGAACATAATGATGCCCTGATCCCTACACACATTTGTTGTGTTTAGCCCTCTGTCTTACATTACACTCTGTCTAGATCATTTAAGTGTATGGGGCTAAACATTGTACGCATCAGTTCAGATCCCCTGCTGCCACCTTCTGATTACTGTACCTCTTTAAGTGGCATATGTCAATGAGAGAGACATTTAAATGACAGGATCATGTTCACAAGTAGGATTTCTAGAAAGTTATATTAAAAGAAAGCTGACTGAAAAACCACAAAAAAATCTTATACAAATGAAAACTGCAAAACAAAAAGGCAGGATAAAAACAAATAAAAAGTGCAAAACAAATAGCAGATTAATGAAAACTACAAATCAAAACGTGGAAAAAGGATGAAATTGCTAACTGTGAAGTGTTGATGCATAAAGCTGGTGAAGATTTTTTATCCTTTTCTTGTTTTGCATTATCTAGAAAGTTAACCTTCCTGACTTTGTTTCAAACCACTTGTGTCAGTCTCAGGATTTTTCCTCTTTTTTTTTTTCATAGGTTCATAGGTTCATAGGTAGGTACTAGGCTATCTGCCTGAGGGCATTTATAAGCCTAGCCAGAGTGTGTCGGCTTTCACCACCCCATTGATTAATTAACTGATCCTCTGTCAAGCAGAGCCAATGAAGTGATCCCAGGGGTGTATTTTCTGTTACCCATCCACTCGTCAAGGTTTTTCTTGAAGAGTGTTAGTGAGGGGCTCTGCATGATGTAATTTGGAATTTTGTTCCAAAGCATGGAGAGTCTCTGTGACAGGAATCTATCCCTCCAGCATGTTCTATTTATTGTTGTGGCAAGATTTAGCTCACTAGAGCGTGTGGCTCACAGTGACTTGGATTTCTTTAGGTGGAGCATGTCCATCAATTCTGAGTTGGACATGGCTTTGTAAGTCAGGCAGAGATCACCTCTGAGTAAGCGTTATGTCACTGAGTACAGCCAGAGTTTTTTCAGTTGGGCTGCATAGGACATATGTTTGAGGCCAGTAACCCTCTTGGTGAGGTACTTTTGTGGTCTTTCCAGCTGTTGGAAGTGTCTTGAGTGGTACATCCCAAATGGGGCATTGTACTCTATGATAGGTCTAATGAGTGACGAGTAGAGGGGCACTATAACCTCTTTATTTCTAGATGCAAACCCTTTAGTAATTAGATGGGCAACATAGAAGGATTTCCTAACTACTTCGGCAATATGATTGTCAAAGGAGAGATTACTATCTACCTGGGTCCCCAGATCTCTTATTACCTCTTCTGTATTAAGGGGGCTGCCACCTATGTGGTAATTCATGGGTGTTCTGTTTTTCCCAAATGGGATAACTATGCATTTTTTGGCATTTAGCTTGAGGCCATGACTTTGACACCAGGTGTCCGTCTCAGTAAGACCCTTTTGGAGGATGTCTGTGTCAGCCGGAGAGTCAGTTATGGCTCCCAGTTTGCAGTCATCGGCGAACTTGGTTAGCCATAGTCCTCCTGTGTTTTCCTGTACTTCTGAGAAGTATATGCCGAACAATAGGGGTCCCAGGACTGAGCCTTGCGGGACACCACTTGTGACTGGTTTAGATTCGGACCTGGAGCCCACTATTCTTACTGTGTGAGTTCTGTCTGTAAGCCAGTTGGCAACCCATCTCGTGATGTAGGGGTTTCTGTTCAGACTGGTGAGTTTTTCTGTAATACCCAAGTGGGGAATGGTGTCGAAAGCCTTGGTGAGGTCAAAGTAGGCTGTATGAACCACCTTTCCCTCATCTATGGGTGGCCTTGGTGACTGTCTCGAAGAAGTCAACCAGGTTTAGTAGGCATGATCTGCCCTTAACAAAGCTGAACTGGGTCGTGTCAAGTGTTTGGAGGTTCCCAATGTCTTTGTTAATGAGTTCCATGATGATGCGTTCCATAGCCTTGCAGACCAGGCTAGTCAGGCTTATGGGGCGATAGTTACCAGGGTCAGTTGTGGCCCATCCTTTGTGGAGAGGAATAATCATTGCTAAGCGTCATTCTATGGGCATGTAGCCTGTGGAGAGGCTGAGGATGAACAGCATGTTTAGGTGGGGGGTTAGTTTGTTCTGTAGTTCGTGCAAGACGCAGCCTGGGACACCATCTGGTCCCATTGATGCTGTGTTTTTGGCTTTTGAAAGGGCTGTTTTCACCTGTGTGTCTGTGATTTTTGGAACACTACACTTTTCCGGTATTGCTGTGGACCCTTTTGGAGGTGAGAGGGGGTGAAGTTTGCATTGAATCTATCTGCCAGGATTTTGGCAATATCAGTAGGTTCAGTATATTTTGTGCTTTTTTGCACTAGTTCAGTGCATATCTGTGAGTTGCCACTTAGATTCTTAACATAGCTAAAGAAGGCTTTGTGGTTATCTTTTGAATCCTTGGCTATTTTTCTTTCAAAGTTAGCCTTGGATGATTTCATGATGGACCTTAGTTTCTTACTGATACTGATCAGGGATGTCTTTCCTTCTTGGGATTTGCTTTTTTTCTGAACTAGTTTCCTCTTTCTATTGTATAGCCTGTTTAATGCAGGGGTCCACCAAACTGGTTTCCTTCTCTTAGAGGAGTGAGTCTTGGTTTTGCTAGGGATGGCATGATCCATGCATCCTTGTAGGTGCTTATAGAGTGCATTTGTAAAGGTTTCTGCATCTTGGGGAGCATTATCCTTTAGCGTGGGGGCTGTGAAACTTACCACCTCTGTCTTAAGTAAGGTGAAGTTTGCTTTAGAAAAGTTTTTTACTGTGGTTTCCTTAGTTGGGGGTGATGGTGGGGTGTGGACATCCAGAGTGATTAGTTTATGGTTTCATCTAACCAGTGACAAGTTGACCTCCAGTGTGGAACACCTGTCGCCCATATTGGTGATGACCAGGTCCAATATGTTTTCACCTCTGGTAGGGGAGTTTACCAGCTGATCCAATGCGTTTGAGCTGATGAATTCCAGGAAGCGCTGGGCCTGGGAATTTGTACTCGAGTAGTTTTCCCAGTGAATGGTAGGGTAACTGAAATCACCCAATATCAGGGAGTTCGGTAAGACCTTTATGTTTTCCAGTGTCTCCAGAAAGGTGGAGTGGTGGTCCTGGGTCATGGAGGGTGATCTGCAGCAGGCCACAATTTGCACTGCAGATCTGCCCATTGTTAGTTGCACCTGGATGATCTAAGAGGTATCATGCTGCACCACTAACCTGGAGGTGTAGGTATCCTTGATGAATATGGATACACCCCCTCCTTTTGTGTTTCAGTCCATGTTCTGTGGCCGAAACATGTAGTATGAGTTGTAGCCCAGTAGTGCTGGGGTGCTCTCTGGAGCCTTGTACCAGGTTTCAGTTACTGCACAGATGTTGACATTCTCCATACTGAGTGCTTTGAGCTCGTGCATTTTGAGATTTAAACTCCTGGCGTTGAGTAGCATAACCCTCAGTTTTTTGTTAATTGTGCTGTTTACAGAGGTGGGTTTGACTTTTGAGCCTTGCCTAAAAAAGGCACTATGGGGGCAGCAAGAGCCTTGGCCAGTATTCGAAAGCCTAGGGGTTACAGGTGCAAGCCATCTCTTGCGAAGCAATGCAGCTTGTCGAGCATGTCATCCCAGGCTGATAGACACTGGATCCTCTTTGAATGACACCAGAAGCCTAGCCAATTGTTGAAATTGATCATTTTTTCTTTACACCGAGGTATCATTCTTGGTGAGGGTAGGATGCTACTCAGGGTCAGGGTCATACCAGCCTGGGCTACATGATCAGAGGGCGCTTCCATGTCTCTTTTCATGTAGTCCAGGGAGGTACGTCTCAGGTCATTCACACCAACATGAACAATGACAGAGTCATATTTGTACTTGTTCTGGAGTGACCTGAGTGCTTGTGTTTCACATAATCTTATTCATGTCAGTGGGGTTCCTCTCTTGTCCTTTCCTATAGCTACCTACTAAAACAGCTGCAGTTCCTCCATTATCTCTTAATATTATTGGTTTGAAATATGTGGTATCTTGAATTTACTTAACCACCAATGAAATCCATGCCACATCCTGCTGTATGCTATTTGTCCTGGATGCAGATTAGTCATTTCTTTTGTAGGTCTATCAAAATGTTTTTCTTGCATTAGCATTTCTTTGACTTCTTGTACAATTTCATGCACTGTTTTTAGCATTAGCAGATAGGGCTACAAGGATAACTGCATTTTCTTTCCATCAGGCTGGTTCTGGAGAAGCAAACAGAATCTTCGAGATTAAAGGCCAACAACAGCCATTTTTTTTGTTCTAATTCAGCTTTTGTCATTGGTTTCACCAACCTTCTGACTAGTTCTGCTAGAGTTGTGCTTATTTCGTCTCCAACAATGACTCGGGTGATGTTACTCTTTTCAAATTGTCATGATATATATATGCTTTGCTGATAAATTATTCAGTGTTAGTGGTGTACCCCATGCAAATAGCACAGGAGGAGCTACCACACTCACCTACTCTCATAGCTCACAACAAATCCAGTCTTACATTAAATTACAAAAGTTACTTTCTGAAATTCAGTCTCTATACCCATCAAAATGACATTTCACCTAACTACAAAAATACAGTGTGAGTACAACTCTACTTCTGCATTTAACCAGGTATTTTTTTATTACATGCAAATAGTGTTTTTGCATTCCATACATGTATAACTAGCTAGCAGTCTATAGACAACTCTGTTTTCATGAACACCATCTTCAAAAAAATACACACATATATATTTACACCTCTGTCCCTTTCTCTCTCTCTCTCTATATATATATATATATATATATATATATATATATATATATATATATATATATATATATATATATATATATATATATATGTGTGTGTGTGTGTGTGTGTGTATATATATATATATATATATATATATATATATATATATATATATAGAGGTCCACTTTGTAATTTCGAAATTTCACAGCATTGATGTTCTAAAAACTGAAGCTCAGAACATCGAAGTTGTGAAATCTCGAAAAAAAAAAAAAAACTAAAACAATAAAACATCACAAATTACATCTTTGCAGTGGGCAAGGCCCCCTACACTCCCCATGTGGAGGACAAGCCCTGCACACCCCTTGCAACTTAAATATATCAACTATAAGATCGCACTGCAATGAAGAGAATGGTAAAGTTCTGGTTCCTCACTATACAGTGATCTCCATTCTCAGGTTTCAAGATTTCATAACTTTAATGTTCTGAGCTTTGGTATTTAGAACGCTGATGTTGTGAAATTTTGAAATTAGGAAAAGCTGAAAGACACAACAACAACAAAGTGAATATATATATATATATATATATATATATATATATATATATATATATATATATATGGGTGTAGGAGAGCCAATTGAATGGGCACAATGCTAACACCCAGCATATCAACATCAGAATGTCAAATGAACAAATTTTGAAATTTTCTGCACATGCTGTGGGGATTAGCCCAGAGTGGACTAAACCAATGGCTAGTGTTTTTGCAGGGGAGGAACCCCCCCCCCTGCACCCCCACACCCTCAGCTAATTATGTATACTAAATCTGAGATTGCACAGTTCCCAGTGAAAGGGAATATTGCACTACCTAGGGATTGTCGATCTTTCACACGTGTTGACCATCTGTCTGTGTTGACCCAGCAGTGTTGGCCTAACAGATGTCAGCATTGTGTCCATTTGATTGGGTGTCCTACACTTATATATACATATATTCATATGTTTGTGTGTCTATATATATATATATATATATATATATATATATATATATATATATATATATATATATATATTATGTGTATGGATATAGACAGATAGTTAATGTTACTAATATGGTAAAAAAATACACACACACACTAACTTTTATATCACTACCTTTTTCAACATAAACAGACATTTCTAGCAATATAAGAAAGGCAAGTATTTATGCAGCTTATGCCAATGTGATCTGGCTAAAATACTGAAGCCCAAGTGACCAAATCCATCAGTTATATATAAGTAAAGTAAGAGCAATCTACACTTAAGCAAACTTTACTACTATAATATTTATCATGCACCTAATTATCAAGCCTTGCTTACAGCTTGTTTTTACCTTTATAGGTCGGTATGCTTTGGGCTTCTTCCAGCGAAGTACGAGGAGTCCCAAAACTGTTACTCCATAACAGAGGTAGTTGATAAATGACACATAGTTAATCAGTGTGTAGGTTTCACCAACAAGCATAATAATAATGGTTGTGGAACACTGCAAAAAGATTATAAAATAAGTTATAATTACTTTGATTTAAATATCAAAATGAAATACTCAAAACTAGACTTTTTATGGAAAAGTGGTCATTACTTTTAAATGCACTATTGTCACAACTGATACATACAATGTATATTCAAAGCTTATGGTGCTGATTCTGTACATTTTAAATCTTTACTGTGATGTCCCAATGACACCTTTTTCTATGCCTTTAGCTGGCTTTTAGGTGCATCATTCGGGATTTAGTCTACAATACCAGACCACAGTTATGACTTTCATTTTCTTTCCTTGCCTTCCACTCTTCCACTTACTTATTTCATTCTATCCATCTATTTTTTTGTTTCCTTGGTGTTTGTCTTCCATCTTGCTTGCTTTGTTTTTTTTCCAGGCAGATACTCATCTGCCTACTTTTACCATGTCAAGATATTTCATGGACGATAGACTTCCCTTTTCACCTCAAAGATACACGCTGTTAAAGACTAAATGACTAATATCCACTGTCTCTATGTTTCTTTACATGTTATTTTCTCCCATGTAAATCTGTCATCAATTTAGTGGGAGAAACCTAGTTAGAAAAAAAAATAAATAAATAACCACACTGAAAAATAAATGTCTTAGGAGGAGTAAGCTGCTTAGCAAAAAATACAAACTTGTTCCTAGGTCTTTGCATTAGGAATATTCACGATTTGGTGTGGAATGATATATGTATATGTGGAAGGATTTATATATATTATATGTGCAAGGGTCTGTATGTATATATATATATATGTATATATGTGTGTATGTGTTTACCTTGTAAATTTAATGCACTGAACTATCAAACTGTACTATCTTGAGATTTGATAAACTGACTCTCAGCACCATTGAATCCCACTGTATCATTCCAAAGAACCTGCCCTCTGCAGGATCCATAGCAACACTTGTTCTTAGCTCTGTGCATTAGAGATACTCAAGGTCCAGTGTGGAACAATATATGTATATGTGTAAGGGCAACATGTCAGGCTGAAGTACATGAACGTTGTTTAACACACTGACTGAATGAACATCTGCCTAACGGACTGAACACATTCTATTAGCGATTTGATGTTGTGCACTTGATTAGCAGCTTCTGAACATTTACTGGCCAGAACTTCTGCTCAGTTTTACAAGGTTCGTCAGCACTATCAGCAGCACAATGCTTAATTAATGTTTTTGTTTCACATCATACCCCTCAACTGTCCAGATTTTTGCCTCATATTTTTGGTCTGTTCCCTCACACAACTTGCAGTTTTCTGGCAAATAACTAATGAATGAAGTCACTAAATAATGGAACACATTTGAATTTCAGCCTTCATATCTTTTAGAAAATACATACTAACACGACTCGTAATTTTTGCCACCTTCTAAGTCTATAAAGAGGGATATTTAAAATAAGCCCCTAATTTTGAGTGTTTGTCACTCCATTATTTTAGGCTTTGTCCATGTTTCTTGCACTGAGAGATTGAGAGGTATGCTTCACAAGTACCTGCCATCAGCACCTGAGATAGGGTGGTGACGAGATGACTTTACAAGTTCCTCTTCTGGAACAGTACTTCTACTGAGGCACCTGCCTTTCCATTTTTCAGTATTTTTTTTTTTTTGGTTTGGTTTTGGTGCAATACCCAGTCATTTTTTCCCCTGCTATATTTATTTTCAACCTGTACAAATAAGCTTCTATATTCAATAATTCATTATTCTTTTTTCAAAGATGCAGTACTGTATAAGCTACCAGAAGCACTTAGTAAAGTCTCCAGTGGGGTTGATTGTCTCATTCCATCTGTTAATCTGTGTCGGATTATCTCGCAGTATACCTGCTACAGCGATAGTCTGACCACTCTCAAAATTTTCCCTAAATAAATATCACATTGCCAAATGATTTAAAAGACATTGATGAATAAAGACTGATAACTATTCGATCCTTTCCTACATGTGTCAAGCATATCTGTTTCCATTCATTAGAAAATGTACCGCAGTTTCTCATTAATTCCAACTTTATTATTAATACATGTAATTCAGTGCATTGAGAAGGATTATGCATTATATTGCATACATAGACAAATTGTTATTACACTGGACTGAGGACATATATAATATAAAGGTAATGCATTATAGTGATATAAGCAGGCAAAAGGCTAAGAAACCATATGTTTACCTGTACAGGTATCCAGCTACTGATTTGAACAGTGTAAATAAAGTCACTTAGTCATAACTAGCCTTGTGTGTAACATATCAGTTGTGACACTGATAACAGAAAACTAGATCACTGCACTATCAGTGTATAAATAGACCGAGCACATCAAGATAAATTTGATAAATATAGCATTACTGAATGCAAAGTGAGCACACGTACAGCACATTACCCATGTTTACTCATTACCCATCTGTAACTTTAATAGCTAACATATTAGCATGAGTCCATGCTATGCAAATTTATGCACATTTGACTATTTAATGTCCTGTATTCTAGTTTTCACCATTTACCAGCTGTACTGATGTTTCGCACTTGATATTTTAATAAATAACATTTCAGCTAAGGACATTATAATAGTAAAATACACATACGTGTATGTGTGTATGCGCATATAACTTAATATGTGTAATTTGCTTAACTAGATGGTGCTCCCTGGTTACTTGAAGGGGACATAATGTGGGCTTATCTCCACTACGAAAAAAATTACAATAAAAATTGAAATGCAAGTCCCTGTTTTCAGTGGGCATATTTCTACAAAGTACTGTCGGACATTTAAAAAATATTACAGACCTCACAAATAAATATGTTTTCTATCCACCTACAGTACATATTATAAACTCAGTCATCATTACATCAAGGAGAAGATATCCAGATATTACAATCTCAGATTTGGGGCTGCTTTTTGGGTAAAATATTCCTTTGGCATGTCCTACTAATTATGTCCATCAAGTTAACCGACTGTGTTCAACAAACAGACCTGATACCTTAATAAAATAAAGCTGAAACACTGCTAGGAGATGAATATGCCATTAAGAAACCCATGTGGCTAAATAAATATATTGTAACAATGTATAAAACGTATCAGGACAAGAGCGAAGCAAAAATCTTTCAGCAATTTTCCTTGACAAAGCAAAAGTCCTTCAGCAAATTTCCTTTTGTAAAACTTTTTTATTGTTAAGAACCAGTCAGAGAGATTAGCGCTTTCACCCAATAGAGCTTCTTCAGATCGATGTAACTAAGACCAGTAAACTAAAACATTTAAATACATTTCAAAACCTCAGCCAGCCTATCATAGCCACAAGCTAATTAATCAATTAAAAAATATATGTGTAAATAAAAACATACACTTACATAAGCATTCTGAGCAAAACATCCCATAACAAAACAAAAATGAAAGTTACTCAGACATCATATTATTGTAGGTGCATATATATAATATATACAATAAGATATAAATGTATAATGCAATCATGGTGGAGATATCACTAAGTACTAATTTCCACATTCATAATTAGCAACTATACATATAAAAATGTGCACATACAAACATTTAGATCATAGAATAAAAGATAAAAGTATATAAGGATTATTATTCAATAAATATGAATAATATATGGGTGGCTATTGAAACTTAATATTCCTACGTTTCTTAAGCATCGGTTTGATAGAGGCTCTTTCATTCAGCCCATGGCCTCTATCCGCCCTCAGCCTAATAATCCAGTGGCTTTCTTTACTTTCAGTATGATTTCTAATGTCCCCACCTCTTACATTGGGCAGTATTGATTCTAAGACCCTAAATTTGAAAGTGTGCCCCTCTCCTAGGTGTGCTACATGCTTAGCTAGAGCATTATGTGGTGATTTCTTCCTTATGTCATGAAAGATTTTTGCTTCGCTCTTGTCCTGATATGTTTTATGCAGTTACCTTTGTCTCTCGCTGAACAAGAGCGTTTATCTGGTGTACTGGTGGGACTGTTGCTGATATTGTAACAATGGTTTATTCTGCTTGTATATTATTCTATCATTTGCTGAGCAGGAGAGTGGACCAGTCCATAGACACTTTTCAGACACAATCTGGGCTACAAGAGCAATGGCAAGTATAACACATAAATATGCATTCTACTTATTTTCAACAAAAATACTGTTCTGTTAAAAACAATAGGAATATGTAAAGAAAGACTACAAAGACACAACCTTATATTACTCTGTTAAATTAAATGTGGCAAAAATCACAAAAAGAAAGTAATAACTGAATGGAAGCTGCCTTATGTTGGAAATGACAAGAGCCATCAGACTACAGTTTTGGTAGCACTGATGCGCTGTAGTACGCAATGGCTCTCTGACCCTAATATATGATATCAAAAGCAGTAGAGGATGACTGTGCATGAATAGTGTCTTTTGGTAATTCTGTGATGTCTGTACTTGTTCTGTTTTCAACTGTAGACCTGAAAAACACAGTTTAACAGCTGGACAATCGCGAATGACCTCAAGACCTCTATTACATTTTTTCAGATAAGGTAACTAAAATGATTGGTGATGTTTTTTGACTTACAAAGGGCTCTCCCTATAAATTAAGATTGTGCGTCATGCATTGTGCATTATTATTTAGAGGATTTGTGAATTTTTATACACCAGCCACTAAAAGCCGTCAACATGCTGTTTTTTCATCATTCTGATGAAGTCCACGTTACAGTGGATGAAAGCGCTCAACATTCATGTGTTTTTTACAATAAAAAAGTATTTTTATCGATCCGCCTGATGGTGTCTTCCTGTGGAGTCTGAGGCAGCAAGCATTTAACTTGTTGTTTTTTGGTGTTTGTCGATTGAATGCTTTATCTGATTTTCTCTGACATAGCAGAAACCTATCTGAACTCTGAACTCTATTTGGAATACATTTTATAATCACCTATGCAAATGATATCAGTCAAGATGCTATGCAGAATCACCAGAACTATTCTCATATTAATTAGCATTAGGCATGGTTGATAAGGCTTGCACTTTCCCCATACAATGAAAAAAATGTCTTGAGAATTTAATGCTGTTAATGCAGTAATGAGTAAAACTGTGTTCCTTCTGATTACGCTGTTCACTTGCTTTCTGTCTGGAAATTTCACAGAACTATTTTTTAGGTATATAGTAAGCATTAGAAAAAATAATGCATCTAACTCTCAAATGATTACATTTATACTGCTGCATAACAGATCAATTTTAGTGCATAATGAAATAAAAGTTAAACTCTAATGAAAGTACTGCAAGTTGAAACTTTAGTATGTTCTTAGCACATATCCTACTAAATGAAATATTGTATTCCACTTTGGTTAATTATATAAACAAGTAAAATATGGAAATAAGCAAATACGTATTATAAAACAAAAAAGTATGAATACTTACAAAAACTAGAAGAGCTGGAATTGGAGTGCAGTGCTTAAGGTGAATCATTGCAAGTAAACTAGGCAAGTGACCTTCTCTGGCTCCAGAGAAACACAGCCTAGAAAGATATTTAATAAATGTTTAATATTATGAAACACCATACATTCAGTAAAAAACACAATTTTTATTCACAAATGTGTCCAGTTTGTGCCCATATAGTTGTACAGGTTTAAACTGTTGGTTTATATTCTCTTCAGTATTAGTATGCATCACTCACAGTCTCCTGCCCATTATTTTTTGCTGAACACTTTTGTTTGAATTTCATTTTAATTCAGCAAATATCTTCCAATAAAAGCTCAACCCCCGCATAAACAATCTTGTTTGAAAAGAGATGCTATCCTATATACAGAGAAAATATTGACCGACACCGAGAAGATGAAAATGAAGATGATGATGATGATGATCAGTGATGCAACACAAAATGCAGCTCACAATTCATAAAGAAAATTGCAGGGAAGTGTAAATGCACTGGTTACCACAGTAAGTAACATCAGAAGTGCTTTTATTTTCCCCTTACTCCTGATGCCCATGGGGTGGATGAGCAAGTGTAAAGCTTCAACCTATAATACACATCACTGTTCGTTCCATACTTAATTACTAGATGTTGTACACAGTGTTCCTGTATCAAAACTTAAAGTAGTGTCATTTGATCCCTTAACTTATCTTAACCTTAAACAGGATAAGAGAGCACTAGACAGTAAAGCACTAGTAAATGTGTGTGATGCTGCAAGCCACTGCAATTCATCTTTAGCAGCAAAGCAAAGGCTAATAAAGTATACAGCTTTACTGAAGCTGGCCTTAGTTTTAAGAAATACAAAACGGCTAACAAATGCAACACTGTGCATTCAGCCATACTCAGCAATACAAATGCTGCACCCTGCATCGTAATATCACACAAAAGCCTTTTTGCTTTTCATTTTTTTGTATGGAAGAGTCATAACTTGAAAAAAACAGATAAGGATAAAATGCATTCCTGTATAGCAGTTCCTGTGGAACATAGCAAAGATGCTGAATGGGTAGAAGAAGTAGAAGAAAGAATAAGAAGTTCGAATGAATAAGATATGAAATGTGATAAAATAACAGCCAGAGAGATTGAAACAAAGTTTAAAAAGCTCCTAACTGAAAATCCCAAGGTCCAGATGCAGTACCTAACTTCTGGCTAAAAGTATTAACATCTTAACATGAAGATTTAGCCATGAGTAGGAACTATTTATATGTTCACCCCAAACAGACACCAACCTGGTTAAAAACAGAAAAAACAATACTCTTACTTAAGAGTGAACCAACAAGCTAACCCAAAAACTACAGGCCAATAACTTGGTTTCTGACAATGCATAGACTATACACTGGAGTTGATGCTGACATAGTTTATAGTCATTTAGAAGAAAACTCAATCATGGCAATAGAACAAAAGGGTAATAAAAGAAAGTCATATGGAACAAAGGATAATTTGTTATTAAAGTCCTAAAAGAGAACTGTGAAAAGGGGAAGAATCTAAGTACGGCATGGATCAACTACAAAATAGTATATGATAGTATTCAGCATTCATGGATGAAAGAGTGGTTAAAAATGTATAAGATATACCCTACACTGACTGATTACATTACAGTGACCATGAAACAGTGGCAAACCACTTTGCAGTTAAACCATGTTAAAGGGCAAATTATTATTCCAGGGATAAAAATTCAAAGGGGGATATTCCAGTGTGAGTCTTTGTCACCGCTGCTCTTTTGTCTTGCCCTTAACCCGTTAAGTTGTCTACTTTTGTCTACTTAACAGATCAGGTCATGGCTACAATTCGGCTCCCAGAAAAAAGCAAAGTATATTGACTTCTCATCTTCTTTTTGTGGATGATTTAAAACTCAAACCATCACTGTACATGAGGAAATGGAGTAAAAATGACAAAACATATAAAAAAACGGTAAGCGTTTTCGCTACTAACGTCGCTTATTCAGATCATTTTTAAATACAAATCCCAACAGAACATCAACCAATAAAAATCATGCCTCAATTAAAATGCAAACAATTAGTGCATATTAATGTTCTAAGATAGTTATCTACCAATCAAAAATCGTCTTAAAAATTTTGACCTATCAAAAACATTAGGAACCTTTATTATAATAAAATGACACATCAATCATAAAAATTCAATGCAGCATTACTGACCAATCAAATTTTGTATCTATACATATCTGCCAAGCAGAGTTACGTAATGGGAAACAATTCATATTCATACCTACTCCGAGTGAACAATATAACTCTCATGGAGCCATTATGAAGATAAAATAAAC
Organism: Protopterus annectens; assembly: GCF_019279795.1. Lineage (NCBI taxonomy): Eukaryota > Metazoa > Chordata > Ceratodontiformes > Protopteridae > Protopterus > Protopterus annectens. Next base: position 107,706,903 of record NC_056742.1, on the reverse strand, counting down.
AATACATCTTTACTGAATTTATGAGTTTTCTTCTAAATGACTAAATTCACCACCATAACAGGAACAGGCAAGCAAAAATTGAGGGTGATGTTACTCAATGCTAGAAGTCTAAAATCTCAAAATGCACTCACTCTAGGCACTCCTTAAAATGGAGAACATCGATATCTGTGCAGTGACTCAGACCTGGTTCAAGGCTCCAGAGAGCACCCCTGCACTACCAGGCTATAACTCATACCACACTTTTCGGCCATGTAACCTGGACCAGAACACCAAAGGTGGAGGTGTGTCCATATTCATTAAGGATATCCATACCTCCTGGCTAGTTGTTCAGCATAATGCAGCCGAGGTTATCCAAGTGCAACTAACTCTGGGCAAAACTGCAATCCAAGTTGTAGCTTGCTACATATCACCCACCATGCCCCAGGATTCCAACTCCTCTTTTCTTGATGTACTGGAAAATATTAGGGTTCAACAAAACACCCTAATAATGGGCAATTTCAACTACCCCACCATTAACTGGGAAAACTACTCATGTACCAACTCCTTCACTCAACGCTTTCTGGAATTCATAAACTCCAATGCCCTGGATCAACTTATCCATACCCCCACCAGGGGCAACAATATCCTAGATCTAGTCATTACCAACATGAGTGACTGGTGTTCCACACCTGAAGTCAACGCCTCATTGGTCCGATCCGACTGTAAGCTAATCACCCTAGATATCCACATCCTGCCCCCACCCCCCATTAAGGAAACCATGGTAAAAAATTTCTTCAAAGCCAACTTCATGCTTCTTAAGACAGAAGTGGAGAACTTCATGACACCCATGCAGATAGACAATACAGTTACGACTACTGAATCCTACACAATTGCACTTTATAAGCACTTACATGAGTGCATGGATCGTGCTATCCCAAACAGTACCAAGACACTATCCTCCAAAAAAAGGAAGCCAATCTGGTTGTCCCTTGCCATAAACAAACTGTACAACAGAAGGAAGAAACTGTTGCAAAAGATAGTAAAATCTCATGAGTGGCGGAACTTCCTGGTCAGCCTCAGTAAGAAGTTGCAGTGCCTGATAAAATCCTCCAAAGCTAGTTATGAAAACAAAATCACCACTGATTCTAAAGACAACCACAAAGCATTCTATAGCTATGTCAAGAATCTCAATGGCAACACTCAGATCTGCTCTGAGTTACAACACAATGGCACTAAATATGGCTCCTCTATGTCTCTTTTCATGTAGTCCAGGGAGGTACATCTCAGGTCGTTCACACCAGCATGGACAATGACTGTGTCATATTTGTACTTGTGTTATGATAGATAGCTTACTGTGACCCTCTCCTTTAGGTAAATATTTTCAGAGGAGAGCTCATGTCTTTGTTGGCTTTCAGTGTGCATCTTCAAGTGGTAGGGCTGTTATTGTGGAGGAGGGTTTTGTGGTGTGTGTAGTTAGCTTCTCCTGTTGCAGTCTTCCAGTTGTCCAGCTAGAGAGAGAGCCTCAGTTTGGCTAAATAACTGCATCTCTACTTAATATTGGGAATATGTGGGTTGGGAGAGGGGGCGGGGGCCAGAGGCATTATAACATGCTTTCAGATTGACCCATTATCTGGACCTGGAGAGATTGAGAACTGACCCAGGTACATGGACATGCAATAATAATGTTGGGAAATAAAATTGTGAAACAAAGGGCCAGTGGGGGAGTGTGGGTGTAGTGAGGCAGGTTTTTAAGCTTATATAATTGCTGCTGTTGACACTCAAAGACCTTCTACATTGCCCACATCCAGATCTAGTGAGGTCATTGTTCCCCTGTACCTTCACTTTATCATCAGACCAATGTACAATGCCCCATTGGGGATGTATCTCACCATCTGCAATCTGCAGTGGATTGGAGAGACCCAAAAGTTCCTCACCAAAAAAATAAAGGACTCAAAATCTGCCATATGCTGCCAGATTGAAGAAACTCCAGCTCTATTCAGTCTGCTCAGAGGTGACATGTGCCTTAATGGACATGCTCCACCTCAAAAATCCAAATAAATCCTGGTCCATGTGAGGCAGAGCACCTCGCTGACTCTGTTCAAGAGAAATCTAGACCTGTGGATGGGAGATCGAATCATCTCTGTGTCAACTAATGGGCACAGTAGCTAGGCTTATAAATGCCTTAGGGCAGATAGCCTAGTATAAACCTATGAACCTAAGAACCTATAATATACAGACCCAACTGTTATTGCCAACATCCTGGCAGATAGGTTCAGTGCTAACTTTACCCCCCTCTCACCCCCTAAAGAGCCCATCTCTATACTGGAAGAATGCAAAGTTCCTGTAATCACGGCTGCACAGGTAAAAAACACACTCTGCAAAGCCAAGAACATAGCATCCATGGGACCAGACAACATCCCAGGCTGCGTTCTACATGAACTACAGAATGAACTGGCACCCCACCTAAGTACCATGTTAAATAATAGCCTCACCTCAGGCTTTGTGCCTGCTGAATGGCGCACAGTGATGGTTATCCCACTCTACAAGGGGGGAGCCACCATGGACCCCGGGAACTACTGCCCCATTAGCCTGATGAGCCTGGTCTGCAAGGCCATGGAACGTATCATCATGGAACTTATAAACAAAGACATTGGTAATCTCCAAACTCTGGACCCCACCCAGTTTGGGTTTGTAAAAGGCAGATCATATCTCCTAAACCTGATAGACTTCTTTGAAGCAGTCATCAAAGCCGGAGACAAGGGTAAGGTGGTTCACACAGCCTATCTAGATCTTGCCAAGGCTTTCAACACCATCCCCCACTCTGGAATTATAGATAAACTCACTAAACTAGGTATAAATCCCTATGTCACAAGATGGGTTGCCAACTGGCTCACTGACAGAACCCACACTGTGAAAGTAGCAGACTCCAAATCCGACTTCAGACCAGTGACAAGTGGAGTACCACAGGGTTCAGTCCTGGGTCATCTCCTGTTTGGTATCTACTTCTCTGAAGTACAGGCTAACACAGAATGTCTTTGGCTAATGAAGTTCACAGATGACTGCAAACTAGGAGCCATAATTGAAACTCCTAATGATGTGGACATCCTACAAAAGGGCCTCACTGAGACAGATGCCTGGTGTCAAAGCCATGACCTCAAGCTCAATGCCAAAAAGTGCATTGCCATCCCCTTTGGTAAAAACTCTGTACCCATGAACTACAACATAGGCGGTAGTATACTTAACACCGAAAGTGTGATAAGAGACCTTGGGACACAGGTGGACAGTAGTCTCTCCTTTGATAATCACATCACCACAGTAGTCAAGAAATCCTTCTATGTGGCACACCTCATCACAAAAGGTTTCTCATCCAGAAAAAAAGAGGTCATTGTTCCCCTCTACTCATCACTATTAGACCCATTATAGAGTACAATGCCCCTTTTGGTATGTACCTCACAAGACATCTACAACAACTGGAAAGGCCACAGAAATACCTCACAAGGAGGATTACCGGCCTCAAAGAGATGCCCTATGCAGACCGGCTCAAAAAACTGCAGCTTTACTCCATTGCATATCGACTATTCAGAGGTGATCCCTGCCTAACATACAAAGCTATGTCAAACCCAGAGCTGTTGGACATGCTCCACTTAAAGAAATCCCAATCCCTCCAAGCTACATGCTCTAGGGACCTAAACCTTGTCACCACAATAAACAGAACATGCTGGAGGGATAGATTCCTTTCCCAGAGACTTCCCATACTCTGGAATAAACTACCTATCTATATCAAACAAAGCTCCTCATTAGCACTCTTCAAGAAAAATCTTAATAACTGGATGGGAAATAGGAAATTCACCCCAGGGATCACCTCTGTGGCTCTGCTCGACAGTGGCACAGGAAAATAATTTTCTTGGGTGGCAAAAGCCAGGGTACCTTTTTGGCTGGGATTGTATAGGCCCCAGGACCAATAGCCTAGTACCTACCTATGAACCTATGAACATATGAATTCCAACAAATACAATGAGCAGATTGCTTACTTATTCAAATAATGTTACATTCAAGAAAACCCATCTGTATTTGCTATCCTGCTTAATGTTACAAAGATATAATCCTATCCATTGTGTGGTCAAAATCGCCACTTTCTTCTATTTTAACAGAAAGCTGAAAGCACATATACAGTCAATGCTTAGAAACTGTTTCACCCATATGTTTGGAATCTTTTGTCTCCGTGTCAAGATATCAATCCTAAAAACTCAATGTAGCATTACCAGCCAATCAAAATGTGCATCTATGCATGTCTGCCAATTAGAGTTAAGTAATGCAAAACTATACATACTCATACCTACTCTGAGTGAACACTGCATCTCACATGGAGCCATTAAAATGAACAATACTTCTTTATTAAATTTCACCAAATGCAATGAGCAGATTGCTTGCTTGTTCAAATAGTGCAACACTCAAGAGAATCAGTAACTATCACTATCTTAGAACATTAATATGCACTGTCAATTGTTTGATTGTGTTTTAATTAAGGCATAAATTTCATTGGTTGATGCTCTATTGGGATTTGTATTTAAAAATGACTTGGGGATGTATATTTTTTAATGGTCTGAAGAAGCAATGTTAGTCGCAAAAGTGCTTACCATTTTTTATATGTTTTTTTAGTTTTTACAATAAAAGACCTCCATTTCCTTGTGTACAGTGGTTGTTTATGTTTTTGATGCTTGGATTGTTTTTGCACCATTGGGCTGCCATTGGAGTGGTTTTATTTGTTGCATTTAGTTGGTTGATTTAAAACTGTTCATCAGACGAGGAATTGAAAGCACAGCTACCAGTGGTCAAAACTTTAAACTTTTTCAGATGATATAAGAATGTTATTTGGTATTGATAAATGTGCAAAAGCAACCTTTAAAGCAGGAAAGCTGTAGCATCAAGAAAACATCAGTTTGGGACAGGAATGTGATATAAAAGAACTTAAGCATGATGGAGTGTATAAATATTTTGGAACTGTTGAAGGAGAAACAATAAAACATAAACAAAGGAGAATAAAACTTAATTAGGAATATTTTGGATGGCTGGAATTAATGAAACTGAATGTGCCAAAAAACAAAAGAAAGGCTATAAAATCAGATGAGAAAAAAAGAAATGTGGAAAATGCAAAAATACATCTGGAAGTACAGAAAAGTCTTGGAACAACCTCATGTTGATTGGGATCGAACCCACAGGAATGGTTAAGGAGAGGTGAATTTAAACCAAAAGATGAAAGGTTAATATTAGTGGCCATAGATAGTGGACTACATACGCATTGCTTTACAAAGTCCATTGAGCATGTGGGAGAAACAGATAAATGTAGATTTGTAAAACAGGATCGGAAACAGTCGTGCATCTTGTTGCTGGTTGTGATATACTAACGGCAAAAGGAATGTCTACTGAAAGGCATAACGATGTGGCAAAACTGTTGCACTGGGGATTGTGTAAACATTATAATACTGAAGTATTTGAAAAATGCTGGAAACATGAGACACAACTCTTTATAGAAAATGATGAAGTTTATATCACATGGGATCACCCATTACCAACAGTTCATATAGTAGATGTGAGAAAACCAGAGATAGCAGCCCATGAAAAGAAGACAAAAGTAGCATTGATCATTGAAATTGCTACACCTGGTGACTATAGTGTCTTATGTACAGAGACACAAAGTCATAAAATACCAGGACATGGAGGCAGAAGCAAGGGTAATGTGGATGAAGGATAGCTAGAGAGTTCCAAAAGCAGTAAGAGCAACAGGATTTAAAAAAAAATAATTTGCAATTGTACTTAGATATGGTAACCAAATATAAAATAATGTTAGAAAAGGTGGTCATCAAGTATTCAATTCACACAAAAAGTTTTGTTCTAGAAAAATATTGTTTCTTAAGCTCTTTCATCCTGTGCAAAGACTTCATCAGAATAAAGTCACTCTGTCATTTGAGTTCCTTTTAAATACAACACTAGCTTGTTAAGTACAATTAAGAATAATAGGTTACATGATCAGTGAATAAAATTTTAAAGAACTATGCCAGAAATAAGCACAGCAATAAATAATAAGTTAATACAAATGCATACTAAAACCTTTCCTTTAAGTAAAAATCACTTGTACCTAAAAAGTGTTTGATAGAAATGCATATATAAAAAAAACAGTTTGCAAGTTTGCAAAAAAAAAAAAAAAAAAAACAAAAACAAAACAAACATATTCATGTCTAGTGTTTAGCATGTATGTCATGGCATTAAGTTTAAGCAATGGTTGAATGGAAAGAAATTCAGTCTTGGAAAATTAAGGGCATTCAGGCTAAGTTGCCATAAAAGCTCTTTATGCTCAAGTCTGTTTGCCATTCCCCTCTCCTGGCATTGGGGGTTATTTTTCAAGAATCCCAAAGTGAAATCAACTGCATACAACTCACAGAGTGTTTGTACAGTGCATTGCTATCTTTCTTATTTCTTATATCATAATTGTGCTCATAAATTCTTTTACACAAACTTCTTTCTTTCTTCCCCACATAAAATACAGGGCAGGTCAAGTACTTTGCTAAATAAACAATTCACTTAGCTTGACAGTTTCCCTTGCAAAAATGTACCATGGTTCCTGCACCGTTTTCAAGGTCCAAAGTGTCTGCTTCAAGAACATATGAACACTGTTTGCAAAACCCACACTTTGACATCCATCCAAACTGCCTATTGAAATTCTGGCCTGTTTTGACTGTATTTTCTGACATTGGATGCAGTTTTATATATGAATAAATGTTCCCTTCCCATCAGACTGGAAATATCTGGTTCTGCCTTAAGAATGTTCCAATTATTATCCACTATTCATTTGACATCTTTACAGCGTTTGCTATATTCTAAATTTATTTTAGGGGTTTGATGGAATATAAAGTTTTGTCCAATGATAAATTCAATTTCATAGTAGAATTCCGAATGGAGAGATGAAATCTGCAAGAAAAGGAGAATAACATTCCTGAAACTGATTTCATACTTAAATCTTGAAGAGTACCTTCACGAGGTAGACCCTGTTTTTACAAAATCTCACCAAGATGATACTGATATATAGACTGTATCTTATATAGCATAAGTCACGGAGACAGGTAGGTTAAAAGATTAAAAAGATAGCCGAGTACACAGGTCCCAGCATAAAAAGTGCTCACTCCTGGTGTATGCAGTGGTGCCAGGATAGGACAGGAAAAAATGGCAGTGTAGAATCCAAAGGACACAGAAACAATCCAACAATAAGGTTAGGCTAGGCTTAGGGGGAGGATGCTCCCCATGGTAGAAGAAAGTAGTAGTCCACAAAAACACAAGAAACTGAAGGTAAAAAAGAGCCATAAAGATGATATAGTAGACTCTTGGGGATAAGAAAGAAATTATGTATTGTTAGCATTATGCAAGAAGCCTAGAATTTCTGGATAGAAGATATTCAGAAAGATTAAAACAGAAATAAGAGGAACAAAAAAATACTTGCACAAAAAACTGTCAAAAGCTTCAAATAAAACGTGTGTTCACTGATACAACAGATACATGAAAAACATTACATAAACAAAGAAACTTTGGGCTGCCTGTAAAAAGCAGCAACAGAGGATCTAAGGGAAGAGCTGTTTATTAATTAGTGGATAGACATATTAAGATAAATGAAATAAACAGATTACAGAAAGTAAATAAGACCCAAAATGTTAGAAGTTTTGTAAGACAGAAAAATACAGTAACTAGAACTATTCAGAGAAATTCATGTGATGTAACAGAAATAAATAGGATATATTATTGTGCAGCTAAATTAATAGCATATAAAGTGTTACCAAAAAAAAAAAAACATAGAGCAATAAAATAAAGGAAAGGAAGAAGGAAAATGCCACCATGGAAAACAGAAAGGATCACTGCTAGAAGAATATAGAAGAGGAAACATATAATCAAAAATAATTAGACTGATGTGATAAAAGCAATATGCACAGTATCAAAATAGAACAGGATACACTATTGCAAATAAACTAAAAATTTTAGCACAGAGAGTAATACTTAGAAGATATGCAGATAAATATAAAAGAAAAGTACAAACTATGCAATTAATTGATAACTCATAAAGGTTTAACTGAGAACTAAGAATCAAAGCAAAATGAATGGAAACACTACCAGAAAAAAAAAAAAGAAATAGTCCATGTGGAGCATAATAAATATGCTGAATAGAAAGAAATATCAAAATAAACAGTAAGGAGCTCTTATCTAGAGGATATGTAATGGGATGAAGTAATGGCCTGAGAAACTGAAACACAATTAAGAAAAGCTTCTGAATGGTAAACACCAGGCCCAGGTGTAATACCTAACTTCTGGCTAAAACTATTACCATCCTTACAGAAAGGTTTAGCCCTGACTAAAAATTACTTATATGCCCATCCCAACCACCTGGCTAACAACAGGAAAAATGATATTTCCCCTTAAGAATGTACCTGCATGTCATCCTAAAACTATAGACCAATAACTTGCCTTCCAATGATTTACAAACTATATAGTGAAAGTGATGCAGACAGAGTTTATAGACATTTAGAAAAAAAAAACAAAGCCGTGGCAATAGAACAAAAGATAACAAAGAAAATCATAATAGAGAACTGTAAAATGGGAAGAATTTAAGTATGGCATTTATAGAGTCCAAAATAAACATCTGACAGCATCCTACATTCATGGATAAAGGAATGCTTACAGATGTAATGCTTACAGATGTATAAGATACACTGTACAATGATGTTATGTTGCAGTGATCATGAAACAGTGGCAAACCACTTTGCAATTAAGCCGTGACAAAGGGCAAATTATTATCCCTGGGATAAAAATTCAAAGGGGGATATTTCAGGTTGATTCTTTGTCACTATTATTATTTTGTCTTGCCCTTAAACCACAAAGCTGTTTACTTAAGAGATTACATCATGGTCGCAATCTGGCTCCCAGAAAACAACCTTGTTTAAAGACTTCTCATTTAATTTTTGTGGATGACTTATAAGTGTATAGTTCATCAGATAAGGAGTTGAAAGCACAACTGCAAGTGGTTAAAACTTTCTCAGATGATATACGGATACTATCTGATCTTGATAAATGTGCAAAAGCATTGATTAAAGGGGGAAACTTGCAGTACCAAGAAAATATATCAGTCTGGGACAGGAATGTGATAGAAAGGAAGTTGAGCAGGAGGCAGTGTATAAATGTTTGGGAATTTATGAAGGATCGGCAATAAAACATGAGCAAATGTGAATAAAACTCTAAGGAATATTTCAGAAGACTAAAACTAATGTTGAAAACAGCCTTCACAGGTAGAAATAAAGTCCAAGCTTTAAACTAATTTGCTCTTCCTGTTCAAACTTACAGTTTTGGGGTGATTGACTGGTCCCTAAATGTACTGGATCAGTTGGACAAGAAAACCAACAAAAAAAAAAATGCTTCATGCTTATAAAATGATATATTCAAATCAGTGTATATGAAGGTTATATAGTCCTTGCTCTGAATTAGGTATGGGCCTTCTCCAAGCTGATTACATGTATAGATCTACAGTCGTGGGACTACATATATATCTGCTGATCCCATCGGATCCAAACATAGTGGAACTTTTAAAACATGTGGAGAGGAAGTCTAGTATGACCTCTCTGTTTAGTTTAGCAGAAGCATTTTGGCATCAAATGCAAATGGAAATCAAACCAGAAGTAGACAAAATTCAGATAGCAACTGAATGTGCAAAAAAAAAAACAAAAGAAAGGATGTAAGAGGAAATATCGTATGAGAAGGAAAGAAATGTGGAAAAGGCATAAATATTGTATCAGGAATTGAGATCCCCTGGAACAACTTCATGTTGATCAGGATTGGATGCAGGAATGGTTAAGGAGAGGTAAACTGAAACCATAAGATGAAAGGCTGATAATGGTGGCCCTGGATAGTGCATGTTTGCTTATGAAGTCCATTGAATCTGTGGGAGAAACAGACAAATGCAGATTCTGTAAAAAAGAACTGGAAAGAGTTACACATCTTGTTGCTGGGTGGGATACACTCATGGCAGAGGGCATGTATACTGAAAGGCACAAGTCTGTTGCACTGGAGATTGTGCAAACATTACAGTACTGAAGTAGCTGAGAAGTATTGAAAACATGAACCACAAATCATTGTACAGAATGCTGAAGTTTATATCACAAGGGATCACCCTTTATTAACAGTTATAAAATAGTCACAAGAAAACCAGATATAATAGTTCAGAAAACAAACAAAAAAAACAAAAGTAACATTGATCATCGAAATTCCTACACCCAGTGATTAGAGTATCTTATGTTCAGAGAGGCACAAAGCTATGAAATACCAGAATTTACAGACAGAAATGAAAGCAGTGTAGAAGAAAGGGGTCTATATTCAGCCATCGATTTAATATTACCTCAACTCACTGAACATCAAACATTACACATCAAAGTTTACTTTTACTGAACAGGCAAATCTTCAAAAAGAAATACATCGAATAGCCATAGTTGGCCAACATAAATGAACTGTGACCTACTACTTAATAAAACCAAGTAATATAACTATAACAGAACCTGCTCTTTCCCCAATTTAATGTGACCTTGGGGACCCACATAAGTATTGTCCGATGTAAGTAGGTAGTAGGTCATGGTTCGTTTATATTGGCCAACTATGGTCATTTGATTAATTTATTTTTGAAGATTTGCCTGTTTGTTAAAAGTATAGTACAATGTGTAATATTCAATGTTCAGCCATTTGATGTAATATTAATTTGATGACTGAACATAGACCCAGAAGAACGATACCCAGGCAGTTACAACAACAACAGGAGCAACAGGTCTAAAAAAATGGGCTGTAAAACTCTGTTAATGTATAACATTCATTTTACATTAAGAAGGTTTGATTCTGCACTCTGGTGGGAGTAGAGTGTTGATTCAACCCATCTGAGTTGGAAACTGCTGGTGGAAGTTTTATTGTGTGTTTATCTGGTTGGCCTGAAGGCGTAATTGTGTAAAAGTATCCTGCTGGTATAAAAGACTTGCACTTAATGTGCAAACCTCTCTATTTTACATCCTCTAAAGGAAACATTCTCCATAGCTGACCACTGTTCATTGCTGCTCAAAGAGTTGCCAGTTTGCGCAGTGGGCAGCACCACTGCAGGTCATCTTATAGTATACTACTAAACACTCTGAGTTAGACCTTTAAGTGACTCTTCCCTACTCCTTCCCATCTAATAATGATCTTATATAATGGATAGGCACTTCCCTGTCATCTCTGTTTCTGGCCTGGAAAATATGGGCATCTTTAGGAAGTGTAGAAACTTCTTCATGTTCACTGACAACCACTTAATTTTAGAACAGGCAAACAGGGTATGTGACAGATGTGGACACACAAGGTCATTGGAGGTAAAGTTCTCACATGCACAAATGAAAAATGCAAACCATGTTGTTAATGTTACACCCAAAACACTCGCTACCAACACTAAGGAACAAATACATAGACCCACATATGCAGTGGTACTCACATGTAATCTACCCAAACCTCCAAAACCCCCTAAAAGCATCTTTCAGTGGCCCTGCGCACACTCAAAAAGGACAGCGCCTCACGAAATACATAACTTTGAAAACCATAGTAGCCCAGCTTCCAAGCCCATAAAGCAACACACCACATGGCTAAATATTCTAGTTATTGAGGATTCCATTACAAGACATACTGATGTTCCCCTTACCAGGCTAAACAAGGAGAAAATCACGGTGATCTGATTGTCTGTAGCCACGATCTTCCACATCACGCATGCACTTAGATATTTAAACCACAAGTACCAGTATGACACTGACATAGTCCATGTGGGTATAAACAACCTAAGATGTACTTCGCTGGAGTATATGAAGCGAGACATGATGAAGATCTCTGAATATGTGTCTCAGGCAGGTATGAATCTAACCTTGAGTCATAGCCTACCTTTAGCAATGAAGATGCCATGTTGCTGGGAAAAATGATTGACTTCAACAATTGGCTTGGTTTCTGGTGTCACAATAATATCTGATATCTGTCAGCCTGGGGAGAAATGATCAACAAACCATGATGCTCTGCCAGAAAGGATCTGCACTTGTCACCACTTAACTTCTGGAACTTGGCAAAAACTTTATCTATCCCCATAGTACCCTTTTTAGGCTGTGGCAAGTTGTTAAACCCTCCAACATAACAAAAATAACTCATGACCACCTAAAGGTACTGCTGCTCAATGCTAGCAGTTTAAATAAAACACTACACTCACTGGAAACACTCCACCCTGGAGAATGGAGACATATGTGCAGGCAATGAAACATGGTTTGGAACTATGGAGAGCGCCCCAGCTATCAAAAGTCATAATGCCTTACATACATTTCAATTCCCCTAAGCTCAGGATAAAACAAAGGGATGAGGTGTCAGGACTCATAGAAGGTTAAAAAGGAAAGCTCAAAATACAGAACCTCAACCAAGCAGAAGGTACAAAAGTGGGTCTATATTACGTTATCGAATCCCTGTAATATCGAACACCAGAAGACCGACATGTAAGTTAAGTGCGCGATAGTTACGGACCTTAGGGTTAGGGTGCGGGTTAAGGTAAGTGCATAGACAGGTAATGTATGTAAGGTTTAGTGTAGTGTTAGAAGTAGGGTTTGGTTTGTGTATGTATGTGTTTTATTTATTATGTTTGGGTATGTAGTATGTAGCGCACAGTGGTGTTAGCCGACTATGATGGATCGAGATTTGAAAATTCATGGTTTAGGGGGTTGGACGTATTTGCAGTTCGGGCTATTTTTGTCGGTGTTGTGGTGTTCAAACTAAGTACTTAGTTCATGTTTATTTTTACTTTGACTTTAAAGTGGTTGAGAATAAAGACTGGAAGTCCTGTTGGGTTGAGTATTATTGCATTTTTACCCATTGTCTCCTTGTATGACGTTCTGGATTAAAGAGACAAGGTGTCTCAGTGTTCATAAAGGACAAGTACACTGCTAAAGTAGTCCGACAACTTGACTCACTTGAGCTGCTCCATGCCCAACTAACCATAAGTGCAACCCCCTATCATATCATTGCTAGTTACACATCCCCCAACATGAGTCAAGAAAACCACACCTCCTACTTAAAACTACTGGACTCTCTTAACATTCAGCCTAACACCATACTTATGGGTAACTTCAACTATCCCTCCATAAACTGGGAGACTTATATGACCCATAATTCACTTGCTGAGAGGTTTTTGGACTTTGTCAATGCAAACAATGTAGAGCAACTGGTTAGTTCCCCAACTAGAGGTACAAATATCCTAGACCTGGTACTCACAAACATGGTGAGGATGCTGCTCCCTCCCATGCATTAACTGCTCCAAGGTAAGATCTGACCACAAAGTGAACTAACCTAGAACCCCCATCAAACTCCAAACCTGTTAAGAATTTTGCTAAGGCCGATTACCTCAAACTAAAAGACAGCTTATTAAACTTCCAGGCTCCTCTAAACCTGAATGACAATGAGGCCTACTTTATTCTGTACACAAAAGCACTGTACAACCTCATTCATAGCTGCAGAGAGGAGGTAGTACCTGTCCGAGTGAAACCTAAGATTACTGGCAAAAATAAACCACACTGGAGGGGTGAGGCATATATAGGCTATTCAGCAAAGAAAAAAAATCCTCTCCAAAGCAAAGAAGGAACAGAAAAAACAGTGTAAAAAGACACTCACCAGTCTAAACAAACAAATTAGACAGCTGGTCAAATCTGGCAAAGCAAGCTATGAAGCAAAGATAGGCTCCCAGGTGACAGCTAACCATAAGGCCTTTTTTAATTATGTTCGTAGCCTCAGGGAAAATGCTCAGCAATGTGCCAAGCTAATCATGAATGGCAGCACTCACAGCCAGCCTGAAACTACAGCAAACCTGCTGGCTGACAAGTTCAGTTCAAACTTCTCCTCCCATCACCTCCTTCCACAACCAAAGAAATACCCATATTCTTTCCCCAACTGGTCATCATTAGGGAACACTTCCTTACTGCTCTCACTAAGCCAAAAACACAGCCTACATGGGTCCCAACAACATTCCAGGATGCTTCTTAAATAGCCCAAAACAGAATCTATCAGGGACATTAGAAATGATCTTTAACTACTCCATCTAGACAAGCTTTGTCCCAGAGGAATGGAGGATTGCAACAGTCATGCCTCTGCACAAGGGGACCCATTAACTGACCCAGGAAACTACAGACCCATAAGCTTGACCAATCTTATCTGCAAGACTATGGAGAGAATTATCCTGGACTTGATCAGTGACAACATAGGAAATTTCCAAACACTTGGCCAGACTCAATCTGACTTTGTCATAGCGAGGTTTTGCATGCTTAATCTAGTAGCCTTCTATGAGAAAGTCACCAGGGACATGAATGAGGGTAAAATAGTATGCACTGTTCATCTAGACCTGGCCAAAGCTTTTAACACAAGCCCCAATCAGGTATCATAGATACAGTCACTGTATTAGGCATAAACTCCTACATCATCAGGTGGTTAGCAAACTGGCTCACTGAGAGGACACATGTTATCTGGATAGGTGAATCCACTTCCAATAAGAAACTTGTTACTAGTCATGTCTCATCGGCTCAGTGTTGGGACCCTTCCTGTTTGGTATATACTTCTCTGAAGTGAAGGCCAGTGTTGGGGGACACTGGCTAACCAAGTTTGTTGACAACTCTAAGCTGGGAGCAATCATCAAATTCCCAAATGATGTTGACATCCTATAAACAGGCTTAAATGAAAAACAACTGGTGCCAAAACCATGGTCTGAGACTAAATACTAAAACAATTATACCTTTTAGTAAATCAGATAGCACACACCTTAAAGTAGATCCAGTGGTGAGGGATCTGGGAAAATAGATAGACGTAACCTGAATTTTGACCACCAGCATAGTCCTCAACTGTCCAGATTTTTGCAGAATGTCCAGATATTGGTCTCATATTTTTGGTCTGTTCCTCATACAATTTTCTTTCTCTGGCAAATCATTGAGAATGGAAGTCACAAAATAATGACTGACATTCAAGTTTCATACTTTATACACTTCAGAAAATTCATGCTAATGGAAAACTTGTTATTCTATCAACTTTCTAAGTTTGTAAGAGGAATATTTAAAAATTGTCCCTATTTTTGTGCCTTTGGCCCCCATTATTTATGGCTTTGTCCAGATTTCTTGTTCTAAGAGGATTCGAGGCATGATCTACAGGTAACTATGGTAGTGAAGCAATCTTTCTGTGTGTCTCAACTTATAAGTAAAGGCACAACATCAAGGTCAAAGGAACTCATAGTGCCATTGCACTCAGTTCTCCTCGGGCCCATAATTGAGTACAATGCTCCCTTCTGCGTGTACCTAACCAGGCACTTACACCAATTGGAGCAGCCCCAGAGGTTTCTCCCTAAATAATACAAAGTTTAACACACAATCTTATCCGCTGTGGTGGTACTGCGGTAGCGTTGTCGCCTCACAGCTAGACGTTGTCCCGTTCGATTCTCAGCTAGAGTGTCTTCTGTGGAGACATGCATGAATGGGCGTACCTTCGTTGAAGGTTGTGCGTTAGGGCCGGCAACTCAGCACATAAAAATCAACTGCCAATCATTAGTGGACCGGAGTTCCGCTGTGGCGACCCCTAACCGGGAAAAGCTGATAGACACAACAACAACTTGTGCAGACTCACTAAAGGTCCTACCCCCTTACTCTGCCTCATATAATTTATTGAGAAGTGACTTATGCCTGACATACAAGGCATTCTCTGATCCAGCCCTGATGAAAATGTTGCATATTTGCGAGAAAAATTATACAAGAGTTATGTGCTCCATGGACCTGAACTCTTATTTGTGACTCTAAAAGAATTTGCTAGAGAGACAGATTCATATCCCAAAGGCTACCTCATCTATGGAATAAACTTCCCACCTTTGTAAAACAAAGCCCATCCCTCACTCTCTTCAAAAGATTTTGGATAAATGGATGGAGAAGCCGAATTTCACTCTAGGGTACTGCCCATATCCCTTATGGACAGAGGCAGTTTGTAAAATAACTCATGGCCCTAACACCCAAAACTTCACTATCATGATACTACTCCATCGCATTTCTGGGGACTTAAGATATAATAGTGTCATATCCTGGGTATTATTGGCTAGCCTTGTAAAGGTTCTTGCTCGATTAGCCTAATAATCACCTATGAACTTATGAACCTATGAACCTACAGTTGTACTTAGATATGCTGCCAATACATGTAACCCTGTATGAATTACAGTTAAGAGTCAATTCAGGACAAGTTGTAGGCTCTGCAAAGACCACTTTCAGCTAACACCAAAGACTGAAACAATACTAATCTCTAATACTAATTTCATGAACTTTAGTCACTGAACTGGGCATAAACCTGTAAATAACATGCTGGATTGCCAAATGGCTCACAGATAGGATTGTTGAGACCACCTCCACTCACAGACTGGTCACTAGTAGGGCACCACAGGACTCCATGTTGGACCACTCATATTTGACACCTACTTCTCAGAGGTAAAGGCTAATGTCAAGGGTCTTTGCCTGAATAAGCTTGCAGATGACTGCAAATTGGGAGCTATCTTAGACTCCTGCATGACATAAACATCTTAGAAGAGACTGTTGTCAAAGTCACAAATTAAAACTCAATGCCAGGAAGTGCATTATAGTGTCCTTTGAAATATTGTCACCCAGGCTAATTACTCCATTGATAAGATGACCCTAAGAGCTAACCTGGCAGTCAGGGATCTGCAAACATAAGTAGAAAGCAATTTGTCCTTTGACCAACATGTGCCAAAGGTAGTAAGAAAATCATTCTATGTCACCATATTTATAAGTAAGGGCATAGAGTCCAAGTCCAAGGAAGTCATAGTGCCACTTTATGTGGCCCTTATTAGACCCATTATTGACTCACTGAGAATTTTGTCTTTGTACTATAGCTTGGGATCACTACATTCGACCCAGATACTTTTGAAGCCCTGCCACAAGGGCCAACTCCCAAACATTTTCCCTGAGAATTTTGTCTTTGTACTATGTAAGCGAATTTAACTTGAAGAACCTTGCTGTCTATTTTCTTCATCTAGTAAAATACTTGTCTGCCTTGCTGGAAATTAGTTTTTAATATCTCCCACCAACAGAGTTGTCCTTGCACTCTAAGGACCACTTACTAAGCTAGTCACTGTCCTTTCTCTTGACTAATAGATTACTTAGTCTTCCCGACTAACAGGTTTCTGCATCCAGGAAATGAAATAAAACCTATTCTACTTGGTACCTCTCTGCTAATTGCTTTGTATTGACTTTAAAATGATTATTCTATGTTAAAATTGACCTGAGAGTCACTTAAAATCACAATACAATTAAATTCATAGATAGTATAGCATCTCTAACATGGATTTCCCAAAATCTAATCCTAACTCTGTCCAGCAGCCATGTATCACCACATCAACTTTCACCTTCAAACCCGTGCCCGTATCTTATATAAAACTACTCAAACTTAAACCATGCTCTGCTTCAGTGGATGACCTTACAAGCGTGTACCTTAAAACAGCAGCTGATAGCATGTCCTACCCTGTCTCAATCCTTATAAATAGGTCAGTCCAGGAATCCCAGGTTCCCTCTCTCTAGAAAAAGCCACACATTATCCTTCTGCACTAAGGAGAAATTCAATACACAACTAACAATAAGACCTGTAGTAATCTTGTCCCCTCTCCAAAGTACTTGAAAAACATATTCAAAAACAGTTGCTAAACTATCTCCAGTAGGAAGACCTCCTATCCCTCACACAACCTTTAACCCTGTACTTCTAACTTATATAGATACTGTCAATAAAGATAGAGAGAACAGTAAACTGTCTCCTTCTTATTTCTAGATTTGTCTAAAGCCTCTGACACAGTTTATCACAGCAAGCATCTACTACAAATGTCATCATTAGATCTCTCTCAACCCATTAGCTACCTGTCCTATAGGTATTAGTCAGGAAAATGGCACCACACCTTCTCTCCATACCTCCCAGTCACCACCAGTGTACCACAAAGCTCTATCATTCGCCCCTTCCTCTTTAACAGTCTCACCAAGATTCTCCACATATCCACACAGCAGGTCTCCCTAATACATATGAAGATGACTCAACAACCATTTGTACATGTGACAATATGGTACACTTCAAAAATTACTCAAGAAGCTTTAACAACAACTGAAACATAGCTTTGTAACTTACAATTCATAATCAGCCTTAAAAAACACACATTACTACTTTTTTCAACAAATCACTCTCCCATGGAAAAACTAAATTTAAAGTCCTTTCTCTTGATAATATAACCATTGAAGTCACTTCTCTTAGCAAATTATTAGTGATGATAGAGGATGAGAATCTTAAACTCAACCTGCGTATACAAAATTACAGAAGAAAAACTCATCAAAAACTAGGGATGCTTTATAGAGCCCCAAACTTTCTCACTGACACAACTAATGCCACACTTGCCAGTAGTTATTTCCTCCCCACTCCTCTTTATGGGGTCCACATCCCTACTATCCTTTAGACATCATAAAAATTAAAACTTGAACAACAAATTTGCAAACGTTGCAGGAAAAGCCCCTTTCAGAACCCACCACTGTATAGAACTACCCCATCAACAAAGATATACACAGCTTCTTAACACCTGTAAAATTATCCAGAATCCACCTGCTTGTCCAGCACTAAATAATATTCTACACAACTACATTCCTAGTTGTCATTATGATCCAATGACCAAAATCTCCCGTCTGTCCACAAGCCTATCGAATCTGCTGGGCGTTGTCTGTACTTGTACCATGTTCCTAAGGCCTGGAACTTCGTATCTCTATCCATTAGGTCAATACCCTCCCTCTCATTATTCAAACCATTCTGAAAGACTTCATAGCCAAAAGCTGGATCTGTTCTTGCTCAACACCAGGATAAACTACATCCTTAAATGTGGACAAATATCTATTCTTACTTCGCATCTCCTTATTCTCCCTTCTCACTCACTTCCTTTATTCTATCAATTTCTCTCTCCTGACTTTCTCTCTAAATATACAATAAGCCTGCTTTACCCTTACTTCATATTGCAATTCCTGTTTGTATTATACTAACTTAACTTTAACTTCTCCATAAACTGGCTGAAATTTCTCTATTAAATCATTTTCATATAACTTGTACCTATTTTTAAATGTTTTTATATTATGTCTAATTGGGATAATTATTTAACATGCATTTTTTGTAAAGAATGTAAAATTATTATCCTTATAACGATTTGTAATACTTTAAAGTTTCTCTCCCCAGGCCTCCACTAAAAATGAGCTACTACCCAGTCAGAATTTCCCAGTTATCAAATGTTAATAAATAAACAATAAATAAAATAATGCCCCATTTGGCATGTAGCTGACCAGATGTGCAACAGCTGGAACACCCCAAAAGGTTCCTTACCAGGATCACCTTAAAGCCCTGTCTGTGTGCTCAGTCTCCTACAGGTTACTCAGAGGCAATCTTTGCATCTGATGGACCTCCTGCACATCTGCAAAATGAACTGCATCAGAACTACTAGATCCAAGGATTTAAATTTTGCTTGTGACATGTTGGTGAGACAGATATGCATCTCAGAGGATCCCAGTGCTCTGGAACAGGCTTCCCATCCATGTGAAGCAGGGTCCATCCCTAACCATATTTAAGTGTAACCTTGATGAATGGATGAGAAATTAGAAATTCAAGTCCAGATCTGGCCCCCATGTCTCTGACAGACAGAGGCAGACATTAATGCCCAAATTAACAAACCACCCCCCGATAACCTCCAGAAACCTCCTAACTAACATACTCCCATCTTAATAAACACCCATGGAACATAGGGACATAATTGGGTTGAACTGCACAGCTAGGTTTATAAAAATCCTGATGTTGTTAGCCTATTCTATACCCTGACTAAGGAATGTAGTCCATTCCCATCATAGTATTAGAAACCCAAAAGACTTAGAGAAATTAAAAAGAAATAAGTACAATTTTTTCCTATTGCCCATATCCCAAAGTAGCCCATCATCAGACCAAGGCATGTTCATCACCCATATGTTAAATATATATTCATTGATGCATGCAGGGAACATAGTCTCATCTGTGACACAGAGAATCAGGGTTCAGTTAGCAAACCCAGCACTGGAGAACCCAGGTAGGTGAGGGGGTGGAGTGAAGGAGCATGGCCATGTGCCGCCTTTGGGGGGAGTGGGGCTATACCCACTTGCCAGGCACACTGAGAGGTATGATCTCCCTGGTCAAAAGCAAGAAAACCAATGCTGATTCTTTGAGAGGAGGGGCAGAGCTGTTTGGAGTACGGCATGCCACTCTGTGACAATTCACTTGGTCCATGTGGGAAGTTATGTCAGAAACAGAAAATGCTCTCAAGCCGCTTCAGAGGGCCATCTAAATGATGACTTTTTCTGATTGATCCTCACTGCACTAATGGGAAATACATGAGCCAATTGACTGGGAGTGGGCCTACTGACAGACAGTGAGGATATAAACAGCCAAAAATATATATAAATCTCTCTCTCTCTAGGGATGTAATCATTCCACTGTGCTCAGTACTCACTGGGATAATCACTGAGTATAATGACCCTTTTGATATGTACTTGTCCAAATACTTTGCACAACTAGAAAGACCACAATTGTTCCTCACTAAGAAAATCAAGCGCCTAAATCATAAAAAAAACAAAATAATATGCAGACTGTCTCAAAGCCTTGTCCCCCTTTTTCAGAATCATACAGGCTACTGAGAGGTAACCACTGCCTCTCATATACAGCCTCAGCAGTTGCTATCCTGACAGGCCTACTACACATTTGCAAGTCCATTGGGGACATGCATCTCAATCTCATGTCAACAAAAATAGAACATGTTGGAGGGACAGATATGCATCACAGAGAATTGCACTTTTGTGGAACTGTCTTCCACTTCACATAAAACAAAGTACTTATCTAACTCCATTCAAACATAAACTGGATGAAGGAGGTTGGGTTACAGCAAATTCACCTTCCGCTTTAAAGCCCTAATTTCTCATGGATAGGCGCAACCTATAAATGTCCTAACATGGTGCTGTTCTTCCTATCTCTGGATTATTTGCACTCAAAATATAAGGGCTAAAAACTGCAATGAAAATGGAAGGCTAGGCTTAGTAAGACCCTAACTGGGTACTTATGAATCCATACACTCACCTTAGTAATACCTGCTATCAGTAGCCATGCTCCTGCTTCTAACTCTAACCCTACATTTCACCTTTAAAAACCCTGTCTGTAACAGTGACACTTTTCTGACAAATTTGAGCTGAATGTGTTTGGGAGTTTTGGCTTTCCAATCACTAAAGGAAACTGTTTCCTTTTGTGTTTGTTTTTGCTTAGATATTTTAATTCATTAAATGTGTGGAATTCTGAAATGTTGGCATCAATCACTTAAGTTTCTATGCCTTTGTATTCTGATAATGCAATTTATATTCATAAACACAAACACACACACGTGTGTGTGTGTGTGTGTGTGTGTGCGTGTGTGCGTGTGTGCGTGTGTGTGTGTGTGTGTGTGTGTGTGTGTGTGTGTGTGTGTCTGTGTGTGTGTATATACTTGAATTTGTTTATTTGAGTAGAACACTGATCAATTCTTCAATTTCAGTCTCAGCCTGTAGTTAGAATACAAACAGTATTAGATGATTACACAAATGGTACATGTATGATGAGGAAAATTAATGCAAAAGAAAAAAGAGCATTAAATACAATATGTACAACTATTTGATAAACATCAAGGTTGGTGAAGTGATGGAAAAAACAAGTACTGATTGTTTATCAAAGGCCATTACACAAAGTAATATGAAAGAGAAGACAAAGGTTAGGCTATTTGTCCAGATGGATTGCAACTACATTTTGCGAGGCGCAATACATTGATTTGACCTCCGAATTTGGGGAAAGAGTATGTGTCTAAGTTTAGGAGGCAGGATTCCCACAATATAGGGTCAAGAATGGAGAAATCATAGTTATAGGTCTGAAGTTGGGATTGACGGACTTGCATCGGGGGACCAGAGTGACTAAGATTTCTGTAGCTGTAAGAGAAAACAGGACTTAGTTTTGAAGTTAGGGGAGGGAAATAATTTTCATGTAGGTGCTTTAACAATTGTAAACCTATTACAAGGTCTGTTTTGTGTTTCATTGGAAGCCATTTAGCTTTTCATAGAGTGTTGCAGTCATACTCATTCCTGCAGTAGTGAGCAACGAATCTACAGATTTTATTTGGGATGGTTTGCAACGCAATGAAGTTTTTAGCAAAGACAGCTTTAACAATTGTCAGGCTATATTCAAGTTGTGGGAGGATGATCCCTTTTCTGATTGCAGGTCTGGCTGAGTAGGAGAGAACCATTTTTTTTCTGCTTACAAATGGAGGGAATTAATTTTTTATGTGTGTTATCCAATAATAAATTGAAGGTGAGATATGGGTCTAAACAAAGGCCTAGACACTTAAAGGAAGGAACTTGCTCCAAAGGGGTACTGTTGAGAATCTTATCAGTTTCTGATTTGCTCCAAATAACATTTTGTAATGAGAGGAATGTAAGGGTTTTCTTGTCAACCCATTGGGAAAGTGTCTGGAAATCTAATTGTCGGCCGTATGTCAGGCATGAGGGTGAATGGCTACAATGGTAAACAATCATGTGATCTGTGTATAACAGTGGAGTAGTATGAAGAAGTTTGACAATAAAGACTGAGAATAGCAGTGGGGCAAAATGGAGTTTTGAGGGACACAGTTGGAAAGCGGGTAAGAATTGGAGGCTGCAAAGTTGTTGGCAAAGTTGAAGGCGTTTTTGTTTTAAAAAGTGCTATGTTTTGTATGCAAAAGACGCTTTCCCTACTCAGAACTGATGATATTCTGAGAATGTCTTTTTAAATGATTTGATTAGATGTTTTAATTGATGGTTTAAATTGAACAATTGGAAGTGTCTTTTTATATATAAAGTCTGAATTTTAACTAATTAATGTAACCTGATGAAGTGCACCATGGTGGTGCATGAAAGCGCTTGTTTTTCTTGTTAAATTAAATTATTTTATACCTTCGTGGTGGTTCCTTGCAGTTTTTTTTACAGGCTGCAAAGTTGTATTTGACAGACTAATGTCAATTTGGCATATAGTTCTGAAACCAAAGTTGTACTAATGCCTATTTCTGTGAAGTGGTGTAAGCATGTGGTGTGGTTGACCAAGTAAAAATCCCTAGTGAGGTCTCTCAAGATAGCTGTGAATAAAATTCCTTTGTCCATGGCCATGAGAATGTTGTCTGTGAATGACCATAGATCAATGGAGGAGCTTCATCCTGACCAGAAGAAATGCTTTTTCTGAGGTTTAACATTACATTGTACATGGTGTTGGTGGTGAACCAGAGATTATACGTGTTTTGTAGAGATTTCATGATGAAGTCTTGGCAGTGGTGATTGAAGGCTGTCTGTGCCATTGGGCCCATCTAGCTGTTTTTTAGAAATGGGATGATGTCTTTAAAAAAGATTTGTTTAAAGTGGGGGGTATTGCTTTGAGGGTAGTGTGTGGGTGAATATTGTGGGGCGGGGGAGCTTAGAGGGATTGGGTAAATGTTTGAGAAAATCTACAGCAGAGAAGAAGGAGGAAGTAGGCTGGGTATTTCCAAGAAGGTGCCAGTCAGTAAGGTTATTGATGGCTTCCTATTAAAATGCTGGCACTCAAAATGCTGAGTGGTGACAAGCCAAAAAAAAAAAAAACAACCAAAAACCACAGGAAAAGAGCGAATTTCAAAAATCACTCTTCTCCTTAAAACTTCTAACCCCCCTGAACCCCCCTCCATGTGGGGGGTAAGCCCCTATACCCCTGAAATTATATATACCAAGTCCAAGATCTCCATACCTTGGAGAAAAGGGAATATTCTGAGAAATGGCATCTTGGACTTAATATGCCAGGCCTCATTTTTATTTTGAAAAGGGCTTTTAGTTCATAGGTTAGCCACTGTTTGGGTTTGCATTTATATAATCTGGCAATTATGTGAAAGCATACTTCCTGAAGAAGTGTTAAGAGGTTTGTTAGGAGATCAGTGACTTGATTGTGATCTGTGGAGCTAAGGACTGGTGACCAGTCCTGAGATGAGAGCTGGACTTATGGTTAGAGATGTTGGTGTTAAACCTGGATCTAAAGAAAATAAGTTTTGTAGAAGGCATAGAGGATGGACAGAGGACAGGGAAGGAGATTGGGCATTGCAGTAAGACAGGTGGATGTACTACAATTCTAGAATTTATGGAGGGCTTGTTGGATATGATGAGATTAATTGGGTAGTGGTGTGATATCATTAGGATGGGTCTGGTGGGTGGAGAAACAAGTTATGTTAAGTGGAGGTCAGTGATGAGGTCAGACACATCTATATGAATTGATATTAAAAAATTAATATTAAAGTTACCCAAGATTAAAATATTATTGTTAACATTGAGTGGAGAGTAATTTCATTGATTAGATTTTTGAATTTGTCTAAAGTGGTTGGAGGGGGTACACATGCCACTGTTACTTGTAAGGAAGTTGTCTTTGGGAGGTGATTTTCAGCTATGATGCAGTTTGTGAAAAAGCCAGTAAATGAATTTGCTTGTTTAAATAGAGTTACTTACAGGTCAGATTTGTATGGAAGTAGGTTTCCACTTCCCTTTTTGCAGCTCTGCAGTATTGAAAGTTGTTGTACCAGGAAAGAGATGTTGGAAGGAGTGGTTGCCTGGTTTGAGCCAAGTCTCAGCGATGGCTAGGATGTCTGGATTGTGAAGTGTAATTAGTTAAATTAATCTGGTCAGTTTTGTTTGCACTTCTGTGGTCATTAATGAGGAGACTGGAGAGCGATGGTGGCCCAGGATTGCTCTCAATGTTATGCTGGAGAAAAAGTAGTAGTAATGTGGGAAAAGGTTAACAAAGATAATTTAGCAATTTGATGTGATATTTAATCTGCAAAATGTATGACTGTCTTTTATATGGGGTTAGTGGGAAATTATTGGCAAGGATGATGGGCAGAGGGTGGATGGTGTTTTGATGGTGGTGAGGTATGTTATTTGTTTGTGGTTAGGGTCAACTAAAGAGTAGTCTGAGGTTGACCAGATGGAGGATTTAGAATATATGGAAATGTGATAATCTGAAGTTTTAAGGTGACAGGAAAGCAAATGATTATGTGAAATTTGTTATGACAGGAATAAGATTGTTGTGAAGAAATGTAGTGGGGATGAAGGAGCATGATGTTAGCTGTCAGGATAGTGAGAGTAACTAGGCACAGATGAAGAGTTATAAAATGTTAAAAGAGTGGAGATAAGAGGAGAGAACATCCATGGCTGAAAGAGATTACTCAAGAAAAAAGTTGTGTGGAACTGAAGTGTGCAGAGCTGAAAAGTATGTAAAATATAAATGAGAGCAGAAAGAAAGTTGTGATGTGAAGAAGAACTTGGTAGAGTGGGAAAGATATACAAAGATAGTGAAGGTTAACTCAGTAGGAGAGGCAGCAATTTAAAATATAGAATGTATGTAGTTCTGAAAAGGTGAGAAAAAGAGTGGAATGTATCTCTAAGGTATTAGTGTAGCAACTGATAATGAGTTGAGATAGATGTCATTGAGAGAAAATTTGTAATTCACTGAATATGCAGGTATTTCATGAAAGGGCATGTATGACATAAAGAATGAAAAGGATCATAGAACCATGTGAATAAATTGGTTAACTTGGGGGGAGGCTGGGAAACTGGTGGTGGGAAAGGAGTGAAAAGGGTCAGGTTAGTGACAGCCAATGAGTTAGCACATGGGCAGTGGTGGAGTACCCAGTAGCAGCAACTGGGTGCAGGTAAATATTAGAACCTATAAGCTGATAAAACTGTAAAGAATATATATTTTAATAAAACATTATAACATCTTTTCCCTTTCTTCCCATGCCAAAAAGTTTACTATAGCGCAGAACACATGCATATATATTTACACACACACACACACACACACACACACACACACACACACACACACACACACACACACACACACACACACACACACACACACACACACACACACACACACACACACACACACGCATGCACGCACGCACACACACACACACACACACACACACACACACACACACACACACACACACACACACACACACACACAGACACACACACACACACACACAGCATTTCAGACAAATTGGCACTTTTTCAGTCTTTCAGCCCCAATGCCTTCAATCTTTGACTTCTTCTGGTTTAATATAGTTATCTTCCTGACAAAGAAGCCTCCTCATAATGAAAGATTTTGTCATTAATCCCTTAGAATATCACAAAAAAAGAATAATTTCACCTTTACTAAATAACAGATCTTTCCCAGAGAATGTCTGACCCAGGCACAAGCTTTACAATATGGTATCATTTCTTATTTAATTTTACTGGATAAAAAGGTTAAGCTACATCTATTAGCCTTTCCATCAGATCATTTAAAGTGCCATCTTAGATCCTACTGTGAGCTTTAGTTACTCAGTGCTCTGCCATTTCAGTTACAGGACACTAACTCAGTTTTGTAGGATTCTGGGATCGCATGTCATTTCTGACTGATAAGCATTTCCCATGATCAATGGATGATACAGAGTTGTTTCCAAAGCTGGCTCTCGTCTAATCTGTGAAAAACGTACAAAGTTTAGAGGCTCATCTTGGGCTCTCACAAAGCAATGCTGCTTCTACTCTGGCCACACAGGACTTCATTATTCTTTAGAACAACTGTAAAAAGGCTACAATAATGCACATAACTGAATTATGTCCCTCAAACAGCAACAGACTGAGCACAGTGGTCATTTAAGAAACTTCCTAAAGGATGCAGTGATTAGGAGGAATTCCAAACTGGACATGTTTCTGTGCAGAATTTATCTGTTTAATATCTTGTTGTGTCTTTCGGATTTTCCCGGTTAGGGGTCGCCACAGCGGAACTCCGGTCCGCTAATGATTGGCAGTAGATTTTTACGTGCTGAGTTGCCAGCTCTGACGCACAACCTTCAACGAAGGTATGCCTATTCACGCATGTCTCCACACAGAAGACGCTATAGCTGAGAATCAAACAGGACAACGTCTTACTGTGAGGTGACAATGCTACCGCAGCACTACCATGGCAGTTATCTGTTTAATATCTAAACCTGAGAAAGTTACTTTGACACGGGGTAGTCAGGTGAGCTGAGCTTCTTGTCTGATACTACTCCATATGTGTCAGTTTCATAAAGTTCTGTAATGATTTCTAAATTGTCTGTATAATCATTATACTTTAAAGCAGCCATCATTTAAATCCCCGCTTGATATCGAAACTACTAGAATATTAGAAATCAAATCATAGTTGTCTGCGCCATTGGTTTCTTAACCTTTTAGACTCGACATCTTTCCTGGATTGTAGGAAACATCTACAATCACCCTCCTCCCCCAAATGTCCTCACCCTTCTTACTTACAGACCTTTCTCTGTTTCACTGTATCTTATTGAACTCTTCAAAAATCTGGTTACAGGACAAATTATTTTGTTTTACTTGTTTTCTAAGAAAATGTTGTTTTAGCTGGAGGACAAATTGTGACACTGAAATATGTTTCCAAAAGTTTTTCATATGCTGAACTTGTAAAATTCAGGTGAAAGGAAACAGCTGTAAGGTTTAAAACTGTAATTCCTTCGGTCCTCATGATGCCTCCAGGTGGTTTGCTAAGATCAGAGAGGTGACACCTCTAGGCAACTACAATTATATCATAGTTACTTTAACTCATTCACATCCAGAAACCAAATAAAGTTAACACCCCTATAAAAAATAAATCCATTATTCATAATTCTGAGCTTTTCCCAGGCTGAGGAAGCAAAGCAAACCAAATATCTTGGACCCAATTCCAAAACACTTGCTCTCTGTGTAAGTGACCACTTATACTAAGAGCAACCTGGGAGCAGATGTTTTGGCATCTGCTCCCAGTAGTAAGTCTGTTTATAGATAGCCCTTATGCCAAACTAAATCACTTGCACTGAGAGCTGGTCTTTCAAAATCAGGGTAGATTTACACTGAGACCATCTCTTTTGGAATCTGGCCCCTTGTTAACAAACAAATGCTGTTAAAAAGTACAAACACCATCTCTCTTCAGCAATATCTACATCTATATCTATGCAATGAAAATAGTCATTATATCCAAAATCTTTCCTTTCATAATTAAA
Organism: Protopterus annectens; assembly: GCF_019279795.1. Taxonomy (NCBI): domain Eukaryota; kingdom Metazoa; phylum Chordata; order Ceratodontiformes; family Protopteridae; genus Protopterus; species Protopterus annectens. The sequence continues at coordinate 107,678,657 of NC_056742.1, read as the reverse complement.
AACAGGCATATTATTTTTACTGTATATTTCATGAAAAAAAACCTTCCATGTCTTAGAAACTTCTTGCTAGATACATGATACTAGCTTTACTTTTTTTTTCAGCCAAACTTGAAAATTCATGTAATTATAATGAATTCCATTCTGGATGGCTGTGCATTTTTTAATATTTATATAAGTATCACAAAATTATTACTGTTGGAAAATGAAAAATACAATATCTCTCACAATCTACAAGTTACAGTAACGTACACATGAAATTTTCTCAAGCATCTTCACAGATTTTGTCTGACACCATATTGTTGTTATCTTTTGGCTTTTCCCAGTTAGGGGTCACCACAGCAGAACTCCAATATAGTCACTAAGTTATCTGGTTTGACAATATAACACAAATATGACAGGATTGTTTATCTTTGTGGCTAACAACAAACTAGCATATTTGCTCTGTACTAATTCCTAAACAAAAAGGAGCTGTATGATGGATCCTAATATTATTTAATATACTCTGTTATGAAAATCTGAAGTTTGTTTGTTTGTGTCCTTCGGCTTTTCCCGGTTAGGGGTCGCCACAGTGGAACTCCAGTCCGCTAATGATTGGCAGTTGATTTTTACATACCAGCTTGCCAGGCCTGATGCACAACCTTTCAACGAAGGTACACCCATTCACACATGTCTCCATGCAGAAGACGCTCTAGCTGAGAATCGAACCGGACAGCGTCTTACAGTGAGGCGACAACGCTACCGCAGCACCACCACCCCGGGTATGAAAATCTGAAGTAAAATATTAAAATGAAAAGCAAAGGTTAATATCTCCATTGCAATGCACTCCAGACAAAATGAATGTAATTTTTATAATACCCTGCCCTTTCGTGTTACCAATAATGACCTTCTAGGTCACTCAGCTAAGGAAGATAACCATAAACAAAGTCATGATGTCCAAGGGACCTATATGTATCAAGCAGAAATATAAAAAAGGATCCATAGCTACAAATGAGTTTCTAAGTGTGATGTCATATTATATATGAGCAGCTGAAACTATGTGCCTAAAGCTTATATGATGGGTAACACAACTGTCAACTGAGATGTGACCTTTGTCAAATACAGTTAGAGGGATATGAAGGATCGTTCCTATACCTAATCATGGAAATAGTAAAACCAAGAAAGCAGTATCAGCACCATGACAAGTTGCATAAACTAAAATATGTTTAATAAAAAACATTGATAAAAACAAGATTAGTGCTTTTGGGTAAATCCGGTACCATTTATCAGATCTAATAAACAGCCATCTCTAAAACATATTTATACAACCGCTAGACTAATCAGTAGTGAAGTTTCAGCCACCATCCTCTCAGGGCAAGTTTTAAAAGTAGACAAGTATTTAAACCAGGGGGCATGTCAGCCTGCAAATCACCAATCCATTTTACTTCAGACAGTTCCATAAATAAAGTTAAATCACCTCACCTCAGATCTTCTTTGAAAACTTGAAGCACCATAAACAAAAAAGAATGAGAGTTGTTGTCTAAAATGTGCTCGGTGAGAGGATTCTTGATATCTTTTAACCTTATAGTGCTCATATGCTTGGAGATTCTCTCCTTCAGCTGACGATTCATTTTGCCAACATAGAAACCATAATGTGGACCAAACCAAATACACAAAGAAGACAGGGTGCATGGATTAAACCATTAATGTAGAATCCAAAAGAAAGAAATCCAGTACCAGGAGAAGTTTCAAAATAAATATTTAAATATTTTTATTGTGGCAAACCCAAAAATCCATAAGCAGTAAACCGGTTTCGCATGAGTAATAGCCTTCTTTACTGCATTCATGTGTATAGACAGTTCTACAAGCTTATATAGGTATAAAGGCAATAAAATTAATTACAGTCCTCCATTAATTGGTTGAGCAATTTTTGTGTTTCAAAGTGTGTTTATATAGTGCATTGGATAACCAATTGTTCTTGATATCACTTAAATGTTCCCTAATTCTGAACCTAAAAGGTCTTGATGTTTGCCCTACGTAGAACGCAGAGCAAAAGCAGGTAGCTAAATAGATTACCCAATTGCTACTGCAGTTCCCAAAACATCTTATGTCATAGACTCTTGATGTATTTTTGCTGGTGAACTCTTTTGTTTTGACTAAGTATTTACAAGCACTACAATGACCACAGGCTATACAGCCTGACAATCTGTCTCCAAACAAAGTAGTTTGTTGTTTGATGGGCTCAGTATGATGTTTATAATGGGTAAAATGTGAGTTGATGGTTCTGCCTCTGCAATATAAAAATAAACAATGAGGTGTAAGACAGTTGCCTAATTTTTCATGTGCGAACAGAATATCCCAGTGATTGTTGATAATGTCCCTAAACCAATTTGTATTGCATCCAAAGGTAGTTACTAGCCTAATGGGTTGTGAGGTGTATTTATTAGAAGTGGTTCAGTCCCTATATTGTAATAACTGACTTCTGCCCTGTTGATCAGCAAAACTCTGTGCCTCATTCACAGATTCTGCCTGGTAACCTCTGTTGAGAAATCTTTGAGTAAGATCATGTTGGCAGGGCCCATGAGATTGCTCAGAGGAACAAATGCATTTGATACGCAAATATTGAGATTTATTTATTTATTTATTTCAGTTTGTTAACCAGAAAAGTCCATTGGGCCAAGGTAGCCCCTTTTCAATGGAGGCCCGAGGAGAAAAGCTCCAGACAGAAATACTAGTACAATATAATATAATAACTAGTACAGCATATAAGAGAAACAAATTAACTGAAAACAATTTAAATATAAGAACTAAGTCAAACACTTACAGATATTTACAAGAACAAACAAAGTAATGCTTATTTAGTACATCAATTGTAGACAAAATAATTTAAGCAAAGGCAAAGTTTAGAGTAGGATGAGAAAGAGATAGGTGTCAGGATTTAGGTAGGATGAGTGCAGGAGCATTCCCAGAGAAAGGAGAGATGAGAGTGGAGTAAGGTTTTTAAAGGAAGGGAGATTCTGGGTAGTACAAATGTGAGGGGGAAGACAGTTCCATAATCTAGCAAGGGAGAATGATAGTAAGAGTTGCCCTGATGAATGTAAAGGTTTGTAAGGTTCCAAAAGGTTTTGATTTGTGGATCTAAGTGTTCTGTGTGCCTGGTGAAGTTTTAAGGAAGAGGAGAGTGATGGACAGCTAGAGGGTTTAAAAATGAGCTTGTGTGCTACTGTTAGTTGAATGAAAGTTAGATAGCCTGGGAGTTCCAACCACTTTAGTGCATGGAGGGAGTTGCAATGATGAGTGGAGGATTTGGATCCTGTGGCAAACTTAGAAATTTTATTATAGCATGAGGATAGTTTTGATTTCAGGGTTGATTGGAGATTACTGAGTAGTGGGGCTCCATACAAAAGGGAGGGGATGAGGTAGGTAGAAGATAGGAGTTGTCTGGATGAAAGGGAGAGGTAGCGTCTGTGTTGATAAAGCATTCCAAGTTTTTGATTTTTTTTTTATATTGGTTTGTAGGTGGACATCAAACTTTAGCTGGTCATCAGTAAGGACGACCAGAAGATTTGCATGGGGAGCTATTTCAATAGATGTTTTGTTTAGACTGAGTATAGAGGAGGATGCTTTGTCAAAAGCAATATGTCTAGAAGGAGTAAAAATCATTGTTTTGGATTTGGTGGCATTAAGGGCTAGATGGTTGTCAAGCATCCAGGACTCAGTGGGGGAGTAGCCTCTTGAGTAAGGTTTGTTAATATGGGTAGAGTTTTAGAAGAGCAGATGATAGTGGAGTCATCTGCGTATTGCACAAGTTTAGCATGGGTGATCTTTTTGTGGAAATCATTGATAAAAATATTAAATAGTAAGGGACCCAGTATGGAGCCTTGAGGTACTCCTGTTGGGGTGTGAAGGAAAGAGGAAGTACAGTAGTTCCATTTTAGAACTTGTTCCCTGGCTGAAAGATAGTTGGTGAACCATTTGATAGAAGAAGAGGAAAGATTAAGATGAGAGAGTTTAGAAAGCAGGAGTTGATGGGAGACAGTATCGAAGGCCTTGGATAAGTCTAGGTGGAGGGTAGAAACTATGTAACCAGAGTCGCAAGCAGAGTTGATGATTTCGAGGAAGGTATGGAGGGCAGTGGTGGTGCTATGACCTAGTCTAAACCCATGTTGTGTAGGAGTCAGTAATTGGTTGTCAAGGAGGTAGGGTAAAAGTTGCAGGTGAATACATTTTTAGAGTATCTTGGAGATAGGGGACAGGATAGCAATAGGGCAAAAGTTGGAGATAGAAAAGTTGTGACCTCCTTTGTGGAGAGGGATGATGAGGGCTTTTCTCCAGAGGTGTGGTACATAGGATTCCTGGATGGAGCGGTTTATTAGGATGCTGATGGGAAGGGCTATGCCATCAGCGGCTAGCTTGAGGAAGTTGGATGGAATATCATCTGGGGCATTAAAACAAGGTTTTAACTTTAGTAGGAGCTTTTTTATAGTGTTGGTAGGAATAGATTTGAGAGTGAAAGAGGGGGGCAGAGAGTTATTGGAGATTAAATCCTTGGTTTCAGATACGTTGGGGGGTATTATTAGGAAAAGATGAGGTGAGTTTGCCTATGGAGTCAATGAAAAAGGAATTGAATTGGGTGGCTAGGTGAAGGTCAGGTGAGTCAGGGTCAGGGCAGGGGTTCTCTTGTTTGCCTGGAGATAGTATTGATGCAATGCTATTCCAAAACTTTTTTGAGCTGGTTTTATGGTTATTTTGAAGTTTAAGATAGTAGGATTTACAGTCGATGGTTATTTGTTTTTTTTACTTGATTTCAGAGTTGCTTATATTCGGCAAGAGCGTTGAGACTTTTGAATTTTTTATAGTATTTCCAGGTTTTTCTTAGAGATGCATAAGGACTTTAGTGTCTTTGGTTAGCCAGGGGACCATTTTGGATTTGAGTCTTTTGGTTCTGCAGTGGGCAAAACTATTTAGTAGATCAGTAAAAACTGTATTGAAGTGTGAGACAGCAGTGACTAAAGGAAGGTACTTTAGAGGGTTCCAGTTTATCTGCTGTAAGGCATTAGAGAAGATTTGGGAGTTGAAAATTTGCATATTACGGGTTGTTTGTGCTTAAGGAGACGGGGGAAGGATATATTTGGGGATATTTTGGATGATGTGGCATGGGTGATGGTTAGAAGCATGTAATAAGGTGTTGTACTGTGGAAACTTTCTATAAACCTGTGTTTCCAATGTATGATCTGTCTGTCTAGTAATAGACACATCCAAGATAGTGATATTATGATGTTCAATATTAAGTCTAAATTGGATACTCCATTTATTTTCATTGAGGTATTCTATAAACTCCTTGGCATACAGCACATCACTCCACCACACCATCCAACAATCATCCAGGTAGCATCTTCAAATGTCTATCTGGTCCAAAAATATATTGTGGTTGTCATTGTATAGGAGTTGTTCCTCTAGATATCCCATGAAAAGGTCTATATATTGTTCTGTTCTTGCTCACCCCAGGATAAACTACATCCTTAAATATGAACAAGTAACTATTTATACCTTACTTTCCTTTGTTTATTCACTTTCTTAATTCAATCAATTTCTCTACCCCAGACTTTCTTTCTAAATATACCTTATTACTGTTTTTTTCCTCACTTCATATTGCAGTTTCTGTTTGTATTATGCTAAATTATTTAATTTTTCTATAAACTGGTTAAAAGTTCTCTAAATACTGAATCATTGTCATAAAAGTTGTTTATATTCTTAACCAATGTTTTCACCGTAGGTCTAATTTGGTGTAATTATTTAAACTGCAGATTTTTTTCTTTTTATTATTTTTGGAAATTGTAAAAATATTCTTAAAATGTTTTCACAGCACATTGGAGCTTTTCTCCTGGGTCTCTACTGTAAATGGGCACATACCCAGTTGGATTTTTCCAGTAATCAAATATAAATAAATAAATAAAATTAAATTAAAATACATTTATAACCCCATTGCCTGTCAGCAGATTTCTGATGATACAACTACAGAACTGGTTGAAGTCATGGTTGCACTCAATAAAATTATTTATCATATTTTAGCCTATTATAGATCCCCATCTTTGGCCTCCATGCAGAAAACCCTAACCAGCTAGAAAAGTTAAAAGTTGAACCAAATATATTTCTTTTGAATGACTGATAAACCAGCAAGCATTTACTACCTACAACAAATATACCCAGAGATTTCTGGATTTTGTAAATGCTAATAAAGTTGACCAATCCCCCCCCCCCAATCTACCAGAGGTATTAATATTCTTGAGTTTGTCCTTACAAACATTTCCCCTAATGTACCACCTTGCTTGTTACCCCCTTCCTAGGCAAATCTGACCATCTTTCTGTGACCTTCTCTTTGACAACCTGCTTTGTGGCCCCTAATATTTTCTCTACATTTAGGGAATTACTCCCAAAACATTTATCTACTGTGTATTGATCTTATTGATAATCACAAATAGTATAGCTTCTTATTAACTATGTAACTCAGGCCACTAACTACTACCTTTTATTTTACTGTCTATTGGTTAGATGTATTGAGGCATCCATATGAATCTAATGCAAACATAATGGGAAGTTTAGAACCAAGCCCATATGGTGGAGCTACCACATTAACAAACTCTATGGCAAAAAAAGAAAAACAATTCTTGGATATCACTGGTAGAAGTTCACTTCATCATTATAAAAGGATGGCAAAACCTGTAATTAAGTCTATAAAACCTACCATTGGTTAATGTAAGGCCAACTATAAACAACTGCAATTATTTCAAATGGAAATCATAACATCTTCTTCATCTATTTTAGGAAGTTTAGAAGTAACATACAATTTGTACTAAACTTATTTTAATGGTACTTCCTTATCTGACATGAAGAACATTGCTAATATTCATGTGGATAAATTCTCTTCCAAATTCATTCAACATACCATCTCCACTGTCCCCGTCATTGCTCGTCACCCACTCCCCTGAGATCAATTTGGACAAAATCCTTTTGTCACTTTCCAAAATTAAACACACTCCTTCATTGATTTCTGACAAAATTCCTGGATGTTTGCTGAGAAGTGTAAAGTCTCACCTAGCAAAAACCCTCCATCATCTCTTCAACTTGAGTGTCTCTACTAGTTATGTCCAGAAGTTATGCAACCCATCTAGTGACATAGGGGTTTATATTTAAGCTGGTGAGCTTATCTATAATGCCCGAGTGGGGTATTGTATTGAAGGCTTTTGCGAAGTCCAGGTAGGCTGTGTGGACAATCTTCCCCTCGTCAATGGCCTTGGTGACTGTTTCAAAGAAATTGACCAGGTTTAAGAGGCAGGATCTGTCCTTAACAAAGCTGAACTGGGTAGGATCCAGTGTCTGTAGGTCCCCAATATCTTTATTTATGAGGTCCATGATGATCCTTTCCATAGCTTTGCAGACCAAGCTAGTCAGGATTATGGAGCGATAGTTTCCAGGATCCGTTGAGGCACCACCTTTGTGGAGTGGGACCACTGTTGCTGTACGCCACTCTTTGGGTACATATCCTGTAGTAAGGCTGAGATTGAACAGTAGTTTTATGTTTGGGTTTAGCTCTTCTTGGAGTTCATGTAGGACGCAGCCCGGGACACCGTCTGGTCCCATTGATCCTGTGTTTTTTGCTTTGGAGAGGGCGGCTCTTACCTGAGCATCTGAGATGTCAGGGGGGCAGCACTCTGCTGTGATAGATATTTGCCCTTTTGGTGGGGAGGGGGGGGAGAAGTTTCCGCTGAACCTGTCAGCTAGGATGTTGGCAATGTCTGTGGCTTCGGTGTATTTTTTGTCAGTTTGGACTAATTCTGAGCATATCTGGGAATTCCCACCCAGGTTCCTAACATAACTAAAGAAAGTCTTGTGATTATCCTTAGTGTCCTGTGCAATTTTTCTCTCGAAGCTGGCCTTAGATGATTTTATGAGTGCCCATAGTTTTTTGCTAATACTGATCAGAGATGCCTTCCCTTTTTGGGATTTTGCTCTATTATGTAGTAGCTTCCTCCTTCTATTGTATAGTTTGTTTATGGCTGGGGTCCACCAGACAGGATGCCTGCCTTTGGAGGATTGGGTCTTGGTTTTATTTAGGATTGCATGTTCCATGCATTCCTGAAGGTGTTCATAGAATGCGTTTATAAAGGATTCTGCGGTCTGGGACGTATTTTCCACATGCCCGGGGGCTTTGAAGGATTCCACCTCGGTTTTGAGGAGTGTGAAATTTGCTTTAGAGAAGTTTTCACTGTGGTTTTCAGGGCAGGGGGTGGGGTCGGGTTGTGAATATCCAGTGAGATTAGTTTATAGTCTGATCTTACCAGTGAGGGATACACTTCTGGTCTGGAGCATAGAGACCCCATGTTGGTGATGATCAGGTCCAGTATGTTTTCCCCTCTTGTGGGAGTGGTAACAAGTTGTTCCATAGCATTTGAGTTTATAAATTCTAGGAACCTTTGAGCTAGGGTGTTGGAGCAAGAGTAATGCTCCCAGTCTATGTTTGGGTAGTTGAAGTCACCCAATATAATGGTGTTTGGAGAGACCTTCATATTTTCCAGTGTTCTCAGGAAGGCTGAGTGGGGTTCTTAGGTTTGGGAGGGTGGTCTGTAGCAGGCTATAAACTGGAAGGCAGTTTTACCCACTGTTAGTTGCACATGGATAGTCTCTGATGCTTCGTGCTGTGCCACCAACCTGGAGGTGTGGGTATCTTTGACAAATATTGATACTCCCCCTCCGTTTGTGGTTCGGTCCAAGTTTTGGGGTGGGCAAAAATAAAATTATGAACAGAAAATTATAAGTAAATCCATGCATACCAGGCAGTGTGAACCTTGGCTCTAGATGACTATCACTGTTGAAGTGACACTCCAACCTCATGTGCAAAAAATGGGAAAAAGTGGTTGTGGATAGATGGATGGATATGCATACATGGGCTATTGCTATTAGAGAATATGACGTTGAGGGCTAAACATCTGAATGGGGATAAAAAAGTGAAATTTATTAGTTTGTGGGATTAAAATTTAAAGGATGAGTTCCTTGCTGCAGGAAAGTCATCTCACTGAAGTTTTACTGTTATAAAACATTGACATCAAATAAACAAATCTATGTTTCATCAGTTCTTTGTATTACATTTAAAAAATTTGTTTAAATGCCAGTCCTTCCAATTAACAAAAAGTATTACTTTACTGATATCTATCATATATATATATATATATATTTATATATATATATATATATATATATATATATATATATATATATATATATATATATATATATATATATATATATATATATATATATATATATATATATATATATATATATATATATAAATATATATGTGTGTGTGTGTGTGCGTGTGTGTGTATATATATATATATATATATATATATATATATATATATATATATATACATATACACACACATATAAACATGTATAACTCTGTAGCACTAAGTATATAAAATTATAATCAAGAGCTGATGGCTGTTAGGTGTCATATCTAATCTACTAGAGTTATTAAAAAGGAAATTTAAATGTATGAACATTTTAGTCAATAATAAGCTATGTGAAAAATAATAAAACATTGGTAGATAAATCTCACCTTGATGAGGTGAAAAGATATCCATTGATTCCACCAAAGGTAGACAGAGCTACAGATATTGGCATAATCCATGACATTACTCCCAGTAGCTTTTCACCAAATGTCTAAAATGAAGAGAGAAAGCATAAAAATAGAACATGGAGCAACAATTTAGCTATGGAAAACACAAACCAAACAGCTTAATAAATTAAAACATAGGTGTAATGTACTACTTACAACAGCAACAGCATTTGATGACAACAATTCTTGAGGTGACATTGCAGTGAAATATGCAATATTGGTGAATGTGTACACAAATGTAACCAGTGGAATCGATATGAATATTGCACGAGGTAGATTCCTAATAAGTAAAAGAAGTTCAATAATTAATTAGTTGCAAGTTTTTAATAAATAAGCAATGATTGATTTTAAAATGGCATCTGTGTTATGTTATAGACATCTGCCTCACTAAAGCAGTTACCATGCATACTTCTTCATTTACATAGACATTTTGTATAAGTCTAAACAGAGTCACTATACCTGCCACAACTGTACCATAGCCATCTGCTGTTGCATTGCATTTATTATAGCTTGTACCAGCTTTGTAATGTTTTGTGATCACTGAAGATGAAAAACAAAATGTATTAAGCTGTGCAACATGTCAGGTTATAATTGTGCATTTAATACATATCAAGTAGCAAGATAGAGGTGTCCAGCTGGATCATCACTGGCCAGTGTACTTCATCAGTGTCCAAACTCCTTGGCCAGCATAACCTTCACAGACCAGAAAACTACCCCCCCTGCAGTAAAGGATGAAAGAGATAGAGAGGAGAGGAAAGCATTCTGGTCTCAGTATCACTCAAACTGCCCCAGGACTTTTGTTGTGAGCCATAAGGATCTCTGCTTAGCTGGCTTATGTTTCATAAACCACATACAGTGGCGTGGTGAAGCAACCATCTCCGCCTACATGGTGACATGCTCTTCTGTACATCTTCACCTAACAACTGGCAGACACCTCATATCACAGCTCTGAGCTTACCTCTGGGGAAAGTGCCCTGGTCATGCCCACAAAAGGTCCATACTTTTGTTCCTGAAAATGGTGAGGAGATATTGCCTAATCATCCCCCCATCAGCTCCTTCAACACTGAAGTTGCCACTTGAAGCAGATTAATCTGGTCATGGACAGGACTTTTTTCCCATGTGCCACAGGGGCTGGCTTTCTGTGCATCTAGTAATTACACTGTATACAGATCTGGTAGATACTCAGTACAGCACTTATTTTTGCAACAATGGACAATAAAAGTGTGTTGTTTATACAAACAAAGGAGGTGGATAAGTATAGTGTCTGCAGTGGGAACAGCCCCTATTATTTAAAAAAAAATGTGGTGGCTATTTTATTCTCTAGAAACAATAAGTTAAATGGCTTACTAAAGGCACTTTATATTATGACTGTTGTAAAATATATATGTTTGAACACTAAGTATTTACAGGGTATAGTGTTAATGTTAAATCCTAAAGTTTAGAGTCGGTGTATTTTCTTAATTTCTAGAGACTTTATGTGAATTAGTGGTTACAACCCGGAATAAGCATTTTCACTCAAAAATGGCTTTTGCAGATCCAGATCACAGGTTTTATGATCTGGAACTGAAGAAATCAGTTTTGGACAAAACTGCTTATCCTTGGTTGTTACCTCTGTTTCAAATAGAGGATGCTGATATCAAGGAAATACATGGACTTGCTGTAATATCTTAAACACTAATACTTAACATAAATGTACTATATTGAGGTTTAAACCTCATCCACCAGATTTTACAAAAAAACGGGATTAAACTAAAGGTAGTCTGCAGACAATTTGTCAAATGTTAGGCAACAGGCAATATGATTGTGGTATTCTGAATAATCCAGTCATCTTTTTTTTTTATCTTGGCAGCAGATAAATACAAAAAAAAATTAAACACATTAATGACATTAAGTGAAACTCACTTTCGGGGCTCAACTAATTCTTCTGTTACATAATTCAAGAAATTCCATCCACTGAATGCAAATGATGCCTGAAGAAACGCTAATGCTATTTGCCCAAATGAAGGTGTCATCCAAAAGTCAAAGGCATTTTGTGGTTTAAGTTCTTCATAGTTACCTTAAAAAGATATATTAAAAATGAATTATTTCTGAAGGAAAAAAATCATATTAAACATATTTATCAAAAGTTAACATAAAACAAAGAAAAACATGGATTTTTACTGTTGCTAAACTAGAAATGCCCTATTTTATATCCATAATATACTTCTGTGATTTGGCTTTTGGAGACAAAAAGCCACTGAAAGACATACTGTCTAAAATGCTACAAACAAAATTCAGCATAAGTTTTACATGTACTTTGGCCCTTATTACAAAAGACTTGCTCTCAGTGTAATTGACCATTTACAGTGACTGCTTACAATGAGGAGCAGGCTAAGAGCAGTTATTTCGAAATCTGGTCCCCATAGTTTATAGATATACCCTACACCAAAGTAAGTCACTTAAACAGATATTTCAGAAGCAGGGCAGACTAACACTTAGAACAATTCTTTTGGAATCTGGCCCATTAATTCCTTAATCTCTACTCCACGCCATAAATCAAAATATTCAGCAAATTAGAAGCAGTCAGTAATGGACTCTAGGCCATTCTCTATAACCTTTGTCCTCTATGATCAAACATAAAGTTCTCTTTCAAACATGGGGTTCTCCTTGACTTGCTTACTGTTTTCTCTATGGCTAGCTAATACTTCAGTCAGCTGTAATCCCTCTACAATATAACACACCATGTCCTCCATTAGCACAGTACTGTATGTAACTTCATAACCACAACACTCAGATGACATAAGAAAGTAGGTAGTTTGTAGATATTTGCACACCATGATAGACAGATACATATAAACATAATTTATAATATGAAGATGTAAATATAACAGCAATAACATGGTAGGAATGTAACAGATAAAAACATAATGGAATAAAAGTAATCTATGATACCATTCTTAATGACATTCACATAAAGCAAATATATCAGAAAAACACACACACACACACACACACACACACACACACACACACACACACACACACACACACACACACACACACACACACACACACACACAAATAATTTTTTAAAAAAAGAGTCCAAGAATGAGTTATACTCATCTGGAAGAATTTTCCAAATGCAGGTTAATGTTAGGGTTGCTAGAACTTTAAAAAAAAAAAACTGTAGGAATAAATTGCGTAGACATAAATGAAATTTGTTGAAACAGTTTATACAGAATAATGTTCAAGAAGAAGTATGAGAACTAAGTAAGTTATGTAATGATGGAATGAATGATAATTGTTAAAAAGAAGTAAAACATATACGTACTGTATAATGAATAAACATGAATTGTATTTATTTTGATATTTATCCTTTGTTGACCAGGTTAGTCCCATCAGGCTAGTGGTATCTTTTAAGTGGAGACTTAAATATGGTATTAGTACTACTAGGGGAAATTTGGTCAGGGCATCATAGTCTTTGAACTGGTGAGTGAGGGTTTGTGTCCCATTCATCAGCCTTCCCTTCCTTACCAATGTTACATCCAAAATCTTCTCTGTCCTTTTACACAGTACATCTACTACAGAATAATGCTCATTTCCTAAGTTCCATATTATATTTCCACCCCACAATTTCTCTGCAATATTTTTTCATTTGTCAAAAGGCATCTGGGAGTGTAATCAGGAGTGGCCTTAGGTCAACTGGTGCCCTAGGCAAAAGGGCACCACGGCACACCCCACCACACCACCCAGTGCCCCCATCCTGGTCTACCTACACCAAATCATCATCATCTTCTTTCGGCTGTTCCCATTAGGGGTCGCCTCAGTGGATCATCTGTTTCTATTTCTTCCTGTCCTCTGCATCATGCTCTTTCACACCAACTGCCTGCATGTCCTCTCTCACCACATCCATAAACCTCATCTTAGGCCTTCCTCTTTTCCTCTTACCTGGCAGCTCCATCCTTAGCATCCTTTTCCCAATATACCCAGCATCCCTCCTCAGCACATGTCCAAACCAATGCAATCTCATCTCTCTTGCTTTGTCTCCAAACTGTCCAACCTGAGCTGACCCTCTAATATACTGATTCCTAATCCTGTCCATCCTAGTCACACCCAGTGCAAATCTTAACATCTTTAACTCTGCCACATCCAGCTCTGACTCCTGCCTTTTCGACAATGCTACCGTCTCCAACCCATATAATATAGCTGGTCTCACTACCCTCTTGTAGACCTTCCCTTTCACTGTTATTGGTACCCGTCTGTCACAAATCACTCCTGACACTCTTCTCCACCCATTCTATCCTGCCTGTACTCTCTTCTTCACCTCCCTTCCACACTCACCATTACTCTGAACTGTTGATCCCAAGTACTTAAACTCATCCACCTTTACCAACTCTACTCCCTGCATTCTCACCATTCCTCTACCTTCCCTCTCATTTACACACATATATTCTGTTTTAGCCCTGCTAACCTTCATTCCTCTCCTCTCTAAAGCATATCTCCACCTCTCCAGGGTCTCCTCAACCTAGTCCCTACTCTCACTACATATTACAATGTCATCTGCAAACATCATAGTCCATGGGGCCTCCTGTCTAATCTCATCTGTCAACCTGTCCATCACCACTGCAAATAAGAAAGGGCTCAGAGCTGATCCTTGATGTAATCCCACCTCCACCTTAAACGTATCTGTCACTCCCTCCGCAGTCCTCACCAATGTCACACTACCCTTGTACATATCCTGTACCACTCTTACATACTTCTCTGCCACTCCCGACTTCTTCATACAACATACCACAACTCCTCTCTAGGCACCCTGTCATATGCTTTCTCTAAGTCCACAAAGACACAATGCAACTCCTTCTGACCTTCTCTGTATTTCTCCAACAACACTATCAGAGCAAATATCGCATTTGTAGTGCTCTTTCCTGGCATGAAACCATACTGCTGATCACTAATCATCACCTCCCTTCTTAACCTAGCTTCCACTACTCTTTCCCATAACTTCAAGCTGTGACTGATCAATTTTATCCCTCTGTAGTTACTGCAGCTCTGCACATCACCCTTATTCTTAAAGATAGGTACCAAAACACTTTTTCTCCACTCCTCAGGCATCCTCTGACTTTCCAAAATTTCATTAAACAATCTGGTTAAAAATTCCACTGCCATTTCTACTCCTCCGTGCTTCCACTGGTATGTCATCTGGGCCAACAGCCTTTCCATTCTTCATCCTCTCCATAACTGTCCTTACTTCCTCCTTGCTAATCTGCTTCACTTCCTGATTCACTATCCCCACATCATCCAATCTTCTCTCTCTCTCATTTTCTTCATTCATCAGCCCTTCAAAGTACTCTTTACATCTACTCAACACACTCTCCTCACTTGTGAGTACGTTTCCCTCACTGTCCTTTATCACCCTTACCTGCTGCACATCTTTCCCAGCTCTATCCCTCTGTCTAGCCAATCTGTATGGGTCATTTTCTCCCTCTTTAGTGTCCAATCTCTCATACAACTCTCTATATGCCTTATCCTTAGCCTTCGCCACCTCTCTCTTTGCCATGCGCCTCATCTCCTTATACTCATGTCTACTTTCTTCATCTCTTTGACAATTCCACTTCTTCTTCGCCAGCCTCTTCCTCTGTATACTCTCCTGTACTTCCTCATTCCACCACCATGTCTCCTTCTCCTCCTTCCTCTGTCCAGATGTCACACCAAGCACCTTCCTAGCAGTCTCCCTTACTAGCTCTGCTGTAGTTACCCAGCTATTCAGTAACTCTTCATTGCCTCCCAGTGCCTGTCTTAACTCTTCCCTGAACTCCACCTCACAATCACCCTTTTTTAACTTCCACCATTTAATCCTTGGCACTGCTTTCACACTCCTCCTCCACTTCTTGATCACCAACATAATCCTGCAGACCACCATTCTATGCTGCTTAACTACACTTTCCCCAGTCACCACTTTACAATCTCCAATCTCCTACAGACTGGCCCTCCTACATAGGATATAATCCACCTGTGTGCATCTTCCTCCACTCTTGTACGTCACCCTATGCTCCTCCCTCTTCTTAAAATACGTATTCACCACAGCCATGTCCATCCTTTTCACAAAATCCACAATCATCTGACCTTCTGCATTCCTCTCCTTAACACCATACCTACCCATCACTTCCTCATCCCCTCTGTTCACTTCACCAACATGCCCATTGAAGTCCACTCCAATCACTAGTCTCTCACCCTTGGGTACACTCACCCCCACTTCATCCAACTCACGCCAAAATTTTTCTTTCTCATCCATCGCACACCCAAGTTGTGGAGCATATGCACTAACAACATTCATCATTACACCATCAATTTCAAGCTTCATAAACATCACTCTATCAGCACTCTCTTCACCTCCAAAGCACTACTGGCATACTGTTCCATTAGGATAACCCCTACCCCATTTCTTCTGCCATCCACACCATGATAGAACAATTTGAACCCACCTCCTATACATTTGGCCTTACTTCCCTTCCATCTGGTCTCTTGCATGCACAATATATCAACCTTCCTTCTCTCCATCATATCAGCTAGCTCTCTCCCTATACCAGTCATACTGCCAACATTCAAAGTTCCTACCCTCAGTACTACACTCCTAACCTTCCTCCTCTCTTCCTGCCTTCGGGCATGCCTTCCCCCTCCTCTTCTTCTTCGGGCATGCCTTCCCCCTCCTCTTCTTCTTCGGCCAACAGTAGCCCAATTTCTGCCAGAACCCTGTTGGCTAACAGTACTGGTGGCGGTCGTTGTTAACCCGGGCCTCGACCGATCAAATAAATACTGGAAAAGTGCCGCTATTAAAGCGGCGCCCTAGGCGGCCGCCTAGTTGGCCTATGCCTAAGGCCAGCTATGAGTGTAGTCTACAAGAAGGAGATCATGGTGAAAGAATAGAAATGAGGAGTGTTGAGATGTAAAAAAACATTTCTACAATTTTGGAGGATTTGGAGAGTGTTTTCCAGCTGGAGATGTTTACTGAGAAGGAGCTGCATGATTCTTCAAAGGGTGAATGTGTTGCTACAACCCTCCAGTTGGGAGGGCTTCAGAATTATATATTATAAGAAATATTCATACAGAACCAGGAAATTGCATGGATGTATCTTGGGAGATATAATGGACAAAATACAGAAATAGGAGGCAGAGTAACTTTCAAAAAAGAGTGTTGCAGACCAGTTTAAAAAAATCATATGCAGAAACTGTTGCAGAAGGGATTAAAGATAAAAGACATAAAAACAAAATGAGAGGAGAACAAAAAAGGAAACATTGCTGGAATTCAGAGTAAAGAGGATAAAGAACTGAATGGTTATAACATGTGGGACACTATAATTATACCTTTGAATATAAAAGCTCAAGATGTAAAAGCATTTATTTTATTAAATAAAGGAGGCTTTTTGTGACATTGTATTTCAGACTGGATATAACATGGAGAGTTTCTTATGTGAATATAAAAAAGAAATGATGATCCCTGGAATTTATATCTAGTAAAAACATGTAACAGGGATACAAAAATTATGTGTGCAGTTTCACAGAGATGTTGAAAAAGAGACTTTGAAAAGACATTTACAAGAAGTAGTGTAATGGACATTTCAAAAGTAGATGATAACAGGGGTTTATGGAATGGTGGATGGGAATATAAGTTCAGTTGGTATAATGGTTAAGGTCTTTGCCTCCCATGCACAAGGTACAAGGTTTGATCCTGACCTCTTACCAATGCCTGTTTGAAGTTTACATGTTCTCCCTGTGTCTCCGTGGGGTTTATCCCATGACCGAAAAACACACTGAGTGCTTCCATTTCAATCTCACCACAGAATGGAGCTGTGGGCAGCAGCACAGATTCCACATGGTGCCCTATAAAGGGAAGAGTTGAACAGACCAACCACTTTGGTCATCTACTGTGGTGCACAGTATCCTCAAGATAGGAGAACATGGATCACAGACTGGCAGGGCTAGCCACTTGATGGTGTAAAATATGGCTCTAGGTGATTTGGTCATGTTGACTAATGTCACCAAAATGGGGATGGGTAGTTATCGGTCATAAGTGGGTTGAAGACCCGGCCTACTTTGACCTATGCCAGGGACCCTTGCTAATGGTGGGAGGTGTATATGTGCCCCTATTGGCCAGTGTGTGCCTGCCATAAAGCTCAGCAGTCCTGTCTGGCCAGTGTCTAGTTGCTCAGCCTGGGTTACCTAGGATAGCTCTGTTGAGCGAAAGCTGGACATAAAACCAACCAACCTGCCAAACATGAACTGAGAATTGCTACACTTAATGTAGATTCATTGACAGAATGCAGCTTGGAAGGGATGATATGGAGGAGGCTGCACATTCTATGTATCCAAGAGACAAGATGGAAGGGCAGTGCAGCAAAGTCACTTGGCTTGGGATCCAGACTCTACTACTCAGGAGGGGGACAGGCTAGAAGTGGTGTAGGAATTGTGGTGAGAGAGAAGCTTAAGAAGGCAGTGAGAGATATCATCAGAATTAATGACAGACTCATGGCAATCAGACTCCAGTGTAATGATAGGGCAGTATTCATAATCTAAGCCTATGCTGTACAGCATGGTTGTGATAGTGAGGAAAAGAGTGCATTCAGACAGCAGTTGCAGAATCTGCTAGATAAAGCAGGACAACATGAATTGGTGTTGATAGTGGGTGACTTGAATGCACATATCGGGACAGACAGAACAGGATATGAGGACTATCTGGGTCCACATGGGTGGCAACAGGAATAAAGAAGGAGAAGCCTTTCTAGACTTCTGTCCAACAAATGGCTTGATAGTATCCAACACTTGGTTCATAAAGAGAGACAGTCACAAGATCACATATAAGAGTAGCCAACATGCAACTCAGGTAGATTTCCTCCTAGTAAGGAAAAGGCAGTGGGGTAGAATCCATGATTGCAAAGTCATTCCGAGTGAAACAGTCAGCCCACAGCATAAACCACTAGTTGCCACAATCAGCTGCAAGCAGGTCAGAGAAGGCTCTAAGGTCAACAGAGACCAGGCTGAAAACCTGGAAGTTGACTGGAGAGAAAGTACAACTGTTCAAGGAATTACTTATGGCACTAGCATCCCAAGAAGATGAGGAAATAGATGGAGTTGCACAAGAATGGCTGTGCCTAAAAACAACATGTGTTAGGACTACAGAAAGATATGTAGCTGAGCCAGGTATGGAAATAAGGTACATAAGGAAAGCTGGTGGTGGAATGCATAAGTCTAGGAAGTCATCAAAAGAAAGAAGGAGAGCACAAAAAAGTGGGAGATAGAAAGGACTGATCAGGCTAGGAAGGACTACTGGTTGGCTAACAAAGAAGCCAAGAAAGAAGTTACAATAGGGCATCAAAGGCACTCTACCAGCTTCTGGAAAGTGAGTCAGTAAGTGGCACAAAGAAACTATATCAGGTTGCAAGGCCAAAAGAGAAAGATAAAGAAGATAGCCAGACACCCTTCATAAGGGATTCCAGAAACAACCTGCTCACCAGTCCACAGGACATCAAAGGCAGATGGAAGGAGTATTTCCAGTAGCTTCTGAATGAAGAAAACCCCACAGAAACTGTACTGCCCCAGAAACAGCCTACAATGAGAGAAGAAGAGGAGCCCACCCTAGAAGTAAGAATATCACTAAGGAAAATGAAGTCAGGGAAATCAGCAGGCTCAGATGAGGTCACAGCAGATATGATAAAGATGCTGGGTGAGATAGGGGAGAAATGGCTTCTGAGGGTACTAATAGCAGTGTGGAGAAAAAGGCATATCCCAGATGATTGGAGAATAAGCATACTTGTGCCAGTGTACAAGAACAAAGGGGACATCCACAACTATGGCCAGTACAGAGGCATCAAACTCCAACCACATTGCATGAAAGTTTTGGAGATGGTGATTGATATATGGATATGCAGTGTAGCAGAATGTAAAATGGGACATGAGCAGTTTGGATGCAGATTAAGATGCAGCACAACTGACCCAATGTTTGCAGTGAGACAAATTCTTCAGAAGAAACTAGATGTGAGTAGAGAGTCCAACTGATCATTCCTAGACTTGGAGAAAGCATATGACAAGGTCCCAAGAAAGCTGATCTGAACAGTACTGTGGTGGTTTGAAGTCCCAGAAACATTGATAGAATTAGTGCAGGCTATGTACAAGGACCCAATGACTCAAGGACAAACAGTGTTTGGCCTCACAGAGGGGTTCCCAGTGGGATGGGTGTACACCAGGGTTCAGCCCACTGCTGTTCATACTGGTGATGGACTACATTAGCAAACAGGTCAGAAGGGCAGATCAACAAAGTTGCTGTATGGAAATGATGTGGCATTACAGGCAGACTATGAGCTAGAACGTCAGCAAAGGATAGGAGAATGGAAAGCAAAACTGAAGGCACATAGGATGAAACTAAGCATAGATAAGATAGTGGTAATGGCAGCAAACTGAGGAAATCAGAAGAAGGTGAGAATAGACATAGAAGGGAAGATGGTGGAACAGGTAAACAGCTTCAAGTATCTGGGAGGGGTGATTGAGGAGAAGGGAAGTCTGAATGAAGAGATCAATGATAGAATCAGAGGGGCTGCAGCCAACTGGCATAGAGTGTCAGGTGTAGTCTATGACAGAAGAATGCCAGAAAAGCTGAAAAGTAAGGTGTACAAGACAGTGGTGCGACCAGTACTACTGTATGGTACAGAAACCTGGGAAGTAAAGGCAGAACAGTTGAAGAAGCTAGAGCTGATGGAAATTAACTGCCTGAGAATGATGTAGGATGCATACTGTGGGGAAAATGAAGACATTAGGACATAAGAGCAGAAGTCAAAGTAGCTCCAATTGCAGAAAAGATCAAAGAAAACAGATTACAGTGATTTGGACACGTGCAGAAAACCAGAAGACAATCTGGTGGGGAAGATTTGGGAAAGACAGGAAGAAGGTAAGAGGAAGCACTGATGTCCAGCAAAGAGGTCGATGGATTGTGTAAAAGAAGATCTGCAACAGTCAGGCATGAGTGTTGAAGAAGGCAGGAGTATGCACTGAATCAAGAGAGTTGGTGACAGTTAACAGAATACCCTGACCCCATGTAGAAAAAAACTGGAAAAATGGGGGCTGATGATGATGATGATGGATGGGGATATAATCTTACATATTCCAAGGATGATACATGTTGTAGGGAATATGGGTGTGGTAAAATATGGGGGGAAATGCAAAACTTTTTTTTCCTGTGGCAAGGAAGATCATTTGATGGGTAAATGTGATAAAAAGAGATGTTTTGTTGGGGGAAATGAGTCACAATGTGAAAAAAATGTGAGTGAAAATATTATAGATGTAATCAAATGGGTCATTTATGGATGGATTCTGATAAAGAAACAAAAAGGATATAGCAAGAGTAAAGAACAAAAACGTAACTAAGAAGAAAGTGTATTAGAGGAATTAGAGATTGAAGGAAGTTTAAGAAAAAAGGAAAAAAGTAAAGAAGGTGAAACTGAAGAATGTTCTAAAATAAATGATGAAGAGATATAAATTAGAAAATAGTAAAAGGTAAAAAAAATATTACAAAAATAGTAAAAGATAGGAAAAGGAAAAGTAGGGGTATAAATATAAAAGATAAAAAGAAAGGAAATGGATAACTGTAATATATATAGTTTAAAATATTATGGTGAGGAAAAGGTATAAAAATGAAACCAGAAAACATTCAGGTGGGGAAAGGATTTAAATATAAATTCTTCTGTGTTAAAAAAGCTAAAGCAATAATTTTACAGTGAATTCAGAAAATGTGAACAGCATTATTAATTTAATAAGATGGACAGGGATTTTGGAATGGTATGATGAATGTGATGTGACTGTTATTGAGCTAGAGGATGTACTTTTTTTGACAAATGAAAAAATAAATGAAAAAATATTACAAACAGAAAAATTGTGGCGTGGAAATATAATATGGAACTTGGGAAATTAGCATTATTCTGGAGTAGCTGTACTGTGTAAAAAAGACAGAAAATTTTGGATGCAACATTGGTAAGGAGGGGAAGGCTAATTTTTGTGGATGTGAGATGGATATACAATGTTTACAGGATTATAGCATTATATGCTTATGCTGCTATCAAGGAAAAAGATAATTTGTTTCATTAGGTATCAGATTACGTGGTGATTAATATGAAACTTATAATGGCAGGAGATTTTAATTTGTGATTTAAAGTAGAAATGCAAAAAGGAATCAAATAGTGTAAGAAATATACCAGAGTTTATAAAATGTGGTAAGTTAGTTGTATGGAATAGAAATTAGAGGACCTATAGAAGGGGTATACTTTGATCTGAAATTGATTATTTTGTGTTATCAGAATGTTTGAGTATTACAGAAGGTGAAGCAGTTGTAATGAGTTTTTCAGACCATTTTGCAGTATGGATGGAGGTGATAGAAGAAAAGGAATATATTAGAACAGGAAATTGGATAAAAAGGATAAATAAGAAATGATGGAATGCAAGTAGGAAATAGACAGCATTGCAATTATGGAAAGATCATATAACTATGATGGATTGTTATAAAAATTGGTCTGAATGGAATATTTAGTTAAAAAAAAAATATATATATATATATATATATATATATATATATATATATATATATATATATATATATGTTTACCCCAATGGCAGAATGATGTAAAAAACAAAAAGGAAAATATGAAGAATAATACAAGAGAATATTATGACAGAGAAAAGGAAATATATAAAAGAAATCTTGAAAAAATTAAGGCATTGTTGTTGTTTAACCCAAAGTATTATTTACAAAGAAAAAGAAAAGAGATGCCTGCATATCTCAGTAAAATAGTAATGGAGGACAGTAGTATAATGATAGAAATGAAAAGT
This sequence comes from Protopterus annectens, assembly GCF_019279795.1. Lineage (NCBI taxonomy): Eukaryota > Metazoa > Chordata > Ceratodontiformes > Protopteridae > Protopterus > Protopterus annectens. The sequence goes on along the minus strand of NC_056742.1, from coordinate 107,656,153 downwards.
ACAAAATGAGAGCTAGAAAAAACACTAGGACAAATTATGAGCATTGTAGTACAGTATGTGAAAGGTATGTATTAGAGTAAGAAGAAGGAAAATAGAGTATGGGAAGTAAAAAAATCATAAGTTAAGGAAGAATTTGAAAAATAAATTAACATGAGTGACATGGATCAGGTGCTTAGGAAGGTGAATGTATACTTGGTTTCAGGTCCTGATAGGATAGGATATGGAATGTATAAGAACTTAATGGATTGACAAAGAAAGTATTTTATAAATGTATTGCATGAATGGCTAAATGAAGGATTTGTTTACAAAGAATTATTTAGTGGAATATTAAAATTCAAAAAATGAATAAAGAAATTCGGGCCAATTGTATTAAATAATGCAGATTATAAAATGTTATGAAAATAATACAGAAAAGAATAGAAGGTAGAATGAAGGATATTATGGAAGAAAGTCTATATAGTATAAAGGATAAGGTATGCCATGAATGATTAATGATTGTGAAACTAATTGAGTATGATGTTATAAATAGAAGCGAGTATGTGAAACCTTTTGTAGGTGATATTAGTAAAGCATTTGATGCAACAAAACATGATGACTTCTTATGGGAAGTAATGGAAATGTATGGTATAGGTAATAAAATTAGGAAGGTTTCCATGTTGACATTAAAAATAATAGAGTGAGCGTGGTAGTGAATGGATGGTTGAGTAAAGAAATATATATATGAAGTGTGGTATAAGATAAGGGTGTCCAATGAGTGGGATACTGTTTGTCTCAATAATGAATGTAATAGTGAGCGAGGCAGTTTATAAAATATGAGACACTAGATATGTGATGAAAAAGAAGATGGTGATTCCTATACTTTTGATGTATACAGATGATATAACCATAGGTTGCTTAGAATAAAGTAAACATGATGAAGGTGATGTTTTGTTTGAGTGGATGTTTAAAAGAAATGAGAATGACATTAAATAATCATCAAATAAGGGTTTGGGCAATGAGATAAAAGGGTATGTGTACTTTTCTATGAATGAAATATCAGTGTTTGGAATACAATTTGGTAATGATGCAATTATGATGGAATGAGAGAACTGATAAAAGTAATGAAAGAAATATGGAGAACATATAGATTGTCATTCAAAAAATTCATTTTTTTTAATTCATTATTAATGAGAAAGATAGCATATTTGTCAAATGTGTTTATGATTTCAGGAAAAACATGAAAAAGATATAATGCAATTACTTTTTATTTTTATGGGGCTCTAGCTTAAACTTGATGAAAAATAATGTGTTATATATTATTGAAGAGGCATGGGGATTGGGGATATTAAATCAAGTTATTTATTCTGTTTCTTTAGACTTATATAAAGTACTAAGTGGATAAAGGAAGATAATGAGAGTTTAATACGGAAAATGTTAAATGAAAGTACAAAAACATTGGGGGAAGAAATAAAAAAAAATCAAGAAAAATACTAATATAGAAAATAAAGATTGATGACCAACAGTATTATGTAAATCAATGGGAAATAGAAGTAATTAAGGCTATAAAAGTAAGGATAAAATTATGTAGCAAAGTGTTGCAGCAAACTGCAACATCTGTAATATTGTTTATCTGTCTCACTGCATTATATGTGCTACCTTTTATACAGGGAAGATGAACAGAAGTCTTCGTGACAGAATCAGAGACCACCTATACTGCATTAGGAGGTCTAATGAGACCAGTGCATTAGTTAAGCATATTACACAAGCAGTTGCTGTCCACAAGTTTATGTTTATGGCCATTGACTCCATTATTTCCACAGAGTGTCTAGGTGATGTTACTAATAAAACAGAAAAAGCAGAGCTGAAATGGATTCTTAATTTCAGGTCAGATTGTGAACCTGACCTGAATGAACATATTTCTATTAAACCTATTTTAAAGTCTTGTAGATTGCTGAAAGTATAACTGTTTTTATAGTTACATTTTATTTTATATATTTAGTTGTTTATTTGTGTATACTGCTCTTTAAGTGTTTTGGCTTTTCTTAGAATGCACTTCATTCACTTACTTTGCAGTACTTTTATTGGTTAGTTTGATCTAGGTCTGCTTATGTCATACTATTTAAACATCAGAGTTGGTTGTATGTTTTACTAAAGATCTGAAGAAACTATATACAAAAGTTCCTTCTGTTTTTTATTTATTTTTATTGAAAGTTAATTTTCCAAACAGTTCCAACTCTCTGTGTTTGGATTTTGGATTTCTTGTTCCTTTGCTGCCTATTTAGAACTGTGCAATTTTTGCTGCAGCTCTGTTTGCCTGTGTTTGGAGTCAGCCTGTTTGAGTTTTCTTGGTATTTTTTTGTTTGCTGGCTTCATTTATTCCCCATGGAGTTTTTCTTGCATTTTGCTTGGTGTAGCAAGATAGTAGAGTGTCAAGATTTGTATGGAGACTGATAATAAATCAGTTACCAGTAAAAGGGCATATGTCATATAAAAAGCAACATTAAATAGAATGTTTACTTTTTGGAGAAGAAGAGTCTGCAGAGCATGTTTTCTTAAAATGTAAAAAAAATTGTGAAACTATGAAAAAAGTTATGTGAAAAAAATGCTTTGGACAATATTATGGATGCAAATAAGATATATATCAATATGATTATATATGGATATTATAAAAGCAAAAATAAAAGATATGTGAAAGGATAATTTTTTTATATGGTATGGGTTATTTCAAATGAAAGATTGAATGAAATGATATTTAAATAGGAAAAGGATTTTAGCAGATATATTGCATAAAATCAGTTTTTGTTGTGGAGGGAGTGGGGTTCAAGTATGTCAAATAAGTATCAACAGTTTAAAAGACATGATAAGTTGGAAAAAAGGAATGCGAATAAATAAGCATAAATGTGAATACATTTGCAAATATGTAGATTTGTAAATAATGCTTTTTATAAATGAAGGACTAATAATCTTTTTGAGAGGTGCTGTGGAATCTATTACATTTATACGCAATTAAGACCTTAAAAATGGAAAATGCTCTAGCTAAACATACTGTTACTAATTTGAACCACAGTTTTAAATTTATTGCTATTGACCATATCCCAGTTAATCAGAGGGGTGGTCCGAGATCTGTACAGTTAGAAGAAGCTGAATTATTATGGCAGGTGAGGCTGTACGTGTACTGCTATCCAGGTATAAATGACACCTGCTCAATCTCTAGTTTGTTGAAACTAAAGAGTTTACAAAGATGAACAGCACTATTTTGTATTATTATATTTCTGGGTTTGTGAAGTTTTATAATAATGTTTACTGCATTAAGGTTTGTAGTTTTTGTTTATTTATGTACTATGTATATTTTATATACCATATTTTATACTTTTATACATCAATTCATTATGCATACTTTGGTTTTCGCTTACTTGCTCTTT